>NC_022018.1:54713780-54760421 GCF_000317375.1 Microtus ochrogaster
ACACACACACACAGACACACACGCACACACACACTTGAAATAGTCTTGTAACCAAACGCATCTAGTCCAAATTCAACAGTCCTCATAGTCTTCCAGCCTTAACAGTGTTTTAAAGTCCAAAGTCTCTTTTAAGGCAATCTCTTAGCCATAAACTCCCATAAAATAAAAAAAAAATCAAAATATATACTTCCAACATACAGTGGTATTAAAGAGAGCATTTATTTGGGGCTTGCTTATAGTTTCAGAGGTCTAGTTCCTTAGCAGAGTGAGAAGCATGACAGCAGGCAGGGAGACATGGTGCTAGAAAAGGAGCTTGAGGGTTCTATATCAGGATCCACAGACAGCAGGAAGAAAAGGCCACTGGACCTGGCTTGGGCTTTTGAAACCCCAAAGCACACCATCAGAAACACAAGTCCTCCAACAAGGCCACACCTTTTAATAATGTCACTCCCTGGTGACCAAACATTTAACTCTATGAGCCTATGGGAGACATTCCTATTCAAGACATCACAAAAGTGTTATTTTATTGAAGATTTGATTTGTATTTACTTACTAGCTAATGATGCTGATCATCTTTTCAAATGCTTATAAGGCACATGTATTATTTCTCTTCCTTGTCCTCTGCTCTAAGAATAAAATCCAAGGTCTTAAAGATGCAGGCAGGTGCTCTAACACTAATATATATATATTCTTTGTTATAATCTTAGTAATGATCCTTTCCCCTCATTTTGGTCATTTTTCTTTCTTACAGTTGAATTACAAGGTTCGCTATAATCCAGACAAAAGACATTTATCAGATATCTGGTTTAAAAAGAAGCACAAAGCTTTTACTCAAGATCTAGTTCAGTTGTCATTTTTTTCTATTGCCTGGGCTTTTAGTTTCCTTCTCTCCCCCTTCCTCTCTCTTTCTCTCTCTGTCTCTGTCACTCTGCCTCTGTCTCTCCCCTTTTATCCACTTTTCTCCCTTCTTGTGTTCTCCTGATTATCCTTTAGAAATCAGCTTAAAATACCATATCTTTATACCCTTTGGGATTCCTATGCCTACACTGACTCCTGTGTCCTTTACCTAGACCAGCCCTTCTGGTTTTATGGTTCTCAAATTCTCTGCCTGTTTTTCCTCTAGCCTCCTTCAGTCTTAGTCAGGTTTCTTCTATCTCTGATTTCCCATTCAATTTGAAATTCTGTGTGTATGTAAGCTTGCACGTATACACATGTATGCACCTGTGTGAGGGCATGTGCATATGTATAGGCCAGAGGCCTAAATCAGTTGCCTTCCTCAGTCACTCTCCATTTTATATTTTGAGACAGAGTCTCTCACCAAATCTGAAGTTCACCAATTCAACTGGACAGACTGACTAGCAAACCCAAGAAATTCTTTTATCTCCATTCTCCCAGCAACAGGATAACAGGCATTTGCTATCTTGCATTGCTTTTATTTGGGGTCTGGGGAAATCAAACTCAAATCCTCAAATTTGTGTAGCAAAGAGCTTACCAACTGAACCACCTTCCTGGCCCAATTTGAAGTTTTTATTGCCTTTTGTCTTAGGGTTTCTATTGCTGCAAAGAGACACGATGACCACAGCAACTCTTATAAAGGAAAACATTTAATTGGGGTGACTCACTTACAGTTTCAGAGGTTCAGTCCATTATCATCATAGTGGGGAGCATGGCAGCATGCAGGCAGATGTGGTGCTGGAGAGGTAGCTGAGAGTCCTACATTTTGCAGGCAAGAGGAAGTTGACTGAGACACTGGGCAGCATCCTAAGCATAGGAAACATCAAAGCCCGCCCCCACAGTGACACACTTCCTCCAAAAAGGCCATACCCACTCCAACAAGGCCATACCACTTAATAGTGTCACTCCCTATGAGCTTATGAAAGCCAATTATATTCAAACTACCACACCTTTTGTGATGGACCCACCCCCCCGCACCAAAATCTGGAATCCACAAGAGGGCAGGGTTTCATGTGCTCTGAAGTATACTTACGATGCCCCTTAAATGCCTAGCACAGAGATGGCCTCCAAGAGCAATAGCTGATGCCTAGACTGTGTTCCTGAGAATATTCATTGGAAAGTTGGCTGAGCCTGTCGCCACAGCAAGGGATGCCAAGAGAGAGTTTTCCCACCCTGCTCCAATCTTCGGCCCCACCGCATGCTGAACTGGCCTCTGTGAAGTAAGTCAGGCGTCACGCTTCCTTAAAGTTTGGATGGAGAGCCACCCTCACCCCAGTTCCCCAAGAGAGAGCAGATGCATGAGGCTGCCCAGATCCTTGACTGAGCTTCTTAAAGGTCAACCACGTGGTACACATTCTTTCCCTTTCTTCTGTTCTCTTTTTCAGCCCCCAGTCCTGTAAACATGTTCAAATTCTACAAATAGCCGAAGAACAAATTGAAAGAGTAACCGCATAAACCCAGCCTTGAGCCCTTGCTGGTCCCAGCAGTGAGGTCCCATGAGACAATCATTTGCTGGCACTTGGGCGAGATCAGATAGGGCACTTTGATGACGGGCCTTCCCTGACCACCATTGTTTGTGACAGAGTTTCATGAACACGCTGGCCTTTTTTGGTATCTTTTATCCGCTGAGTTATTTGTTCCCCAGATTTAATTCAACACGAGGAGCTGGAAACTGCCAGCTACTGTTTGGACAGCTGGTGCTCATGATTTAACGAGATGGCCGCTGAGTCCGTTACACTACACTTCATAGCATCGTGAAAGAATGAACAATTCCGTTCAGAGCATTCTTTAAACAAACTTAACATCCAGGACACCGCACTACAACACAGACTAGACTAATAAGCTATTTGCTGAGTACAGAGTTGTTGAGATGGCTATTTTAAAGAAAACCACCCATGGCTTAGTAAAACAGAAACCCCACCACCCATGGCTTAGTAAAACAGAAACCCCATTTAGTTGTCTTTTACCTGTTACTTCTTTAATGCATCTTCAGTTGACCATTGAATTTTGGGGAGCAATTAGCTAACTGTCATCATTCTAATTGCAATACAATTCTTTTTAAAAAGTATTCAACCAACTGCATCCATCTAGTAAAGTTTGCATAAACAGGTTAAGCTTGGGTAAACTCCTGACACCGATGGTCAGGTTCCTGCAGAGATAGTGCATTTTATGTTTTACAGAGGTGGAACTGTTGCAGAGGCACATGGAATCTACATTTATTGAAAACTTTTAGGGACCAGTAGTATTTGTATCTGCTAAGTTCTTCTTTCCCCCTTCGGTGTCTGTAGCTGGAGCTCTTTGTTGAAATGGTTGGCCTTTGGCCAACAGACCCTGATCTTTAGGAATGGTGATTAGACCATGATCCCTGTTCTTCATCTACCAGCTTAGAAAAGAGAAATATCGGGGTCTAGAGGAGCATGACAGCCATGTCTGGACTGTGACAAAGGATCTGATTTGGGGACTGACTCGTTATGGCTGCTGATGCTACTTATTTTTTCTACGTTATGGCCACTCTTGTGAGAGACTGTCAGGGTCTGGCTCACTCATTCATGCATGTATTTTTATCCTTACTTGGCAGGTGAGGAAACTGGATATTAGGGGTGAAAGTTTGGTGGTTTGTTCAGATCCTCACAGCTAGTGACAGAGGGAGCTTTGGCATAGGAAGTCTGGTACCCAAGTCTGTGTTCTCAGCAGCATCCTGGAGACTTTGGCCATAAGGAACTTCAGATGCTTCCCCATTTCCTTTGTAGTATTTGTCCTTCATCCCCACTCCCTCCCACCTGTCCCCTCTTTTCATCACTGATTTCCATCATGTTCACTATTTATCTTCTATATGGGATAAGCTAAGCCACATACTCTCTGAGATTATTAGGGCAAATAAGATATGGTTCCCGTCCTTATGAAAGTCCCCTGCCTGGTGCAGAAACCAGCACAGATAACTGCCAGTAAGTGCGGCAAGGGCTCTGACGGAATAAACATAGTGCTTTTGAGTGACATATGACAGATAAGATTATTCTATCTGGTTGGGATGTCAAGACTGTAAACCAGGGAAGGAGACATGTTCAAAGTGAATCTTGAAGACAAAGAGATTTTGACAACCAAGGACATGAGTCAGGTACTGTCTAAAGGAGGACATGGAGGCAGTAAATGTCTCTAGATTTATAGCTTTAGGGAAGAGAAACTGAATTATCAAAAGGATATTAGGGAAGGCAAAATGATGGCAAAATGGGAGGGAGCAAGGTCAGAAGGGCTTGGACTGGTGACCTTTGGCTTAGTCCTGGAAGCAGCGTGGGAGGAACTGTGGGGATAGATCACTTGGGAGAAGGTCATAGGTGCAGAAAGTTGCTTTTCCAACTAGGATACTCAGGACTAGTTAGCCTGGAGTTGCAGGCCAGTGCAGGTGCACAGAGAGATGTGGCCCCAGCTCTCCTGCCCTCCAGGGCTAGCTAAATAGCTAGCTAAGATCCTCCACATTTTCTTATCACAAGCAAGGACACCACGCAGTTTATCCTCTCTCTCAAGAGCTTTCTAAAAACAAACCAGAAGGAAGTGACAAATGTAGGCACCAGCTTTCCCATCAGACTTCAGACAGCTCTGCAAGGCAGCCCCACAGCTCGGATCAGAATGAGGCCAACAAAACTAACAGTACCCAAGTCAGCACCCCTTGGGAATGTTTAAAATACCAGGAACATGGTTTAAGCTCCAGAGTCAGCTTTTGGTTTCCAGCATCTCAGCCACCTTGGGCAGCTCTTCTTTCAATTTGGAAACCGAAGACCAAGGCCAGATGCTTTAGGGTTGGTTTCTAAGGACAGAATGTACAGGGATGTGGTCACTGTCAACAGTGCCATCCGCGCACAGACCTAGACCAGCCCAGTGGCTCTGAGGAAGCAGCATCCTGTGATCAACTCAGACACAGCTCATCCTCAGCTGCCCTCAGAGTTCACAGCTCTCTAATGTAGGAGGGAGGCGGCAAAATGCAGGCTTCTCCGGGGGGTGAGCTCCTCACAGTCAGAGCCCGTCCTTCCTGGGACCTGTGAGGGAAGTCACACAGTAAGTCTTTCCTTCTGAAACTGCTAGGGTGTCCACTCAGTGTGGTGACAACCGCTGTGTGTCCCATTAGCTTTGGGTTGGGGAGAACTACCTAAATGCAGGAAGCAAGGGCCCTGGAGGAGCATCACCGGATACCCCCCACCTGGTTCCACTCATCCTATTACACTGAGATTTGCTGATTACCTAGACTTCTTGGACCTCTCCATTTGTCTCTGTAACATAGAGAAAATAATTATTCTTTTGTTATGAGGCTGACATGTGACATTGTCTAAGAAATGACTCAGCTGAATTTGAGCCACATAGATGTTATATCCTTTCTGGTCCGTGGGATGCAGGCGCGTCCTACAGTCCTTAGATGTATCATGTCTAAACTTTAACATAAAGATCCTCCTGTTCAGGATACATTTCATTCTATGCGACTCTAATACTTGGCTCTATACTTTCGATCTAAGCAGCTGGCCAAGCAAGGGTATAGATCAAGAGACGGAGGCTCTCCCAACACAATGTTCCACTTGTCAAGCCCTTTGCTGGGCCAAGTCTTCTGTGGCTTCTTTGGTTGCTTATTTACCCTGTTATTTGTGAGGACCCAGTGAAGCTGTTGCAGGAGTCTTTGCTCCCAAGTAGATGCTGGGTCCTGGATGCTGAGGTCACAGGCATCATCACATGGCCCTGTCACTCGAAGCACTTGGGACTTCTGCCCAGGACTCCATGATGCCATGGGCACGTCACTGCTCTCTCAGTACTTGGTGAGACTCTTTCATCTCCTATGTGTGTCTAAAAGAATAGACGCCACCCATCTGTCTAAGATGACATGAGGGTAAAGGGACAGAGGCTCTCGGCCAGGACTACAGCCAGATTTTTCCAAGTGACTGCTCACATCCACATCAGCTCTGGGAGGCTATAAAGCAAGCTCTTTCCATCTTGCTGGCCAAGTTGAAAGTAAAAGGATGGATATGGGAAGACATGTAATGAAGGACTTACCAAAATAATAGAATAGCGTATAGCCAGCACTCTGTAGCCACAGGTTCTGCTTCTGATGATTCAACTAATCATGCATCAAAAACAAAGAAAAATCTACCTGTGATGGTTAATCTTCACGGTCAACTTGGTGAGATTTACAGTCACCATAGAAACACACCCTGGGTTTGTCCAGGATGGTGTTTCTAGAAACATTTCACTGTAGGGAACCCCCCCCCCCCCCAATCTTCAATGTGGGTACAACAGTCTCACTCGCTGGGATCCCAAAATGAACAAGAAGGGGAGAAGAATTGTCCAGTAACATCCATCTCTCTCTGCTTCCTCACTGTGGACACCCAGCTGCCCTGCGCTCCTGCTGTCATGCCTTACCAGACATGATGAGCTATTTTCCTTAACTGGCAAGCCAAAAGAAACGTTTCCTCAAGTTGCAGCCAGTCGGACATTTGGTCACGTCAATGAGAATAGTAACTGAGTCATTATGGTTTGTAAGCCACACGTTTTAGCGACAACTGTCGGGGTCCAACCTCAACTAAATTCACAGGTTCCAGGGTAGGAGCGTGAGGATTAGAATTACTAAGCAAAAGGAACAGAGATGAGAGAAATAAAAGACAGAGACACAGAACAGCATCGGGAGGGAATTCAGTGAATACTGAATCCGTCCGCATTTATTTTCCACATGCTTATATACTTCACTCCAAAAGGGGAGGGGGAGGCCACAAACTCCATTAATGTGATATAAGGAATAAACTTGAATTCTTCGACCTTTGGTCTAGGTGGAGCAGATCCACCTCTATAGCCATACCTGTTGTCCACAAGTTTGAAAAGCTCAAACTCTCTGACCTTTAGTCAAGGAGGAATAGGCTCACATCTGTGGGCCCCCTCATTCTTTCCTAATAACATAACTATTTACTTAGGTTTACACTGTATTGAATATTGTGAGAGAGTTAGGCATGATTTAAACTATAAGGGAGGATGCGAGCGTGTTCAGTGCAAACACTTGGCGATTTTCGATAAGGAACTTGATTAGCTGCTGCTTTTCGCAACTGTAGGAGGATCCAGCAGTCAGTGTTCTTCAGGTGGGGACAATATTGTGAATTCCATCAAGAAAGAAACTTAGGGCTGGGTAGCTCAGCGGGTGGAGTGCTTGCCTAGCATCTCCCCCACCCCCAACCCCAACCCCGCCCTGCCCCTCTCTGCAGCACCACGTTCAGCGGACAGACACAGCACTGGGTGTCTGTCACGCACAGGAGATCTAGGCAGGAGCAGCAGACGTTCCTGGTTATCCTTGCCTGTGCAATCATCCCGAGATAGAGGGGACTCTGTCTATAATTTTTACTTAAAGAAAGTATAAAAATAATCTGCTTAGACAACCAGGGTCTCTTCTTCCTTGGATCTCGACAGCCATTTTCTATGGAAACCTTACTTGTGGGATTTGCATTGGTAAATGCATGTGTCTGTGTGTGAGTGGTTGTGAGCCTGCCGTGCTCACAACAGAAGGGCAAGGGGAGAGGAAATTTGCCATCCAAGGTGTGGAAGGCTCTGAGTGGCAGCGGGTCATGCCTGCTAGCCTTGTAGTTTTGGATGTAGAGATCTGGAACTGCCTCACTGTTAACTAAATCCTGACATCTTTTTCCTTGTATGACCTTGAGCTAGGGAGGTGGACTGGAGAAGGTGACATTACCCAGGGAGGGCCACCCGGTGACTGGATCCCATTGATGCCTTAGGCAAACACACAGAAAACATGCTGATGGTTAAGAGAATAAAGAAATCAATTTAGTTATTCGTGGCCAGTGTTAAACTTGAAAAAGGGAACAATAAATGTGAGTATTTTAGATGAAGTAAGGGTAACTTTGGGTCTTGAGGCTTTTCCTTGACGCAATTCCTATCTCAAAGGAATAACTGTTAAACATAGGACTTTAGACAGGCAACATCAGGACAATGAGTTGATGCTATTTTTTTTCTTTTGGAATGCTCTTAATCACTTCAACACTTATTTATGATTTATGTCTTTAAAAGTGTGGGTTCAACACTTGAGGGTCTACATGATTTAGAAGCTGTGGTAGGCTCTTGGGCTACCAAGCTATGTAAAATAAGAATGTAATCCTAGATGTAGAGGAGTTCACTGTTTGCTGAGAAGCAACAGACTTGGGGAAAACAATGGAGGAGGGCAGTAATTCTGGATGCAGAAGTCCACACAGCCTGCTCATGGCTGATGGGACAGAGACACTGGGCATCTAGAGACCAACTAAAGGAGTGCAGAGGGAAGAGAAGGACCCTGGAGGCCTTGTCAAGTTATACAAAACAGAGCCCAGGAAGGGCTGTCCAGCCATGCTGCAAAATTCTAGAAAGTAGCATTCATGGTGGAGTCTGTGCAGGCAATATGCCTAGAGACATGGCATCTCTGATGGCGGGACTGGTGTCTCAGTAAGGAAGCGGAGATGCAAGCTATATGCTCATAGCTTTGGGGGCTAGTATTTGAGAGAAAGACAGAGGTGGAGAGAGGGAGGGAGACAAGAGACATAGGCAGACAGACAGGAAGAGAGGACAGAGAAAGATAGGAGAGAGAGAAAATAAGCATTTGGGGGAATGTTTGTCAGGACAAAAGAATATTGAGAAAGGCAAACAGCGGAGAAGGTTGAAAGCACACACTGTCAGCTGGGCATCCATTCTCCTTTCTGTACGGCTAAAGGTAGCTCAGCGAAGACCAAATACTTTCTAGCATTTGTGACTTGCACAGTTGTGCTTTTAGGGATTAGCCAGTACAGATAGTGGCATGTCTCCTCAGACCTAGTGAAGTTATACAAACCATTGTGAAATCACGTGACAGTGTAGCCTTAGAAAGAGGACAGCAGAGTTTGGGAATATAGATAGGCATGGTTTGTCTGAATGGGAAAGGCAGACCTTTTTTGAGGTTAAAAGGAAAAATTAGGGGTTAGTGTGGTTCCATGGCTGAAGAGAAGTTCCATGCAGAAGTGATAGGTTGGTGTAGACATGGCAGCGTGACAGCTATGTTGTGCCTACCTGAGGGAGCTGGGCTATCAGAGACGCGATGCAGAGTGGGAAGTCTGGTGACTAAAAGATCTTCACAAGACCTTAGGACTCCGTCTGAGAGAAACAGTGGATGACAAGGATCACGGACACACATTCAGTTTGGAGTTGATGATTCTGAGTTCAGTGACAGAACGGATTGCAGGCAGCAGCAGACAAGGCAAGGCTGGCACAAGTATTCCCCAAAGAAGAGAATTTCTCCATGGCTGTTGGAAAGTGAATTAGCATGGCAGCAGCTGCAGCGCTGATGTGAGTTAGATCCTAGAGACATCACAGATGGCTTGAAGCACAGCGCTGGAAGTGAAGAGAGAGTCAGAACATTCAAGGTGCTCATGTGGGCAGTGGGAGGCGGGCAAACCACTGTGTGAGCACTGGGAGGAGAGTGGGCTTATAGAGAAGGAGGAGTTTGATTAGCGATTCTTACTGTATTTGGTAGCTAAAAAGATTGGGGGGCTGATTCTGAACCTTTTTATGTTCCTCAGCTTTGCCCCACATTGTCACACCATTGGTTGCACGAACCCCCTTTCTGCTTGTGGGTCCTTTGGCCTCCAATCATCTGCCCCCTGTTTCTACAGGGCTATTCCTTTCTTCGAATCCTTCATCACATGACCATGGCTTGCCCGACTTACTGCTTCTCAGCCCACCGGGTGAGGTTGGCCTCGCTCCCTCTCCTGAAAACAATTGCTTTTCTTTTTTAGCTCGATACCTACCTCAGCTGCTGTGCTAGCTCATGGGCTTGACTGGCTGATCCCCAGCCCTGCGAAGTCCTCGAAAGCAGAAATCAGGTGCGCTCTGACTGCAGGAAGGGCCTTGGGGCAGCAGAGGAACTGAACTCTGCAGAATAGGTGAACGAATGAATGGATTATAATATTATTGGCTGTCTTGGCCAGCATCCAGACTAATTATTTTTTCTCTCAGCAGCTGCTTTGCCTTTGATCTTTTTCCAAGTAACTTTTATCCCCACACAGTCTTTCCCGGGATCCCTACAGATCAGCTTCAGGACCTTCCCAGCATGCTCAAGCTCCTCATACAGGGATGCAGTATTTAGGTGTAGCCTACACATATTCTACCATGGGCCTCAATACCCAGATTATTATATTTATATGTATAGGAGTTTGAGAAACACAGAAAAAGTATGTGTGTATGTGTGTGTGTACATGCGTGTGTGCATGTACATGTGTATGTGTGTGTGTGTGGGTCTGTGTGTGTCTGTAACCATGTGGAGACCAGAGACCACAATCACTCACCACTATCTCCTCTAGACAGGATCTCTAGCTGAACCTATAGGCTAAACTGGCTGACCACTATGATGCTCTTCGATCCTCCTGCCTCTGTCTCCCCAGCAATGAGACCGCAGGAACTCACCACCATATCAACTTTCTCTTTTACTTTACTTTTTACACAAAGTCAGGGGACCAAACTCGGACCCTTATGCTCGTGCAGAAAGCGCTTTAGCAACCAAATCATCTCCTGAACCCTAAGAAATGGACATTTTGTTAGAGGGTGAATTCCGAAGGCAGGACAGGCAAAGACAAGACTGCCCTTTCTTTCTGGGGTTCTCTGGGTTGGCTTGGAGACCCCGTGCAGATAGGGTATAAATGACCAGCTTGAAAGAACTACTTCAAGGGGTTCCTCACTTTCCTGGGCCAGCAGGTCTCCCTAGAGCTCACAGATAGCATGGATTGAGGTACTGAGGCACTCACGTCTTTGACTCGCACAGACCCCGTTGTATGGCTTCTTCTGGAGACATGAACAAATACCTATTCACTCCGGAGAGATCACTAATGACATTCTAAATAAATGAGCAAACCCCTCACCCAAGACAAGTTCCACCAACTGACGAGGATATGGGGGTTACTTACAAAAGCACTGCTGAGGGATTGCTGTAGCTGCCAGTGTGACTGAGCATCACCTGCATCCCTGAAAGGTACACCCCAGCATGAGTAAGTACCCAGGAAAGCTGCATCCCTCAGATCACCCCTGGGCCTGCAGGCAGCTGCATCAGAGAGCCCCTCTCTCTGCAGCAACTGCTTGTTGCGGACATAGCCAAGGCCAGAGGGCTAGGGTGTTCTGTAACTTTCTGAGCTTCTTGAGTCTTGTTCCATTAGCTTCCTGAATCTCCAAGCCTCCTCCCTCCAGGTTCCAGACAGAAATGTTTCGGTTCACAGGAAATAGCCTTACAAAAGCTACTGACCTGTGCTGGATGCCCAGGAACCGCAGGAAACTCCGCCCCATTTCTGAGATGATGGATACAAATGGAAACAGAATTCTGCAGGAAATGGAATGCGATGTTTAGCAATGGGAGCTGGCGCAGATACTGTCTCCAAAAGTCCTTAGAAATGACAACAGGGCTCTTTGAAGGTCGAGTTCTTATAGTATTATAACATCATTCCAGTAAGTGGGCCCCTGGTATCAGATAAGGGCTGGTAAGATGTGGGACTTGAAGTCCATGGGGATTGCTTTTGAGTTCTCCATGATGTGACTAACAGAAAATTTAAAGCTGCATATGAGTGACATTCTATTTCTACTGGACCGTGAAGCCAGCTAGAGACCACCACACAGAAGTCACACAAATCAAGTATAGACACCAACTTCATATTTGATGTAGGAAAATAATTGTACAGGAAAATGCATAATAATATTTTTTTAAAAAAACTATGAAGAACTGTAAAGAGTGAGAGAAATGATGATAGCACAAATCCGGAAGGCAGCCAGGAAGGACCGGATGGGACCCAAAGGGGACAATCAAGTTTATGGAGTTGAAGGAGAACGCTTGGACCCATAGTGAGCTTGGGAAATGGAGAAATGGAAGGACAGGAAGAAGGAAGAGTAGAGAAACCAGTGGTATATTTACTGTAACAGCATGTGTGAATTCTGCCACTTCTTTAAAATACGGTTATAGAACAATCTTTCTAGAAATGGACCAGGCCTGCAGCCAGAGGCTTATTTCACCTGGCTCTCAAGTCTTGTTGCCTATAGAATGCAGTCCTACGGAAGCCAAGCCATAGTCTATTTGATAAATATCAATAACTCAAGCCAACTAAAATAACAATGGAAGAGATTCCGGTGTTTGCCAAGAACCCGAGAGCCAGAGTGACACCCGCGAGTCTTCCCGCAGCCAAAGGCGGGTTTCCTATAATTAGAAGCAATTTGCTAGAAAGTTTACCGGGCCTTTCCAAGGCCTACAGTAGGGCAAATTGTTCACAGTTTCTTTATTTTTCTTTTCCTTTTCATGACATATTGTAGAATACTCCCTTTTCCTGGGCCGGGCTGCTATTTTAGACAGTCAATCACATCTTTGCCTGGTCACAGGAGAGGGAAGAAGAAACCCGACTTTGTATATCATTAGGGAAATGGAAGCAAATTCAGAACCATATTCTAAACAATTTGAGCTTGAGATCTTTCCAGCAGTCTTCATGGAGAGACCTCAGCTTTAGCCAAAAAGGATGTGGAGGGAAATTTAAACTAAGATTCCACTATCAAATTTCCATTGCGGAGTATAAGAAAATAGGAAAACCAGACTGCAGGCTGCATTTATGCAAAGATATTCACTCATCTCTGCATTCCTGCTCAGCCTTGGAGACAGAGAGGCCCGAAGGGGTGACGGGTGAGCCATCAGGGGAGCACCAAGTGGTTCCCCAGTTTCCATAAAGCACCTTGCTCCTTTCTATGTAGGGTGAAGGTGCCTCAACTCCTGACACCTCCGCTACTCTCACGGACTGATAGCTTTGTTGTGGGTAGTCATTAATCAATAAATATAAAGAAATCCAGGCCCACTCCAGTTAAGAACTGTCCAGGTGTTGGAGTTAAACTAGTGCCCAAGTCTGCCTGGTTCCTAAACCAACACCCTGCAAGCCCTATCCAAGCTCTACCACTGGGATTGGTCTGATGTGTTCAAGACCTAGTGCTCATTGTTAAAACCATGTGTGGGGTCCACAGATCTTGGAAATCTTTCCTCCCTTGCGTCTGCTCATCCATCCACCATCCACTTTTCACCCACCTTTCTTTCTTCTCTTTAAGCAATTCATTTATTTATTTGGCTATCCGTTTAGTCCCATGCCCAAGACTACAACCAGTATTCCAAAAGGAGATTGCATTGTGTAATACATTTTAGCTCCATATTTTTATTCAAATCTTTTGGTTCTGAAAGAATCTGACTGAGAGGGTTAGAGAGATGGCTTAGTGTTAAAGCTTCATATAGTAAGGTTTTTTTTTTTTTTAAATCAAAATGGGTGCAGTTTTAGACTGGATTGGCTTCGAAACCCAGCAAGGACTCGGCCCAGGAAGTTAAATGCTGCTGTGGCTGTGGCTGAACCTGCTGTTGTTGGAATAGAAGAGGTTGGAGCCTGGCAGCCGCAGGTCTGATCTGCCTACGGACTCTCCCGCTCTTATATTTGTTTAAAAGTGGCTTCTTTGGGTGCTGGTAAGGCGATACTTAGCCAGGCAGTCCTTGTCTGAAGCGTTGGGAAGATGACAGAATCCCTTTAGCAAATGAAGAAACGAAGCAGTAGCAGGTAATGCCTGGCATTGTGTGTGACCTCGCTGCCACTGATTGTTCTAGGCCACCTACTGTGCTGTGACAGCTCAATATCTCACCAATGACAATATTCTATAATAACCATCAGCTCTCAGTGTCCCTTTGCTGGCTCACTATTTGTATTCTGATCCTGGCCATTCTGACTAGTGTGAGGTAGGGCTTTAAATTAGATTTAATTTGCCTTTCCCCAGAAGCTAAGCATTTTGGATTTTATTTTTCGTCTTGAGACTTTCTGTTCGGTTCCATAGACCATGTATTGGGCTGTTTGTTTTCTCGGTGTTTGTTCTATGAGGTCTTTATATAATTCTAGACACCAGTCCTCTGTCAGATGTGTGGCTGACAACAGTTTTCTCCCATTCTTTATGTTGCCTTTTCACACAATTGGCAGTTCCCTTGTTCGCACAAACCTTTTTGATTTCCTAAGAGCTGCTTGTCGATCGTTGGTCTTACTTCCTGTATTATGGGAGTCGTGTCAGAAGGTCCGCTCTTGTGTCTCAAGGTTGAAGCTTCTCCCCACTTTATTGTGTAGCAGCTTCAGGGTGTCGGGTCCTCTGTTGAGGACTTTTATCCACTTGGAGTTGAGTTTTGTAGAGACGGAGAGATGAGGATCTAGTTCCATTCTCCTCCCTGAAGCTCGCCAGTCCGCACACCACCGTTTCTTGAAGATGCTATGGTTTCTCCAATGTGGGTTTTCTGTTTGTTTTCATTTTGTTTGTAATCTCTGTCAAATCAGGTGGCTGCAGCTGTGTGATCTCACATGTGGGTCCTCTAGCCCATGTATCTACTTTTGGGCCAGTGCCATGCTGGTTTTATTACTATGGCTCTGTAGTATAACTTGAAATCAGGTATGATACTGTTTCAGAAAGTATTTGTTTTTGCCCATGGATTGCTTTGTCTATCCAGGATATTTTGTACCTCCATGTTCATTTTAAATTTTTTTCCTCAATTTTTATGAAGAATGTCAATTGAATTTTTAATTGGGACTGTATTAAATCTATAGATTGGCTTTGGGAGGATGGCTGTTTTCACAATATTAATCCTACCAATCCATGTGCATGGGAGATCCCCCATCTTCCAGTGTCTGCCTCCATTTCTTCCTTTAGTGTTTTCAAACTTTCACTACAGAAGTTTTCACATCCTTGATTAGGGTTATTCTAAGATATTAGATTTTATTTGATACCACAGTGAACGGTACAGTTTCCAGGATTTTTTTCTCAGTATTTTTACCATAGGTATACATGAGGGCTTTAAATTTTATGAGCTAATTTTGCATGCTGAGCATAAGTTGCTTGAATTTTTTTCTGGTGGAGACCTTGGGATCTTTTGAGTATAGAATCATATCATCTGCAGCTTAACACACTTCGGTTTTTTTCCTTTCCTATTTATGTTCTTTATATTTGCTTTCCTTATATTATTACTCTAGCTAGATTTCCAGAACAATATTGAATAAGAGTGGAGACTGTGAACCTATGAACACCATTGTTTTGTTCCTTGTTTTCGTGGAAATGCTTTGGGTTTTTCCTTTGTTTGGTATAATGCTTAGATTTGCCACACAGAACTTTGCTATGTTGATAAATGCTCCTCTTATTCCAAGTACTTTTAATAGAAAGAGATGATGGATTTTTGTCAAAGGGCTTTTCTGCATTTGTGGAGACGACCATGTGATTTCTGTCACTAAGACCATTAATGTAATTTATAGTGTTTATTGATTTAAATATATTGGATCATCCCCACATCTCTGGAGTCAAGCCAACTTGATCACAGTAAACTGTCTTTTTGATGTGTTTTCATTTGGCTGACAAGTGTTTGGTTGGGAATGTTTGCATCATTAAGGGGAATGCTCTGTAGCTTCCTCTTTTGTTACATCTTTGTTTGGTTTTGATATCAGGGTTATACTAACTTCTTAAAATAGGTTGGAAACTTTCCTTCCTTTTATATTTCATGGAACAGTTTGAGAAAAATGGTGTTAATTCTTCTTTCAAAATCTAGCAAAATTCACCAATGAATCCATCTGGGCCTAGACCTCTTTCAAGTATGGAGGTTATAAATTAGTTTCAATGCCCTTGCTTGTTACATATCTGTTAAATTGCTTATCTTATCTTGATTTATATGCATCAACAAATTAATCCATTTATTTAATATATTCTGGTTTTTTAGGCAAGAAATAATTATTTCTGAGTTTCAATGGTATCTGTTGTAATGGCCCCCATTTCATCTCTAATTTTGCTGATGTACACCTTTCCTTTCTGTTTATTAGTTATTAGTTTGTTTATTAGTTTGGTATGACTACCTTTCTTATCTTTTCAAAGAAACATATCTTTGTTTCATTGATTCTTTGTATTACACTAGAGGTTTTAGCTTGCTTTTGCCTTTCTTTAATGTCTGCCCTGACCTTAATGTTTCTTTATACCTACTCTCATGTGTTTTGAATTGATTTTCTTTTTTTCTAGAGCTGTAAGGTGCATCATCATTAAGTTATTTGTTTTTAAGGTTTAAAATGGATTTTTTTTTGCAAGGTGATGCAGCATCACTGCTACAGTTTTTAAGAAAATTCCAAATTTAAGTTATCAGGAGCAAATCACATAGTATAACTGCTTAAGACAGGCAAGACTGAGGAATACTGTCAGATATGCAGCGCACAGCAGCCCTGTCCCCATGCACACACTAGATCTCTGAGGCTTCTTTTTCAAATCGAAACACAATCGTTTCCCCCCACTCCCTTTCCTTCCTCTGACTTCTATGTTCCCCCCTAAGCCATGGTGCCTTTCAAAGTCCTGTCTTCCTGCTCTTTAATTGCTATCACTGCGCACACATGTGCATGCAACCTGCTGAGTCCCTTAGCATTGCTTGCTTGCCTGCTTGCCATGATTTCAGGGCTGAGCACTTAATATTAGGTAACCAGTTAGCAGGTTCATCCCTAGGGAAGATTAGCTCTCCCTCTCGTATTAGCTGTCATTAGTTGCCTATAGTTTTTGTCTAGATGTGGGGTCCCCTGAGTTTTCTCCCCTCTCTCTAGTGTTAGCAGGTCTAACTCAGGCAGCCACATTGTTGAAACATCAGGTGACACAGTCTCACAGCAGCTTTCCTGGTCTTTTGTCTCTTACGATCTTTCTGCCTCTTCTTCCGCTGTGTTCCCCGAGACTTAGGTTCAGGAGTTGTGCTCTAGGTGTACCCACTGGGTCTGGGTACTCTATGGTCAGTTGTTCTTTTCATTTTTGCCAGTTGTGGTTTTCTGTGATGGTCTCTGTTGCGAAGAGAAGCTCTTTTGGTAAGGATTGGGAGCTACACTTACCTGTGGGTATAAGGATAACTATTTAGAATGTGGTCAGAAATTAAGCTGGTTTAGTAAATCAGGCTCCTGATTTCTTAATGTCGACACTCAGGGCTGTAAACTGGCCTCTTTAAGACTGTCTTTCCCTCCCCGCTTAAACCCAAAGATTACAGAACATTGTGTTTTCATTCTCGTTTGTTCTAGGCATGTTTTTATTTTCTCCGTGTCTTCAATGACCCATTGATTGTTCAATAGTATGCTGTTTCAGCTCCAAGGTTGTGACTGCTTTAAAGTTTCTCTTAGGAATTTGTAATCTCTTTTTTTCTTTTTTATTGAGCTATACATCTTTCTCTGCTCCTATCCCTTCCCCTCCACTTCTACCCTTTCCCAAGGTCCCCATGCTCCCAATTTACTCAGGAGATCTTGTCTTTTTCTACTTCCCATGTAGATTAGATCCATGTATGTCTCATTCTGTTGTGATTAGATAGATTACACGAAATGATTTCGGCCTTCCTATCTTGGTTAGAACTCTGTGTCCTAATGTATCACCTATTTTAGCGAGTTCCTTGGGCTATGAGGAAAGTGTGTATCCTCCTGGGTTTGGATGGAGTGTTCTGCAGGAATCTGTTAAGTCTGTTAATCTATTCTATCATTTAATGCAGTTACTTGCTGTTGTGTCAGAATGACATGTCAACTGGTGAGAGTGACATGTGGAAGCCATCCTCTTCTTTGTACCTGGGCTTTGTCTATGGATTTACCTCTAGTGATACTTATGAAATTGGGTACGCTTCTGTTTGGCTTGTATATGTTTAAAGTCATAAAGTGCTTTCGATGGATTGTCCTGTAATCTGTATGAAGTCACTTTTTCTATCCCTTTTCACTAGTTTTAGACTGAAGTTTATTTTGTCAGATATTGGAACAGCGGCACTTGCTTGCTTCCTAGATCTGGTTTGCTTGAATATGATTTTAGTTGGCTTTCTTTGGTTACGATAAACACCACAACCAAAAGCAATGTGGGGAGGAAAAGGTTTGATTCAGTTTATAGATTACAGTCAATTGTTGAGGGAAACCAGAGCAGGAGCTCATGGTTAGAACCTGGAGCAGAAACCACATAGGAATACTTTTTACTGGCTTGCTTCGGGATCATGTTAAGCTCTTTCTGAAATACTCCAGGCCTACCTGCCTAGGGGTGGCCCACAGTAGGCTGGTTCTACCTTCCTCAATTAGCAATTAAGAACATGCCCATAGACAGGCCAGCTAGGCAGTCCAAGAGAGGCAATTCCTCACTTGAACGTCCCTCTTCCTAGGTACAGAAAATTGACAACCAAATTGACCCCATCAATACCTTTTACCATCTTTTCTCCCTAAGGAATTGTTCTGGTTTACTGTCTGTTGCTGTGATAAATGCTAAGTTCAAAAGTGACTCTGGGAACAAAGGGTTTAATTTAGCGTACAAGTTAAAGTCTATCACTGAGGGAATTTGACACAGGAACTCAAAGCAGGAACCTAGAGGCAGGAACAGAAGCAGTAACCATGGAGACACACTGCTTACCGGCTTGCTTTCCTGTTCACATTTCTCATCCAGCATGGGTTCATCTGCCCATGGATGGTGCCACCAACATTTGGAAATGGAAGTCCAGAGAGGGGAAGCCACTTGACTGAGCACACACAACTAATAGGGAGCAGAGGTAGGCAATAAGGCAGGCAGCGAGTCTCCAAAGCTCAGTGGTGTGACTGTCCCTTTGCGGTTAGTAGTTCATGCTCTGGCATTGCGCAGCTTTCCTCAAGCTCGTCACTAGTTCCAAGAGGTTCTGGGACGATATTTCTGTCTACCTCCAGTTTGGCAGGAGCAAATTGAATGTCTTTGCTTTGTGTTGACATGGCAAGAATTCAGAAAGGTGTCAGTTGTGGCTTGATCCCTGTCCTCCTTCCAAGAGGCCTATCTCTGTTCTTGCTCCTTGCCACACTCAGAGGCCCAGGAGTAGGGTTCCTATGATTTTTAACCACACTGCTGGGGTCATGGTACATCCAGTAATTCTACGGGACTGCTTTGAAGAGCAGCATGGTGGTGAAAGCCTTGAAATAACTCCAGAAAAGAGGAGCCTGGGGAGAAGCCTAGTGTTGCACTAGAGTCTTGCTCATTTCTGGAGAGTCCTCTCACCTGTGTAAGCCCCAATTTCCTCAGGTGTAAGCTGCATCTTCCTGGGGTTGTTAATGGGCTTAGCATCCGTATATTGAAGTTCCCTTAGAAGGCAATGGATGGCCCATGCTGCGCTCTCTCTCTCTCTCTCTCTCTCTCTCTCTCTCTCTCTCACACACACACACACACACACACACACACACACACACAGAGTTCTCCCACTAAGTTCCCCCTCCTGACTTTTTGACCTTCAGTTTCTCTCCCTATAAAAGAAGGTAAGTCATGAGTCTCCTCGTAATGGGCAGATGAAAGTGTTGCATGAACTCCGAGGCACTGGGCACATCAGTCAGACCTGAGTCACAAAGGAGCTTTGGGAAGCACAAGAAGCATTTGATTTTACTGCCAGGGAGGACCTGGACTGTTCTCTGCCTGCAATTCTGAGGGGGTCAGAGGCCAAGGGGTGTGGCGATTCCTTGGCAAGCAAAGAAAAAAGATGAATGAAGAAAATTCCAACACACCTTTCCAGACTTTCCAGAACGTCAGCTCGTGGAAGACATGGTTTCAGCTGAACTTGTCCAAAGAAATGACTGACAATTACAGGCTGAGGGGATTGAGCAGCGAATGTATTTATAGGAGATTTGCAGATCAGGCTTTGCTCCTGCTTTGTATGATTCTGTGGAATTAGACACATTTTTGTTTGCTTGTTTATTTGTTTGTTTTAACCAAATCCCTTTCCCTCAGACGGCAGTTGTGTGTGTTTTTAGCACAAGCATTGCGAGTGGGCAGCATGGGTGCTGGAAAAACTCGGTGCAGGAGACTGCTCTAAAGGAGGGCAGGAGAGGAGGACAGCTCCCAGCGTCCCCTGCAAAGCCACTGCTCCCAGCGTCCCCTGCAAAGCCACTGCTCCCAGCGTCCCCTGCAAAGCCACTGTCTCGTTTACTTCAGTGCTGCTGTGATAAACACCATGACCGAAAGCAAGGTGAAGAGGAAATGCTTTAGTTCATCTCACAGCTTATGGTCCATCATGGAGGGAAGGCAAGAAGCTGGAAGGAGCCAAGGTAGACAGAGAAACGCTGCTTACTGGCTTGCTCCCCATGACTTGCTCCGCTTGTGTTCTTATGCAGTCAAGGACCATGTACGCAGTCCACAGTAGGCTGACCCTTCCATACTAGTCTTCAGTGAAGAAACTGCCCCACACATATGACCACAGGACAATCTGATGGGGTGGGTGTGACTCCTTGAGGTTCCCTTTTCCCAGGTGACTCTAGCTTGTGGTCAGTTCACAAAAACTAACCACATAGCCACCAACTTATTTCACTAGATAAACACTCGCAAGAACTGTCTGCCACTCAGTCTGGGCTGGACAGCTTTGGGTGTACAGTCAACGAGAATAAGAACAGGAGCAACAAGACCTGCTTCCAAAATCTCTAAAGTTGTGCTCGGGTAGCAGTAAGGATGCCTTTGGACGTTTGACCTCATAGAGCGTTTTCTCGGTTTTCCCAGTATGTGTCTTGGCCCCTAACCTCAATTTCCATCAAATTTCCCCTTCAAAAAGTAAAATCTCATGTCTCATTAATATTACTGGGTTTTAAAAACTGGATTCCACTCCTTTGTGGTGGCCGTGAAAAAATGCTGAAGTCACCTCCATCGTCTCGGCATCAGTTTGGTTGCACATGTGACTGATTCTTCCTCACCAACGGAGAAGCAAGATGTCATGTGGCTGTGTGAGATGACATTGCCCCAGTGGCCAAGGTGAGAACAGCCTTTCTAAGTTACACACCTTTTCGCATAAAGAACTCTTATTAAACCATTCTGCTCATGAGATTGTGAATGTCAGAAACACCATACAAATCCACACACTAGTGTTTGCCTCGAATGATTCAGACAAATGACTTTAAGACAAAAGAGGGGCGTGCTTGTCTCCTGTTATCAAACATCAAAAGATAAGAGAGGACATGTGTCAGGGATGGCCAAATCAACTCCTGATGGCAGAAGGTGGGTGATGGACTCTTCTGTGAATGGGTAGGCTACAGCCAGGGCCTGGAATTTGCACTTTTAAAAATTACATGGATTATTCAGAGGTTAACTTCTAATCTATAAGCATCTATCTATCTGTCCATTTGTCTATGTACATATATTATGCTAAATCCTTAAAAGTCCAAGGGATGCATCCTAAGAGCCAAATATAGCTGGGGGAATTGAACTAGGCTCTGTACCCCAAAGCTATATAGGTGTCTCTGTCTAAATTTAAAGACACAAGAACAAAGTTTGGATCTTGTTGAGAGAGGCATATCCACATGAAAAAAATGACAATAGGGGACCCAGCCTTGGTTACCTAACTAAGTGCTCCGGGGAGGAAGCACAAATGCATTAGGAATAATTAGAGGAAGGGAGTTTGAACTAGGTGTTGAGTAATGAATGTAAGTTTGCCACTTAGATCAGGTAAAGGCAGCAGACACAGATGACTCAAGGAGGGTTCAGGTGGGGTTTTGAATGTAGTTTTGGAGAGTCTCTTCTGAAATAGGCTTCCTGAGTTTGAATCCCACCCTGGCCATGCAGCAATCACATCAGTTCAGCACCGGTGACCATTTCTGGAGCTTTAATATCCTCACTGAGAGAATGGGATTTGTGAGCTTATTCTCACGGGACAGCAGGTGGCAGGAGTTAATTTTTATGAAGCGGCTTTTCATACTGGGCTTTTGAATCACACCAACCTAGGTGTCCATGCCAGCACTCAGGTCCTGGCCAAGTTCCACCTCTCTATCCACTTCACCTAAAACCAGTGATGATCATAATACACACTTGCTGTGTGTAGATCCCCAAGGCTCATGTGTTGAAGGGTTGGTTCCCAACTGGGAGATCTAGTCACTGAGAGGTAAATGGCTCACGAGGATATTGACTTAGCCAATGAATTAACAATTCATTGGTGAATTTATCACCTGATGATGTTACTGATAAATGACTGAAAATATGAGGCGTATCCTGGCTAGTGGAAAAAGAGAGCAATGGGACATGCCTGTGAAGGGTGTGTCTTGTCCCTGGCCTCTTGCCCATCAAAAGTGAGCAGAACTGATCCATGCCTTTTCTGTCATTTCACTCTGCCTCACTACAGGCCTCCAAACAATGGGGACAGACCAACACGTTCTAGAACAACAAACCAAAATAATTATTTTCTCCTAGGATTTGTTTTCCTAAGGTATTCGGTCACTAGCTGGAAAGATCGCTAGCACAGTGTCCTAAGGATAATTATGAAGTTTAAATGACAACTGTTTCGCATGAAATATTTAACCCAAGATCTGGCGCACAGCCGGGCCTAGGTACACATTGAGTAGTCCTGTGTAGTATCTGCCTGAGAAGTGCTCAAGGCATTGTAGCACACAGTGGACACTCTGATTCTTCCTCTCCTTGATGCTAAGCCTGGCCTATGATGGGAAATTCTCCTTCAGATTATTACCATGATACAGAGTGGGGACTGGGTCAGAAGGCCCCAAACTTACCCACTTGGGCAAGCATGCCTGACAGGAGGTAGACTCAGCTTTATACGGCAGAGGCCCAGACCACTGCAAACAGCAAGCTGACATGCCAGGAATTTCCTTCTGAGAGAGTCAGGCCTATTCGTGGAAGGGACCTTAGTGGGCTTGCCCATTCTATGAAGTGGCGTGCTGCCACAGGGGATTGGTACAGGATGGTGAGAATATGAACTTACATGGCACACATAAACTGGCAGTTCAGTTGTGTCTGTGAATCAGCATCAGGCTTGCTGGAAGAAGGCAGAGCTAAAGGCACAAAAGGACACCGCTGAGCATCTCCAAACCCCAGGCTTGAGTACTGTCTTCTCCTTATGAGGCTTAATCAGAGTCTGGAAAGGTCAGTGACAGACACTCCTGGCCCCTTAAGCCAAACCTCATGGAGGGGCAGGTGGTCATGGATGGTGACTAAGTGCCTGGGGCCTGTTTCTCTAACCCCAGACGCTGAGGTGAGCAAGGAAGTGACCTTTTCGAGGTCAGGGTCATTTTGGTACCTGATGCCAAGGTTTGGTCTCTCTCCCTAGCAAGTCCAGGTGGAGCTCATTGTGGTGGGGGTGGAGCTGCAGTGGAACCACAAGTTGTGTTTTTGTTGTTTGTTTGTTTGTTTGTTTGTTTTTTCACCAGTGTTGTGATGGTGAGTTGCCTTCTGCCCCCCGACTGTTAGCCATCTATCTATTCAAACCTGTAGTAGAAAATTCTGTCCCAAGGCATCATCAAGGGGAGTCGATTATAGTAAAGGTATGGAATTGGAAATTAATTGGAAGATGACAAAATTTCCTGTATATGGATGCAGAGTTGAATTTATCCTGAGTTTCCAAAGGTAACTTGGAGACCAAGAATGGTGACACGGAGCAGAAAATTAATTGTTTACGATGGCCAGCCTGGGAAGTACCAGGAAGCAACCCACCATCACTGCGCACATAAGTGGGATTAGTGAAGTCTTGGCTCTTGTGTGTGTGTGTGTGTGTGTGTGTGTGTGTGTGTGTGTGTGTAAGCACACAAGACAAGGGGCTTCTAAACTTGCACTCTGAGTCCTTCGCAGACGCTGGCACCTCCTCTTTGTTCTCTTGACTTCAGGAGCCCGAGAGTCATAGTTTAATGTGTCACTGGCTGTGGGAATGGAAACCCGAGCTCGAGTTTAGATCCATCTGCACCATCCACAGACCTGTGTGTGCTGCAGGGCCAGGGAGGGTGCTCACGACAACACAGCGGGAGGGTCTCTGTGCTTAGTTTGTGTTTGCATTGGTTTGATGTGTCTTCTTGGGGTTTTCCTTTACTGCTCTCCATTTCCCCAGAGTGGCACCCCCTAAGCGGTTCTCCCCCCTGCTCGGCAAGTTCCACCTCCATGCCTACTTGCCTTTCTTCTCTGTCATTTTCCAAATCAGTTGAGGAAGAAGCACACTTTAAAACCTAATGCGTGTTCTTGTCTAGTTCGTTGGAAGGAAAGAGCCTAAACTGGGGGAGGCGACCATCTTGGGCAAAGATAATCTCTGCCTTGGACCCAGGGACACTGGGGAGAGGTGACTGAGTTGGGGGTGGGGGGGAGGGGAGAGCTGTAGAGGTCATGGAGCCCATCCTGAGCTGGAGGCAGGAGACTTAAATATTCATCAGCAAATCCTCAGGGTGTGAAAAGTCAGCTCTAATCTTGTAAAATCTCCCCTACAGGTCCTAATGGAAACTGACACAGGGTTCCTCTGAAGCTCCTTCTGATTCTCGTGCTGGCCGGCCGGCGTATAAAACGCACCGACTGCACGTTTCATATCTCTAATATACGGCTGCCTTTTAGCCTCGGGAGAAGGACAGGTATTCATTTTCATAGATTACTTTTTAACCATTTTTTTCCACGTGGGGGTGGGGGTGGTGAAAGAAGGCAGAGGCAGAACAGATGCCTTCGGCCCTTTGATCAGCTTCTCTGCAGACAACCAGGCTGCCCGCTAGCACCTCTTTAACTACGGCCTGCCAGGAAGAAAATGAGTGGCTTTAGCTCGGCAATTACAGTGCCTGCTGAAGGCCTGTCATCGCAGCCAGGGGGACCCGATCCCAGCAGCTCAGCTGCCCCCAGAATTACAACTGCTGGGCACAATGTTAAATACCCCCTGGGCTGGGCAGCTTCAGAGGCCCAGAACTTCAAGCCAGTCTCTCCCATCCCCCCGTCAGTATAAACATGAAACACTGAAAGTACGTATGCAGGCCTGGCCAGGCAGGCAGAAGGGACGGGAGCAGGAGACAGTGGCCTTATCTCCTATCTGGGAGTCAGGGACTGCAGCTGTGGCATAAGTGTGACTTCTGCGAGAGAAGGGGGAAGAGCATGTAATGTCTTGGCTCGTCATCTGATTGTGTTTACGTGGGACAGCAGGCTAGAAAGCGTTAAATATCTCTGGATTTGGGTCAGATGGGAAAAGGGACAATGGTGATACGACCTTGCCTTAGCATTTTATGTGACTCACATAAAATGAGCCCCAATATTCACAGCAGCTGTATCATCCACATGCCTATCTTGGAGGCCTCAGTTTGGCTCTGCCCCATATTCCTCTGCTTGTGTGGCGGACGCTTGCCACCTCCACGTACAAACCTGGTCCCTGCCTCTGGGTCTCTGAAAATGCTGTTCTATCAGCATAGAGCCCTCTCCTCAGCTGGTTCTGAGGTGGCTCTCCCCTATCAGGGATCCCCTCAGAAGCCCTAGGGGGACTCTACTGTGGCCTTAGCATACCGTGGAGCCTATCCAGGTTCCTTCCGCACCGGGATTTCACCCACTCTCCATAGGGTCCTTAGAACTTTGAGGTTTTGACCATGCCACCCAGGGCTGGACACGGCGGCTGATACGGGCAGAACTGGAGAAGGCTTTGATTGGATAAATGAGACAAATGTTAAATTTCAGAAGAGGGAATGGAAACTCACAGCAAGGGTTCCAGAGGTGAGACTGGGGCCCAGGTCTGCCTGACTACAAAGCCGATTGTTACAGAACAGGATACTGTGTGAGGTAGATTGGCAGACTCCTCAACTGGAGACTGGATCTAAAACTGTGCCTGGACCAGGGCAGACCGGAGAATGGCATCCGAGGCAGAAATCTCCAGGGGCAACCATAAAACTTGTCCATCAAGCTTCCAGAATCAATGTGAACGTCAGACTCACCATGAACATAATATCAAGTTCAAAAATGAAGACGGGATCAGCTCTCCTAATCCCGCATTTCAGGGTCAAATGCGATGCCCACTGGCTTTAAAACTGTGAGAACTAGAAGCGTCCATCCTCTCTCTCTGGGCCCATTTCTCAACTGCAACCTGAGCGCACAGTAGAGGCTTGCAAGACTTGTCCTAGGCCTCTTTGTTGGAGCAGAGACTCAAATCCTGGCTGTTCAGTGAGTGGCTTCTGGTCCATGGTCATGTGGGCTGTGTGGTGGCACCCATCCTCTGTGACGATGCTGCTGGGGCAGGTGTGCGGACAGACGAGCCCTCAGCCCTACCCGCAGGCCGCCCTCCTGCTTTCTGGCAGCATCTGGCTTGAGTTCCGCAGGCGACTCCCGAAGAATGTGCAGAGAGGGGCTGGTGACGGAGATGCACTGCAGACGCCACACGACACTGGTATTTTTTGGCTCCGCGAGGCCTGCATGGCTGAGGGGGACCTCTCACGACTTTCCATGGCTTCAGCGGTGACAGCTCCTAGTAAAGTCACAGATGGCTCCAGCCCGTCCCCCTGGGGTATGGGCTTTTCCATTCATGTGGCTTTTCCATTTATTTCCCTCTGCTCATCAGCAGAGACCCTTTTATTTTAAGAACAATGAGAGGGGACAGCTGGGGAGCTGCTGCCGTTATTGCTGAAATTCTTTAGACGTTTGCTCATTGCTGCGTAATTGCATCTCTGACTTTGTCTTCTCCCACAAATTAGGGCGATCGCCGAGTTCCAGTCCTTCATGGGCTCATTCATTTGTTGGTTTACTTAAATAAGCAGTTCTTTGTGCCCGAGGATTTGATGAGGGACCGAAATTAGCTCAATGGACCCTGTCAGGCTCTCGTTCGCCAACCCGAGCAGGCCCGGTGTGCACCTCACACCCACTATACATCAAACACTAGCCCAAGTGTGCACCACACACCATCGTGCACCGGGCATGAGCCCAGGCTCTGGATTAACATCTGGAGCAACCTAGTCCTGAGAGCCGATGCCAGGTTGGCGAGCACCAAGATTAAACAAGAAGAAATCAGAAGTCTATAGGATCATCTCTGAAACTGGGCAGGGAGGAAGACACACGGTGCCTGTGACCCAGAGGACAGAGGAGGTGGTCTCTCAAGAAGCATGACTGGGCCTGGGAGTGATGAGTAGAAACAGGGAGCATGCATCCGGGACTAGAAGTAGCGTTGTGCATCTGAGAAGCGGAGCCAGGTACAGGGAGCTGAGACACAGAGTCAAGGCACTCAGGAATGAAGTGGGAAAGGTACTGAGGTCAGGTCACACGGCATCTCATGGGCAAGGGGTCACACCTGACATTATCATTCAAATTGCAGACCTTATTTCTGTTGTTATGACTATGTTTCAAGTGAAGAAAATAAGATTCAGAGAGGTTTCTTTATCCATCCAGCAAATATTATCGAATGTGCACTGTGTGTTCAAACTGAGGCTGTATTTATGAGCAGGCTGGCTAGGATTCTTTGTTGTGGGACTCAAGCAAATGACAAGGGCAAGGTGGGACCTTGCTTGCTCCAGCCTGCTGTCTGTTGAACGCATGTATCCATGACTCAGCCAGGACACAGCCTGGGAGAAGGGGTGCACAGGGTTCTACTCAAATGTTCTAGTTGGAATTTCCTCTGTGGTTTGTTCATGGGACCCAGACAAGTGTCCTGACACCTCTGCATCTTGGTCCCACACTTAAATCCCTAAAGAAGGGAGCTGAAAAGTGAAGACTGGGACCGTGACCCTGGCTGGGAATGCGCCGGAGGAAAGTCCTTCCATTTCGTCACTGCTGGGATAACTTCAGGCCCGTGCTCTTATCTCATTCCCATCTTTGTGGATTAAAAGTGATCATAGAGATGGCAGAAAGCCATCACGGACCTTCGCTCCTTCTCGGCGGAAGTGTGGTCCACCTGAGGATGAGCTAGGCAAAGATGGTCCCCATAGCCCACAGGCACGAGAGAAGCAGCCTGTTGTCCACTGTGTTGTTCTTGGTTGTTGCTCTTGGTTCTCATTGTTTTGTTTTGAGGTAGGAGGCTGAGGGAGATAAGATCTTCCTTTGTAGCTCAGGCTGTACTTGAACTATGCATAGCCCAGAATGGTCCTGAAGTCAAGGTAGTACTCCAAGATTTGCCTCCAAAACGCTGAGGTCCCAGACGTGCATTGAGATGAACCCTTGAGTTTTGAAGTCATTCAGTTTTGGGGTGTGGCTGTTCATCAACAGCCGAAACTCCATTGAGTGTACCCAGGGAGGAATGTGGCACGTGATCTGTGTAGACAGTTCCTCCATCTATCACATCAGGGGAGCAAGGGGGAGTTCCTAGAGGTGGGAGTGGGTAGCAGATGAGGAATCAAAGAGGACACTCAGAGCCAGGAGCAAGTACAACCCCCAAAGGCCCACAGTGAGCAACCTGCTACACCAGCTGGCCTCATCCCCACTGAGTCTCACAGCCTTCAAAACACTGATTTAAGCTGGCTACTGGGTTTCCAAAAACTTGGACCTGTGAGGGACATTGCAGAATTCCAACCACAGCTGCTATTTTCAGAACAAACCGTGGGAAATAGGGCTAAGGGCAGGAGAGGGTGTGAAGAAACGGGTGGAAATGGAGAGAGCTTGCCACTGGGGAAACGGATACAAATGTTCTTCAAACACTAAAAATAGCCTTTAAAAGGATGTAGTTATTTCGCCTCTGGTTGTATGCCAAAGGGACTGAGCCAGGACTGAGTTATCTGTGTCCCTGATCACTAAAGTACTGTTCCTAAGGGGTAAGATCTGGACACAACCTAATTGCCCACTGATGCATAAATGAGTGCAGAAGAGGTGGTAGGTACCTGTCATAGAATATTATCCCACCTTAAACAGTGAAGCATTCTCATCACTTGTGGCAACATGGGTAGGCATAGAAGACAGAATAGGCACTTAGAGAAGATGCAGACACATTACTACGTCCATGGGGGAATCTGTAAAATAGTTCAACTCATAGAATCAGATGGAGTGGTCATTTATCAGCTGTGAGGAGATGGTGAGTGGCTTTCTTTTTGTTTCTTTTTGCTAATAGATCCCTGAGATGGTTTGAATGAGAAATGTACCCTGTAAGCTCAGGTATGAGAGCGTTTTGTGCCCAGTTAGTGATACTGTTGGGCGAGGTTCAGGAGATGCAGCCTTGCTGAGGTGTATCACTGGTTGGGGCTCGTGAGCATGTTATAGCTACACTCCACTTCCAGGCTGCTCTCAAAGCTGGACATGTAAACTCTCCGCATCCTGTTCCTGACGTCATGCCTGCAGCCTGCTGCCGTGATCTCCACCATGGTTTCATCCCTCTGGAACTATAAGCCCACAATAACTCTTCTCTAACCTGCCCTGATCATGGTGTTTTATCACAACCACAGAAAAACTAGTACATGCCTGGTTTCTGCCCAGTGTCCCACAAGATGCCAAGTTCCGCCCCTCTCAGACCATGCAATAGAGGAACCTGATCCTCTTCTTGCCCTTCAGGTGAGAGGTTAACTCAGGACAGGCCTGAAAGAGGTGGGCCCTTCTCTGGACACAGCACTTGGTTCAGTGATGAACGCAGAGCTCAGCCTGAGGCCTTCAGCTGAGGCCATCCAAATTCATCCTCAGGAATCATGTCAAGGATCAGGGAAGGAGGAGGTAGGCTTTCCCCACCACATCTGAAACCCTGAGAGGAGGTGAGCCCACAGCTGTTGAACACTGCCTTATGACCACATAGAGAAAGACTCTTAGAAAATGGAGCCTGGATCAGAGAAAGCAGTCATGCCATGGAGAAACAGCGTGAAGAAGTCATCCAAAGGCTGGATGTTGCTACCCTGGAAAGCATGGAATTCCAGAGCGTATAGTTGGGAGTCTACTGGTCTTGCCGTGTGATGGCCCTGGAAGCCAGCTGCTCAGCTCCACTGCCCTGGAACAGAGATAATTGATAGCTCAGCACATGCTTCATCCCCATTGGATCCCACCCATCCGAGCTCCTCCCACCCCTGCTGGTGACTTTAGACTCCCCCAATGGCTTGGGCCTTTTGTTTTTCAGAATGGACTGAGTCCCACCTCTCCATTCACACCTCCTTTCTCTTTCTTCTTTGAAAGCTTTATCTCCGAACATTCTGGAAGCCTGCCCTTTTTAGCTGCTTCTCTGCTGTGCTTTCAAAAGCTTGAAACAATGCCCAAATTCATAAGATAACAGAATTTGGAGAGGCCTTTGGGAAGTAACTGGGATTAGATGAGGTCTCTAGGGTTGGTCTCCCATGATGGCCTTAGTGGCAAAGGCTTTTGATTCTTTCCCCTATGTTGGGGGCAGCACAAGGACCCCCCCCCAAATCAGGGCCAGGCCTCCATCACCATCACCTGAAGGCATTTCTATTTTGTTCTGTTAGTCACTCAGCCTCGGGACTTTTGTTAGAAAAGCAGAAAAATGGCCTAAGATCCTGTCTTGTTCATCAGCTTAGAGGAATCAAAACGAAGTCCAGTTCTCCCCGTAGCCTTCACTGTGTCGTGGAAACCATGTTGTAGGAAGACTAACCACCGTTTTCAAATGAACATTAATTTCTCCCCGTGCTCAATACCTGACTCAATAGCGCTATATGACTGAGCTATCTGGCATTTGTGAATGGACTCCTACGCAATTTTTCCTCGTTTTTAGGAAGGGAAGGTATTTTATAGAGAGGGGGGTTTATCACTTTTGTCTTGGCCTTTGGACAAAAACACACTTTTCATACCTTTTGCCACATGTGGATCCTACCGCCCCTTGTCTTCCCAAGCAGGTTTTCTACTCATCTTGAAGGCCATGATCCATTCTTCCCATTGTCCCCACCAGCAAACGCCATCAGGTGTCTTCAGCCGTAGACTCTGACTTCTCTTCCGCTCGGATCTTACTGGCTTCTGTGTGAGCTGGGGTCGGGAAAGATAGCACACTGCTGTGGTCATTAGCGTTCGGAGAAGGATCTGGTTTCCCGGAGAACTGATGAAAATCAGATGTGTCCAGGGAGACTCCTGGCCTGGCCTGCTCTTGCAAAGGAGTGGTCAGCTACATGGGGCTGTGTCTACAACTGGTGTGGTCATTTTTCAAATGCACATTTGCATCTAATGATCGTAATGACTGGTCTGAATTGGTCTGGGCATTAGCAGAGTTGAAAAATAACAGGTCAGACTTTTCAGGTTATTTAAAAGTGACTAAAGAAAGGAAAGCATAGGAAAATGAAGAGGAAAGGAAGGGGAGAAGGACGGGAAGGAGAGGAGGAAGGAAGAAGGAAGGGAGGAGGAGGAAGTGAGAAAAGGCACCTGCTATGGTGGGCGTCTTCACATCACACCGCATTTCACTGCCCCAAAGGCCAGAGAGGGACGTCTCTTTACCTCTCTGCAGGTGAACCTAGACCCACTTGTTTGTCAAAGCGGAGCCAAGCTCCAAATCCATCCATACGACTCGAGATCTCATGTTCTACAGTTTACCATCATGACGGGATGGAGCCAGTTCCCCAAGAACCCCTAACACTAACTATAAATCCAGACAGAAAACGACGGCTCCCTTCTGCCCTGATTCCAGGAAATGAAAAATAAACCACCAACTGTCGCATCAGCTAGACACGCATGGGGGGTGGGGAGACGGGCAAGCTCCACTGTGAGTGACGGCTGGTGCATCCTCAGAGCTGCTGCGTTACAGTGGGGCATGTGACCACTCTCACCGTCAGGACAGAAGACCGACCCAATCTGGGGGAGACCAGCATGGCACACTGACAAGACCGCTGGCTGTCTTTGATTCATTATAGCATCATCCTGTCAACAGCTCTCGCACATCTGGTTCCATGATGCATTTAAAAACACGCATAAGGAAAGAAAAGGCGAGCCAGCCCTACTCCATGGCGAGTCATGACCCATTCCTAGAATTTTCAGCCTTTCCCTGGCTTTGACACATGAGTAGTGATTCTCTCCACCCAGGCTTGTCCAAAGATGTTTACCCAAATATCTAGGAGGCAACTCTCGGGAAGTCCACCCCCACCTCTTGAGTATACACTTTGCCCTGCAGTATAACTCCCACCCAATTGCCTACCTTGCCTAATCTCTGTGTTCTTTCTGATGGGAAAGTTATCTGTAAACATGGACAGAGGGCTCATTCCTTCTCGAGCCTCACTCCCTGGCAACAACAGTGGCTTCAACAACTCACATAGAAGTGTAATTGCCTTCTAATGATATCAAGAAATAGGACTTCGGGGCTGTAGAGATGGCCCAGTGGTTAAGAGCACTTACTTGCTGCTCTTACTGAGGACCCTGGTTCAGTTCCCAGCACCGCCATGGAGATTTATAACCATCTGTAACTGCAGTTGCAGGGGATCTGATACCCTCTTCTTCCCTCTGTGGGCACCAGGCATACATGACACATATCCATACGTCATACATGTGGGCAAACCCTCATATGATAGATAGATAGGTAGATAGATAGATAGATAGATAGATAGATAGATAGATAGATAGATAGATAGATTGATGATAGATAGATGATAGATAGATAGGTAGATAGATAGATAGATAGATAGATAGATAGATAGATAGATAGATAGATAGATTGATTGATTTAGGTAGGTAGGTAGGTAGATAGCTAGATAAGTAGATGGATAGATAAGTAGATAGATGATAGGTAGGTAGGTAGATAGATGATAGATGAATAGATGATAGGTAGGTAGATAGGTAGATAGATGATAGATAAGTAGATAGGTAGGTAGGTATGTAGATAGAAGATGATAGATAGATAGATAGATAGATAGATAGATAGATAGATAGATAGATAGATAGATAGATAGATTGATTGATAGGGCCTTGAAGAAGCAGTCAGACTGCAAGTTCTGCTTCTTTGCAGATTAGGGCCATCTTGAGAATGTTCCAGTTACCACAGGTGCTGGTTCTTCCTATGATCAGCCCTTTTTGTCCAACTGGCACTGTCTTCTCTTCTCTGGTGCGAAGACACAGCAAGAGAGGCTTCCAGATGCCACCCCCATCTTGGCTTTCTCTGCCTCTAGAATCATAAACCAATCAATTTGTTTTCATTATAGATTACCAAGTTGATAGCATTCTGTTACTGGCACAACACAGACTAATGCAGGAGCCCATGGCTATAACCAATTCAAGTTCATGCCCAGGTCTGCCAGGCTAGAGCACAATAGCATCTCCATGCCAGTAACCATGGCACAGCTACTGTGATTCCACCGTGGGGGCCCGGGAACCCTTCTTCTGGTCTCATGAATTTCTGGTACCTCGGAAGGGACTCACAAAAGCCATCACAGAAGTCCCCACTGCCACTACAGCATTTTGCGTCTTAGTTCTGCACACAACTTGTGGGTCCTGTGTAACGGAGGGACACCCCCATTAAACCATTCCTTCACCTTCAACCCCACCAGCTCCAGAAGGTTCCAGCAAGAGTCTCTTGTTGAATCCCAAGGACAGATCCGGTGGGACCTGTCCCTACCGTCCCCAGCCTTGTGTACAGGATCACTTCCTCACTCTCTTAGTAAAAAACAACTGACCCAAACTGTCTCCAGACTGAGTTCTGGGTGACCTGTTCTCACTTGTCCCAAACAGGCTCAGGTTTGTCTGGCTTCCCGAGAGGGCACAGCTTAGACATGCACCATCAACCACGATCAGAGTTTGCAGGCTCACACAAGGGGCCAGATGGGGCTCCAGCTTCTTGGAACCTTGGCACCTTGCTCCTACTTCCCAGAGTTGATTCCCCTTTCCTCCTGTTCTCCATCACCTTCAGAACAGGAGCAGAGACTGGTCCACCTTCCTGAGACAGGTCAGGGGCCAGATGCGAGAAGCCCACGGAGAGCTACAATGCTCCGCTCCCAGCACACAAAGCCCACGAGCAATCCCTTAGCTCCCGGGAGAGGGGCCAATGGCAATAACCCCTGAATGGAAATTGGCCCTGTGAGCTGTCCCTTCATTCTTCATCTGAGGAAATGTCCTTGAACCCCAGCTTGGCACTGGTAACGAACAAGAACTGTAATATGTATCTAATTACATAGGATTCTCGTCAGAATTAAACAATGAATGTGACAGCCCAGGAAACTATGGCAAATTTAGTCAATTATTACTGTCACCACAAGCCTGTCACTAGGTGGCTTTACAAACTCCATAGCCATTCTGGCATGGATTCCACTGGAAGGAGAATCTAAGTTACACTCAGCATCCCCTGGATTCAGCAAGCATATTTGCGTACAAAGGACTCCCCAAGGGCTCAGATGAAGCCTCAACTTTTGCTAATAAGGAAACTGAAGATCGGAGAGGTGACCCTGGAGATCCAGTACCACTTGGAGTGGAATGAACAGCGGTGTCTACGGGGACCTCTGGGTATCAGGAGGTAAAAGAACCCCATGCTCATCAGACCAGACTGTACTGTCAAAGAGACACGATAGGATGAGCTCAGGGCTCAGGGATGTGCAGCCAGCCCTGCTTCCCAGCGTTTTCAGTTCTAGCGGGGAGGGGCGGGAGGGGGGAAGGGGCATAAATCTGATCACACTTGTAACACAGCAGCGGGCCAAAAAGGCCTCTGGTCCACTTTGCAGACAATGGTGTCCTCTGCTGGTAGCATGAAGATATGCAGCTTCAAGGGAGACTGGAGCAGGTTAAACAAGTTAAACAGGTTAAACACTGTAAACAAGTATCTGTTTTTTTTTAATTTACTTTAGAATAATATACATAATGAGATAGCTTAGAGATGAAACCCAAGCCTACACTAAAATTCATTGATATTTTGTGTTCTTTGCACACACGGGCCGACAGATAATTTACTCAGTACTTTCATTAGCTTTGCACACAAAACAGTTTTCTGGTGTGCAAGCTTCTGTTTCTGCTGTCAGAATTTAGAACAATTTTTCTTCCAATCTCTCCAGAAGTGGAAATCACCTGCAATTACTTCTACATGCTCTCATCTTGGGTAAACGATACAGTCCCTCAACTTCAGGGGTTCACCAATGGCCAGGAATCAGGGGGGACTCAGGCTCAGTTAACTCACCACAACTGTAGCAGGTCTGATGAGTGTCAGTGGTTCCCTCAGGATCCTGTCCTGACCCTCAGATGCTCAGACTTCTCCAGCATCATGTCTGGTCCACACAGAACTGTTCGAAGGAGCCCGTCTCCGAGGATACCTTCCTGGCCTTGTTGTCTGGATGCAGGTCAAGAGAGGATGAGGGAAGTGAGTGCCAGGCTCTTTCATCTTCAAGAATGGCAGACTGAATATCTGGGGGGAAATTAAGAAAAAGAGTTATTGACGAAGATCAAACAAATCACACCTGTTTCATCCCAAGCTCCGCTAAAGACACCAGCTGTATGTGCTAACGGTTCGGATGCTCAGAAGCGCCTCCCATGTTAAGTACCATTATCTCATTCAACAGTTCAAGACCTTAGACATGGCATCCTGCATAGGTGCACAGAAAACTGTGGAGGCCCAAAGAAGCCAGAGGTCAGAGTTTGGGACTCTTTAGTTCATTCAAGGTTATTGTGCTCACTAGTTGTGACTCACAGAGTTCTGCTCTCTCAAAGGCTGTTGTCAACAGGTGGGGCTAGTTGCCAGACCTGTGCTCCCACCTAAAACAAAAGTCTAAGGATCCAACTAAGTTCCAGTTCCCTTTATGGAAATAACTTGGGATTCCATCCAGGGAGTGGTTTCTGAATTCACAACAACATCCCTCGAGGGATCTAATTCCAAATGATTCCCACTTTGGAATTTCTCAAAAAACAAAACGAAACAACAACAAAACAAAACCTCCTTCTTACTTTGGTTACGAGTCCGCATCTTGTCTCTCCTGCTCTCATTCTCTTTCAGGACACATCTTTCTTTTGCTCCTGATGACTGAGAATAAATGCAAAACTCAGAACACACACTGTTTCCTGATAGACAAATCCTCTTAATTCTACAGAGATGGACATAATGCAGTTGGAAGGTTCTAGAAAGGAACCCCTCAGCACAGGCAGTCACTAAGGAGAGAAAATATTTTATAAGTAGCTTTAGTGCTTGTCCAAGTTTATTTTCCATTGCTGAAATAAGACGCAAGTGAGGTTGGGTAATTTACAAAGAACACAGGTGGTTTGGAGGGAGGGGCTCACCAACACCAACTGAGGAGCTATGGCCAGTTGATGGCTTCTGGGGAAGGAGAGTCTGGGTTTTAGCCAATCATGCTCTAAGGGGTGGCCCCACACCCCTGAGTATATGATAAGTTGGGCTTGATAAGTTAAAAAAAAAATGAAAGAAGGCATTAATTTGGGAGCAAAAAGGGTAGGGGTAGGAGTGGGAGGAGCCAAGAGGAGGAGTGGAGAATGGATATAATCAAGATGCATTATATACATGCATGAATTCTCAGAGAATTAATAAACATACGGATGTCTTTGTCTTATGTTTTGGCAGCCCGGTAACAGGAAGGACGAAATGCTGCCATTTGGGGAAGACTGTTTGCTTCACCCTAATAGCACAGGGAGCTCCACATGGTGAGATGGAGCCAGTGTGTGGCCTCAGAGTTCTCTCTTACAAAGCCACTGATGCCCTCATTGAAGCCCTGCCCTCACGATTTCATTGGTCCTGACTGCCACCTCCAGACACCAACAACACGTGACTTTGGGTATTATGTTTCCAACACATTAGCATCTGGGTACCGGTTCAGACCATGTCAACCACTGGGCAGTAACATATTCATCTCTGCTTACAATTGTAAGGCAATATGGTTTTACTTCTAAAGTCAGTACAAGAACATTGGGTATCTAACTTTTAAAAGATGTTGAGAAACGCGCGTGGGGGATCACACGCACTTGTGCACACACACACACACACACACACACACCTCATCCTTAGGGGCTTGGGGTCATGGTTGAGTGAGAATATTGACAACAAAAGCAAGGGGTTCATTCTTTCAGGGGCGCTGCTTATCATATACCCCAGATACCTTGAGTGAGGCGAGGCTGGGTTCAGGGGCCAGACAAACTTGGGGCGACATCTGACTTCACTCCTCCTCGTGCACTTTATCTAGCCTGACTGGATGAGAGTGGTCTGAAGATTGAGATGCAACAACAGGTCTTCGCATTGATTTGGTTTCAGAATCCTCTACACTTGGTCTCAATGTGGTTGCTGGGCTCTATAGGCTGGGGGTGAGCCTTGGGTAGATTGTAACCGTGCCCGAGGCACTGGCGCCCTCTAGTGGAGCTACTGCGCATCCCTGTGGGACGCTCCAATCTGCTGGGTCATTGCAATAGCGTTAACAGCTAACGCTATTATATTAAAGGCTTTCTTTCCTTTGGTAGGAAAGAAATACTATCTGTAACACCTCTTGATGAAGATGGTAGAGGATGATGGAGCCCTGGAGCAAAGAGAAATGAAGTATTTTGCCACCATTGAATGTCCTTATATAAGTCATTTAACATTTCTGAATCTCAACTTTCTGGTCTGCACAATGGGCATAAGAACTTGGCTATTGTCCTTCTGGGAGATCCTGATTGAATTCTTCATTCTCTGTCCTGTGACCCCTGCATCCTACCTAGAGCCTACCTTGATGGGCTGAAAGATCGGCCCTACACACACATGGTTGGGAAAACTTACATCCTTGCTAAAAAGCAATGGGCATCATTCCCTCAGACAGAGCCCAGCTCTGGACTCTGTAAGGCTCTCTGCCCTTGTCTGAGTGGAAATGGAGTCAGCACAAAGAGCCTTGATCTGCTCCTGTCTTCACAGACCCCCCACCCCCTTCTTCCACTCTAAAAAGTCTCTTCTGTAGTCTGGCCAGCTGGAGAATTTGGTCTCTGAGAGTGGAGCATCTCTGTTCTGCCTTCTACCAGTCACTGGCTTTGAGCTTGGAAAACACGTATGTAAGATTTCAGGTTTTCTGATTCCACTCTGGGTCTAGAACCCAAGGCAAAGGTTGACTTAACCAGAGCTTCCAGCTTGATGGCTGCACAGCCTTGAGGGCACAAGCAAAACCTTTTGCTGAGTGCAGACTTGTGAAAACACATTCGTGTGTATCTTGAGATATCCTTTTCAGCATGGCAAGAGGAGAGGAAAGGGAAGCTTCCCTCGGCAGGTAACATATGCACTACGGGCTGCAGAGAGCCAAGAGCTTAGCATCTTGGGGCTTCCAAGAGAACCCCAGACCCCTGTCTGCACTGTCTTCACCATCCTGAAGGCCAACACATTGATTTGGCCACCAGCGGCTGGGCCTGTGTCACATACCTGGCCATGGCGGTCATCCTCTAAGACTTGGCAACAAGTCCAGCCACTGAATGGGATCCACTGCTGGGTCCTGGTGCTGTTAGTGTGATTCCAGCCAACGTCATGAAAACTTGTCAAGATGTCCTTGTCCCCTAGCCCCTTGATGAGATCAAGGGCTACAGAGATGTGTGAACAGCTCAAGCATTCATCCATGCAGCAGGAGCAGCTGCAGCAGTGAAGCTGCGCAGGGCACCAAGGTGCAGTGAGCTTCCTGGTGGGGTTTCCAGTGGCCTCAGAACACCCGCTGCTCCTTTCTGCCTGGATGATTTGACACTTTACGCTCTTCCTCCTGGCGTTCTCTGTGTCTGATCCTGATGCATACTGCATCCTTCAGCTCGTAGTCCCAACATCACCTCTGCAGACAGAATGCAGCCAGCTCCTTCTGGACTGGATTACAGTTCACAGGAGACTTGCTGGTGCAGGGTGTCTGAGCGGGGTCTGGAGGAACGAGCAGGGCATTAGATAGACAGTAGATGCAGAGTTTCTCTGTAAATGTGGAAAGACTCACAGGACCCATGAGGGTCTGCGAGCCACACCAGTGTCCCTCCGTTAGATCCAAGTGGTCCTTGGGAGGTGACTTTGGAGAAGCCTGGAAGGCCAGCTCACAGAGTCTCAGTGTTGTAGGGCTTAACTATTGCTCTAAGGGATAGGGAAGACCACCGAGGGGATTAAAACATAAAAGCAATCATTTAGGTCTAAATTCTAGTGCTCTGGAGGGGAGGACAAGGTAGCTCTTGTAAGAGGCAGATAACGGAGGTCTGGAGTGAGGGTGTCACAGAAGGGCGAACGAGCAGGACCGTGTATTCGCTGCTCCCTCAATGCTGTCACACAATGTCTGAGAAGAAGCAACTGGAGGCAGGAAAGGGGCCTTGGTTTGCATTTTCTGGGGCTCAGTCTTTCATGAGGGAAGGTGTGGCTGCAGTCTCAGGAAAGAACTGGTCACATGGCGTCCACAGCCAGGAAACAGAATGATGAATGCTCACGGTCAGCTTGCTCTCACAGTTCCAGTCAGGCTGGGATCCAGGCCACTTAGGGTATCTCTTCCCCCTCAGCCTAATCTAGAAAGTCCCCGGTGGGCATGTCCAGGTTTATTTCCATAGTAGTTGTAGCCCATCAAGCTGACAATAGAGATTCACCTTTACTGATCTCATGGTTTTCACAGGCAGGTTTTAGGTTGCCAAGGATCCGACTTGACTGGCATCACTAGTACACTTTATCAAGAGGGACACCCAGAGAGGAGGTGGTTATTAGGAAGGATTACTGTATTAAGAAAGAACTGACCAAAGGACATCCTGAGTTGGGACCAGAGCTCAGAAGAGGGCTTGGTCTGTGGGCAAAGGCATTGGAGAGAGGTTTTGTAGCGCACAGACGAGGCCCGGGTAGCATCTGCAGAGTGGAGGTTCGGAGGATGTAAACATCTGGAACGCATCCCTGTTCTAGCACATCTGCCAGTTTGTACTGTGTTCATCTCCCTGCCTGGAAGTCACTGAAGCTGCCAGTGTGAAGTCACTGAACACAGAGTTGGGAAGTATTGTGTGCACACAGCTGTTCTTACGATCTCACCGAGCCTGCTGTACGCGGAGCAGCAGATACACCTCCAAACATGGTGAAATCTGTCCTTTCTGATCCCCAGTCTGTGCCCTGAAGTGAACTTTGCCTGTCTCGGATACATCTTACATCTTCGCCTGTCTCAGATTCATCGAGTAACAGACAGACAAAGGCCTCGTTCTACTAGGACAAAGAATTTTAGATACTGTTTACTCCCTGTGGGGTCACTCTCAGGATTCACTCCTTTGTCTGAGGCAAGGGTGCCAGTCAGAACTCCCAGAGGGCGTTTCTCCGAGAGCCCTGCTCCCTGCCATCTCAAGCCACAACTTTCCAGGTGGCACTTTCCGGATTTCAAATTCTCCCAGGTATTTCCCAGCACAGGGAAAATTAGTTCTTGTTTCCTTGTTGTCAGAGAAAAAAGCTGAGACAATTGTTGCAATTTTAAAGTCGTAGCAACGGGATGTTTCTATCTTTGATCTCTTTTGAGCAAATCTTGTCAACTGCAGGAGCACTTCTGCTGGGCTTGTCACTGTCACTTTGACAACCTTTCCTGTCTTCTTTGCTATTCTCTCCTCTCCAGAACTATGCTTCCGTCGCCCACTCAGCTTCCTGGTGCCATTACTGAAAAAGGAAGATGAAACAGGGACTGGCGGAAACAGGGGCGAAGCTGGATGAGGAGGTAAACCGATGGGCAGTGACGAAGGACAGGGGCCATTCAGGAGGAAATAGCTGGACCAGGAACAGAAAAGGCAGGGGATGTGACAGGCCAGGTTCTTCAACGCATAATGGCATAAAGTGGGGTGAAGGTCTCAAGGGGTACGAAGACATGAGGTTGGAAATATCACCCTCTATGGCACGTTGCTTCTGTGTTGTGAGGCATGGTTTTCCATTTGTAAATCCGAGCAAAGATAGTCATGAGTCACATATAGTTATTTCGGTCAGTAATGAATTGTATACACAGAGGCAGTGTCTACGGTGGTGCTAGTGTAAACAAATCTATTGTGTGGCCAGTTGTAAGCACACCAAGCACAATTATAGTGTATAATACCTAAAACAACACTGAGCGACAGAGTAACTAGTTCGTGCATTGATTATATTTTCTATTGCTCTTTCAGTGTTCTGTGTTCTTTCTGCTTATTGAAAAACAAAAGTTAGAACCAAACACCAGTGCTGTTTTCAGTGCCTTTCAATCATACCGTTTTCTCTTCCGCTTGGCTTCATCTCACATGGTTTAGCTCACAGTCCTGGGAGCAACAGGTTCTCCCATACAACATACTGCGCAGCCGTGGTGTGTAACATGCTAGGCTTAAGCTTGTTTTGATGGTTCCATGGTACAACCCCTAATAGATAGAGTCAAGAGAATGGATTTCTGTTGTTAAGCAACACATGGCTATGTTGTATCATGGTGTTCTGGGGGAAGAAAGAACGGCCTGTCCTGTTCTAAGTTACTGTTTGGAGCAGTGTCTCTTCAGAAGCTAAACTGAGCATCTGTAACAGGACCTGAACAGCAGGTGGCGGCAGAGGCCTCTATAGGGCTCCTTACAGGGGGCAGTTATCTGAGGAGACAAACAAGGAGGCCTCTTTCAGGCTCCTGGATCTATAAGATTGCTGTGCAGAAATGGAAAGGCGTGGAATTTAGCCCCACACAGTGCAGAAACTGAAAGGCATGGAATTCAGCCCTGCAAACACGAACATATTGTTTAGTATGAAGGGAAGATTGCTATGATTTCTAAAATATGCATTTGTGTCTTCCTTTCCTAACTATGAACCTCAAGTACTCTGAGCCATCAGAATCATACCAAATGACCTTGAGGCTTTAAGCTACCACCTGAGGGCCTTCCCATTCTCAAGAGGCAACTGTCTTCTCTACTCCCCCGTGACTCTACAGTTACCATCTGAGGTGCTGTGATAAAAACCATGACCAAGAGACAGAGAAGAATGGGTCTATTTCAGCTTCCAGCATGTAGTCCATCATGGAGGAAGTTGGGGCAGGAAATAAGCAGGAACTGAGGCAAGGGCCATGGAGGAGTGCTGCTTATTGGCTTGCTCCTCATGGCTTTCTCAGCCTGCTTGCATATACCTCCCAGGACTGCCAGTCCAGGGGTGGTGCCACCCACAGGGAGCTGGGCCCTTCCTTGTCAATCATGAATTAAGAAAATGCCCTCCAGACTTGTTCACAGGCAGATCCAATGGAGGCATTTCTTTTTGGAGGCATTTTCCTAACTGAGGTTCCCTCTTCCCCAGCTTGTGTCAAGTGGACAAACAAAACCACAACAGCAAGCAACAACAACAACAACAAAAAGAATCAATAACCATCAAGAGCCTAGTATTCCCACCCAAGAACCTGCAATGAGCTCTGCACACACTCACAGGTAACCCTCCTCTCTCCCACTCATACCCAAACTCCACTGTCTGAGGGCCTGGCAGACGGGTTACTGAGGACTCGTCACACAAGAGTGAGGACTGGAGCCCAGATCTCCAGAACCCATGTGAAAGCTAGGCAGGCACAAGGGATTCCTGTATCCTAGCACTCAGGAGGTAGAGACAGTGGACCCTGAGGTCAGTCGCCTACCCAGAATAGCCATGAGTGGCATAGTTGAGGTTCACGAGAGAGCCTGTCTCAGTGAATAAAGTGGAGACTAGTGGAAAGCCCAGCTCCAAACTCCCACCAGGCAGAAGCTGCTTTCACCCCCGTGCCTCCCCGCTCACGAACCCAAAGTCAGTCTTCTCTCTCTTATTTACTTCTTGTCGGATGTCTGGAGACAGCCATGGACAAAGCCACTAAAACAACATTGTGTTGGATCCTGTAAGTAACCCAGAAATGGTTTCAACTAGTATGCAGGGGGGTGTTGTACAAGTTCTATGCAGAGAGTGTGTGCTGAGAGCTGCACTAGAGCGGAGGTCTGTGAGGACAGAGGCAATGACGAAGCTGCACATGTAAAGCTGGGCTTCCCATCACCTCTCACGCCTGCCACTCATGTAGCACCAGGCACACAGTAATCAGTTTAGCTTTTACAGATAAGTAAATTCCGTCTTGGGTGTGTTGTGCCACCCACTAAGGTCCTCCAGCTGGGGGATGAGGAAGCCCAGACAGAAGGTCCCCGAGTACCTGTGATAAACTCGTCCCATCCAGTTCTCCCCGTGGGTCCTATTCATCTGGCGATCCCCAGAGTGTGTTCCACAAACAGGTGCGTAGTCAGCTGTCCCAGTGATTGGTGAATGGATGGGGGAGAGAACGGAAGAATGTACATGTGAGTAAACATACATAGAAACCGCTGGAGGCCGGAAACGCGTACCAGAGAAGTGTGTGTAGGGTTTGTGACAGGAACAGGCAGCTCACCCTCCCACGGTTCACTGTTGGCTGAAATGACTACAAATGTACTTTAAATGACTTCAGAGAAGCAAGCAGAGGAAGGCAAGGAATGGTAGAAAACCCAGAACAGAAACAGAGGTTAGTTAAATAGGATGAGAAATATCTGGGCCTTTCGACAGTTTGTCCAGACCTCGTTTAGCAAGTTAAAAAGGCAAACGATCCCAATTCAATGTGAATTTTAACCAAGTGAATATAATGTTTCAAACAGAACGTAAAGATTTCCAAGTATTTAACCGCTTGTCATTTTGTCCAATTGTAAAGACGATTCTTTCATCTCTTGTTAGATGGTGCTAAACAAAGCCAAGCAAACAAACAACAACAGAAACAATCTCGAGCCTCTGTATTTACCCTGATGGGGGCATTGGTGCAGATGCTGGTGGGTGCTGAAGGGCAGCAGGAGTCAGTGATGATGGCTGAGAGAGACATAAACAGACGAGAAGGTGCCTGGTGGTTTGGAAAAAATGCGCACAGCATCTGCTTGTGTGCTTCGTGCAGTTTTCCATTGTAACTGGTGACTGCAGACGACCTGACTTTGGCATTTGGGACAGTTGGCTGTGAGCACAGACTTATGTACGTCACAGCTACCCAACTGCAGGCAGGGACGGGCTGACTGCTCTCTTTATATCACTGACCTGTGAGGATGGTGAGGATAATAATACCGTTTCTGATGTCATTGACTTTCATTTTTGTATCTGAAAAGAATGCGTCTCAGGGAAGTTACCCTGCCCAACTGAGATGGCAGAGATAAGATGTGAAGAACCAGAAGGTGAATCAGGAGCCGTTGATTCTCCACCCCTGCCCGCTTCTCCAGCCCTCCCAGCTTCTCCAGTCCCTCCCCGCTTCTCCAGCCCTCCCTGCTTCTCCAGCCCTCCCCGCTTCTCCAGCCCTGCCCGCTTCTCCAGTCCCTCCCGCTTCTCCAGTCCCTCCCCGCTTCTCCAGCCCTCCCAGCTTCTCCAGCCCTCCCCACTTCTCCAGTCGCTCCTCCTGCTCCACACCTCTCTACAACACACACCACAGGCTGCCACACATGAGATGCTATGGAGATTCATAACTGTGGGAGGAAGCGGCTGTGTGGTCTGAGGTTCACAGTAAGTAGGAGTAGTGTAATGGCATATTTTAAAAATTGCTGAACATGTCCATTTAACCAATAATTTGGTTTCCAAGAATATATATCCAGGATGTACACTTAGACTCAGCATGTGGTGCCAATAGATGGTGTGAGCAGCAGCCTTTAGAACTGATGCCCAGCGCCTGGCACCGAGTTAATTAGTAATTCAGCAAGCAGTAATTTCCTAAATCCTGATTACTTTCCTAAAGATATGGATTCCCATTTAATAAGCAGTTTGTAGAGGTATGTGGCAGTGTGAGTGTGAAACCCCATGTCTGCTCACTAAGGGATGCTGGACTGGGGGAAGGCCCCTCTCAAAGCAAGGTGCCCTTGCTCTGCTCCAGTTTTCTTGTGACATACACAATGAGTATATGGAGGTGGAAGAGTTGGGGCAGGCTCTGAGTCTCATATATGCTCATGCCACTCCCAATGAGACAGACCACTTCCTAATTGCCTGTGAGTCAAGATATAAGAACTCTCAGCTCATTGAAGACCCACGTATTATCCAACACTTTCAAACACCTGATTTTTGACAAGGAAGCAAAAAATATTAAATGAAAAGCAAAGCATATTTAACAAATGGTGCTGACATAACTGGATATCAACATGTAGAAGAATAAAAATAGACCCATATCTATCACCATGCACAAAACTGAAATACAAATAAATCAGAGACCTCAACATAAAGTCAGCTACACTGAACCTCATAGAAGAGAAAGTGGGAAGTACACTTGAATGCATTGGCACAGGACACCACTTCCTAAATATAACCCCAGAAGCACAGACACTGAGAGAAACAATTAATAAATGGAACCTCCTAAAACTGAAAAGTTTCTGTAAAGCAAAGGACACAGTCAACAAGACAAAATGACAGCCTGCAGAATGGGAAAAGATCCTCACCAACCCCACATCAGACAGAAGTCTGATCTCCAAAGTATACAAGATCTCAAGAAATTGGTCATCAAAAAAACAAATAATCCAATAAAAAAAATGGAGTACAGACCTAAACAGAGAACTCCCAACAGAGAAATCTAAAATGGCTGAAAGAGATGTAAGGAAATGCTCAACATCCTTAGCCATCAGAGAAATGCAAATCAAAACAACTCTGAGATTCCATCTTACACCTGTAAGAATGGCCAAGATGACAAATTATGCTAAAGAGGATGTGGGGAAATGGGAACACTTCCGCATTGCTGGTGGGAGTGCAAGACGGTACAGCCCTTTTGGATATCAGTGTGGCAATTTCTCAGAAAATTAGGAAACAACCTTCCCCAAGACCCAGAAATACCACTTTTGGGTATATATCCAAAGGATGCTCAATTGTGCCACAAGGACATGTGTTCAACTATATTCATAGCAGCATTGTTTGTCATAGCAGTATTGTTTGTCATAGCTAGAACCTGGAAACAACCTAAATGCCCCTTAACCAAAGAATGGATAAAGAAAAATATGATACATTTACATAATGGAGGACTACACAGCAGAAAATAAAATAATGACATCTTGAAATTTGCAGGCAAATGGATGGAGCTAGAAAACATCATATTGAGTGAGGTAACCCAGATACAGAAAGACAATTATCATATGTACTCACTCATAAGTGGTTTATAAACATAAAGCAAAGAAAACCAGCCTACAATCACAATCCCAGAGAACCTAGACAACAATGAGGACTCTAAAAGAGACTTATGTAGATCTAATCTACCTGGGAAGTAGAAAAAGACATGATCTGAGCAAATTGGGGAGCATGGGGACCTTGGGGGAGGGTTGAAGGGGAGGGGAGGGCCAGAGAAAATGTAGAGCTCAATTAAAAAAGAAAAAAAAAAGAACTCTCAGTTCCTTCTCTAACACCATGTCTGCCTGCCTGCTGCCTTGCTTCCTGCCGTGATGATAATGAATTAAACCTCTGACTGGAGGTGAGCTATCCAATTAAATGTTTTCCTTAAAAGAGTTGCCATGGTCATGGCGTCTCTTCAGAGCAATAGAACCCTAACTAAGACAGAGGCTTTCTGTAGCACACGAGTCAGAACTCTGCTACATTTCGGAACCATCTGGGTAGTTTGGAGGAGGCACTGGTCCAACCTTGTAGGCGGGAGAGTGGTGTCTTCAGAGCTGAGAATGGGGCATGTCTGCTTCATAAGGCTCTCCTCTCCGCACACTCTGATGGTGAACCACTGAGAACCTCTGAACAAAGCAGAGGTCTCTCAGGAGAAGCCCCACCTACCCAACAGTGTTTAGGGATCAGGCTGCAGTCACATGTGGAATCCAGTATACAGTGGCAGTTGATGCCCTTGGCATTGTTTGGGGGAGAGCTCAGACCGTACCGAAGGGCTAACCCAAACCTTCAGGGATGAATGTGGGAGGAGCTCTTGGTCATATTCAGTAACAAGATCGGCAACACTCCCCTGAAATGGCAAAAGATTTTTCTTGAATTCCATAATTACTGTTTTTGATGTTGGGAATGCAAACTTGAATAAACCATAGTTTAAAAAATCTCTGAAATATGAGATTATGTTTGTTTGGATAGAGCTGGGAGTCAGTAAAGCTATGAATTAAGAATCTGGTGTTTTGATAAAAGAGAAACAGTTTGTTGAAGAGATGCCTACACTCTTACATGAATAATAATACTATTAATAATAATCAAGATGTGGAGTCAATTCAAGTGTCTTCTGAACAATTTATAAATAGATAAAG
>NC_022018.1:54760886-54766294 GCF_000317375.1 Microtus ochrogaster
AGGGGGCAGAGGGGGCAGAGGGGCAGAAGGAGGACTGGCCAGACTCTTTCCCAAGACAAGTTGTTGGGAAAGTCGTGTCCAGGACCCTTGTAGACTGTCGTTTCCCCCATTGCCCTCATAGGACCACCTTTGTGCTTCCCATTCCTTCTAGGTTCTTCACAACTTTTAGCTTCATCTCATCAAACGATGAAACCTCTGGGAATATATATTTGATAAACAATTTGCTAAAAAATAAACTCCATGAAAGTATGGTCTACCTAGAAACATACTAAAACTAGGTTCTGTTGGAACATGTCCGTTTGGGGGGAACTGAAATGTACATCTTACATGTATGTTCCCGCCTGCCGGCTCATACGTTTCCATGCAGTTGTTATGCCTAGCTTTTTTTTTTCTGTTCTAAAAATGAGCATGTTTCTGAAAAAGGCTATAATATTCATCTTTGGCAATTTTGAAAATTTCCCAGAAGAAGAGTTTGTTTAAAAAATCTATATTTGGCAAGGGAAACGGCAAGAGGTCAGTCACATGTGGCCCGAATCTATCTCCATGACGACTCATGTCGTTACAGGGTCTTCTGAAAGGGTTCCCAGGGCTGTGATGGAGACACAGTCATCTTTCGCTGTGACCACAGACATGGAGGCCTGTACCTGTCTTACAGACATGTAATATGTATGAACAACCTTGGGTTTTTGAATGACTGTGGGACACACCAGGGCACAGTTTCTCAAACAGTGGCCGCTAAAATAGTCCCTTCCTTGACTTCAGAGCCAATTGCATAATGTTTCCCCCTTTTCCATATAATTTTAGAATTTTAGAGCTGAGAAAAAAAATCTTAATGTTTATCTCATCCTTCTTTGGATTGATTGGTTTTTCTTTAGGGTTAATGCATCATGTTAGTAAAAGTGCCAACTGGAAAATTTAACTACTAAGTTTATTGTTAGAGAAAAATGTGGATGTAGGGGGAGGGCCTTGGACTTCCCACAGGGCAGGATTCCCTGCCCTCTCTCAAGCAGGAGGGGAAAGGAGGAGGGTGAGTGGGGGAGTGGGAGGGAAATGGGAGGAGGGGAGGAAGTGTAAATTTTTGAATGGAAAAAATAAAAAAAAAATAAAAAAATAAAACAAAAAACAATGTGTTTCCTGGGCAGCCAGCTCTTGCCAGCACAAGGGTAAAACCTCTTGCTTTAGCAAACAAACTCTGAAATGAGAACTTAGACCTAGAGAATCTGTTAGTTCAGAACTGGAGGGACCACATTTGATTTAGCACTGTTTACATGACAATGTCTTGTATTCAGGCTCTTCTCACACACGCTGAGCTTGTTGGTCAGAAGCAGAGGCTGCGCATGCACGTTGCCTGATAGCAAATGCCCACACTGGGCCATAAAGAGAGGACCCGTCTTGGCATTTCTCGTGGGCAAAGCTTTGTGGTTCCAGGGGAAAACAATCTTTGATTCATCTGGATCTGGCAAAAGCCTGTCTACCCAAATGAATTATTTACTCACAAGGATCCAGGAGCATGCTAACATTTTATAAACTGTGTAGAGAGACACAATGAACAAAACCTCTTCATACCTAGTGCTATTTACTTAAATCTCTTTTGATATTGAGGTCTAGTATGGCTTGGGCATGGCTTGAGTTTGTTTCTCAAAGGTTCCTGTGAAAGAAACTTGGTCACTAGGGTAGCTGTGTTAAGAAACAGCAGAGTGTTCAAGAGGTGGGGCTGTGTGGAAGTAATAAGGTTATTGGGTATATTCGTTTTGAGACAGGGTTTCTATATTATGTCATTCTGGCTGTCCTGGTACTCACTATGTAGACCAGACTGGCCTCAGTCTTACAGAGATCCACCTTTCTTTGCCTCCCAAGTGCTGGGATTGAAGGTTTGCAGCGCCATGCTTGGGCTGGATATTTCACTCCTAAAAGGGAGATAAATGGTCACACGGAGTGAGTTCGGTCCCACAAGAACTTAAAGATGAGGCTGCCCCTCCTGCTCCAGCTTTCTGGCTTCCTACCTCTCTATGTGATCTTTTTTCTCTCAAACATGTATTTACTATTGCTAAATTATATTCCAGACCTTCTAATATGTTATAGGATATGTACAAACATACAATCTTAATTTTAATTCATATTAGTAAAAATAAGTGGAAATTAAGTCTCAGTACTTCTATCTTATGGTATCTTTCCCACCATCTATAGGATGTGCATGCCCCAAACTTGAGGAGGCAAGACAATATAACACTGTGCCAAGCATAACGTTGAGTAGTAGAGAAGAGAAAAGGCTAATTTTTCCCTGGCTGATAGGAATAAACAGAAGGTCATCTTTGAGTCAGGTCTTAAAGAATGATAAGTTTGCCAGGTCGTCAATAAGGGGAACAGTAGCTTTAGGTAGAAAAAGCCAAGGAAGTGTGCAAAAACACACAGGGGCATAGAAGTGTGTCAATGAGAAGCCATCTAGCAAAGGAAAAGTGGCATGGTCACCTTGCCATCACAGGGCCACTGGGAGCCAGAGACGGGAACACATATCTGGACAGGAAACGGGCTTATTCCAGAAAGAGTCTTGGATTTAAAGCTGGGGAGAGGAACCATCACTGCATGGGACACAAGCCAGCTGCTCTTTGGGCAGTGTGGAGGAGGCTTGGGGGAGATGTTGTTAAGGAAACTACTGAGAGCCTGTGGGGAGGACGGTGGCGCTAGGGACATGGAGAGCGGAGGAGAGAGTTGCTTTACAAGACAGATGAGTGGAGAACACGCTGTGATTCTGAGAGTCTGGGGGAGGGGACAAGCTTGTAATGATCAATAAGTGTAGGCCCCACCACAAATCGGTATCCAGGCCTTAGAAAGTTAGTTCTGGTGTTGTGAGGGACGTTATTGAGTAAAAATGTCAACGGGCTGTTTAAAACTTTACACCAATTTAGCCCTGGTGGAATGTTCCAGCAGTGGCCGCAGTTTTCACCTCTCTCTATCCCGACTCTTTGTCAAATGACTCCCAGATTATTCATTAAATGTGTGCTCTGCCCGGACCCCCAAGCTAAATTTGATCACGTAATTATTGCTTTGCCGAGAAGAACGAGATGGGAGCTACAGCGGCCTGGTACTCTGCCTGCCTGTTCACACGTCTGCTGTAATCATGAGGTGATTTTGATCCGGCCAGTGCCCTGTCTTCAGCTAACGAGACCTGCAGCCAGAGTGCTCCCGCCGGCTCTTCCAGAGTATTTCCAGCTGGCCTTCAGGCATATGTGACAAAATGAACCAAGAGCAGCCTAGATGCGGTGTGCACGGCTTAGTCTCTCATCACGTGATTCGTGAATTAATGAGCTATAATGGATGCAGCTGCCAAGACATATGGTGATGATTACACAGCAATAGATGACTAACATTCCATTGCTCTTAAACATGAGGCATTTAGCTGGGCGGTGGTGGCGCACACCTTTAATCCCAGGGCTCACTAGGGAGGCAGAGGCAGGAGGATCTCTGTGAGTTCCAGGACAGCCAGGGCTCTTAGCTAGAGAAACCCTATCTCAAAAAACCACAAAAGCAAAAACAAAAACTCAAAACCAACCAAACAAAAAAGATGGGGCATTTAACTCACTGCAACACTCAGATGACTTTCCTCTTCTAGAAGGTCTTTATTCTTTCGAGCTCCAACCGCACTAGTTCTCATTTCGCTTTGCAGCACACGATATCCAGCACCTGGCCTGTGTTTCCAGCGCCCTTTATCTCTTGGCATTCACACCTGGTCCACATAACCAACTTCCATTCATTGTACACAACTCAGCTCGGTATTTGTTTCCCCAGGGAAGAAGTCCCTGATCTTCATGGCAGAATGCCCCTTCCTTTACATCTCCAACACTGGATGCTCGTTATTTGCAGTCTTCCATCTAACTGTAAGTTAATGGTTACCCATATAGACGGTTGAGCTCTGATTGTAAAAACCTTGCTTGTTTCTCTTCCAAATGCAACGTCTTGTGCACAGAACATGAATAGAAACAAAATCCAACTGAAAAGGATAATTTTGCGAGGGAAACAGAAGTGCTTCCCAGGGAGGAGGAGGTTGTGGCTTCCGCTTTCCAGACAGCAGTGTCTGTGTGTAATGGCCCAGCTGCAACAGAGTGAGAGACCTGGTCACACATGTTTTCCAGCTTCTGCCAAGAAGGAGAGGAGACAGATAATCAGCAAGATAGATAGATGTATACACACACATGCTCATGCATGCACACACCACACACATGCACATACATACCACACACACACACCACAAAATACACACATACCATACCACACACACACACCACAAAATACACACATACCATACCACACACACACCACAAAATACACACATACCATACCACACACATCCCACACAATACTACCCCCTCTACACACATATCACAATCCTACACCACATACAACGTATCATACACATCTCTCATACACACATACCATACATACACATACACCACACACAGATCACAAGATACCACACACGCTACACACACATACCACACACACACTACATACACATACACATTCTACACATACCTACAACACTTCATACACACACACACCACATACACCACACACACCACACATACATATACCACACACAGCACACACACACCACACATACACACACTATATCACACACACTACACATCATATCACATACACACACACAGACCACATACACTACACATACCACACACACGCACACACACACCACACACCACCAACACCACACACACATGTACACACACACACACCACCAACACCACACACACACGCATGCACGCACATGCACACACACACACACACACACTTGTGCCTTCACGGTTGTCATAATCTTTTTGCCATCAAAGCTGAGGCTAAGGACTCCACTGGCAAAGGAAATCCAGGCCCCTGAAGTCACTGGGGGAAGATTCTGGAACAAATTTGATGAACGATTTTTACATGCTTCCCTGTCTGTACCTTCAGTTGCACAAGATATTTTGTTCAAATAATTCCACCCACGATTAACCAGATGAGTGCTTTGGAGTACTGTACTGTTATTTAATGAGACGTCTTTCAAATCCCACATTCTCTGTGACTTGCCAGCCTTGGAGAATTATCCCTGTCAGAATGTCAGTGTGAAGAGAAACACTTTGCCTATTCAGTACACCAGAGGACTCTGAGTGAGCAGGGTGACCACGAAGCTTCAGAGAGGAGAGAGCTCTGGGCTTGTCTGTGCTTCCTTTACTAATCTTTCCTTCATTTACCCCCTTGGCAAATCCTGACCCAGAGCCTGATCTGGATTTGTAACGGCAGAAGTGGAGCCCCAGTAGGCACAGGGTTTCTGAAGATAACTGGAAATTAGACTTTGGGTAACTTCTGGTACATTCAAGGTATTCCACACAGACACACACACACAGACACACACACAC
>NC_022018.1:54766517-54768496 GCF_000317375.1 Microtus ochrogaster
TGTGTGCAGGACACCCCGAACTGAAGCTCAAATGTGCCAGGCTTCCGCAGCTTTCCCTCTTTCCTCCACAGCGCATGCCCTCCTCAGACCCCACATCCTTGATGTTTGAGGCTCACCGTGCCCTCTGAGAAAGTCAGAAGGTGTCATCCTCTGCCCTCTCCCTCACCCCTGCTCTTAATTGTACTGCCTTTTAATCTCCCCTATTGCATTTAGTGAACCCTTCTTAAAGTCTGATGTTTTCTGCCGCCCTCAGGGAAGCATGAGCTAAGCAGGAGAACAAGCCTTGGGCGTTTGTTCACTGCTGTGGCCCTGATGCTTCAAAACCTTAACAAAAATCTAGCAACTCAATCTACATCCTGAAAGATTGGGGTGAAGCTGCCACGACATCCCCTGCGGCTGTAAAGGAGCTGCAGGTGAAGCGCACAGATGATCCTTCCCTGGGCACACTTAACTTTGGGATTAGTAACTTACTATTTTCCAAAGAATTGTGAAAACCAAGCTGTTGTGACCATCGCAGCCAGATTTGGCTGCATGCTCTAAGCCAAGACTATATTTTGAAAAATTCAAACTCTCAATCAAAAAGGCACAACTTTCAATGGTAATGCAGTCTGACACATTTCAATTCTACAGCTCCATCATGGCGAGTCAGTTGACTGAAAATTTCCGAATGTATACCAAGAGTCCTAGTAGTGTGCACTGATGACCTAAGGACACGGAAACAGATTTGTGCAAAATTAATATAAAAGAAGTTGTTCAGCACAACAAAGCAGGCAAGAAATCAAACAAAATTCAAAAACAATTCAAAGTTCAGTCCCTACAATAGCTACCACAGTTGAGAAGTTTTGTGAAATAAATTGGGGTAGATTCATGCCAGTGGGAGGCAGGGCTTTTACTAAGTTCATACAGAGAAGAATGAATATTGACATTTGAAAACGTTCATTTTAACACTGCTAAGCTTTTTCAGAAGAAGCAGTGTACAGAACACAGTTGTGTGAGCCATATATTGTAGATGAAAATGGTAACTAGCTATAGATGAGAAAGGATCCCAGGAGGAACCATATTGGAAAATTAATAGAGCTGGAGAGATGGCTCAGCAGGAGAAGGTTCCGGCATCAAGCCTGACCCGATTTCAGTTCCTGGACCCACATGATAGAAAGAGAGACTTCCATTAGCTGTTTCTGACACACAATAAGCAAATAATAGTTGCCATTGCTTGGTAACATTGTGTATGGGTAATTTCATTTTGGTGCTTTTTTCTGTGGTCAATAACTTTTGTTGTTGTTGTTTTGTTTTTGTTTTCCTTTATGCCTAGATTATACATCTAATTAAAATATGAGATGTTATAAGATATGTCAAGCTCTAAAGTGGCTCCATAGTTTTGGATCTCAGGTCAAACAGCTGGCCCAGAATTCTAGACTTTTAGAGGTCAGGAGACTAGAGAGCATTTGGTCCTCCAGTGTGCAGGCGTTGATGGTTGTAGTGAGTACCTCTGAAGGAAAACACTGAGCAAGCCGATGCCATCACGGCAATGTTGTTGCTGAATTTTAGGTAAGGTGCTTTCATGGCGTTGGCTGTGCCAAGCTATGTGTTGAGCATGGGGAACGGTGGTGTAGGAGGTGAGGGTTGGCTTCATGAAGCTGCTGTGAGATGTGTCGCTGATTATGTTAAGAGGATTTTGAGTGCCCTCTACCCTATGCTGGAGTGGGTAGGTAGGAAGAACTGTGAGGTGCAGTGGGGAAGGGGGAACGCTCTGAGGGTGCAGTGGGGGAGGGGGAGCACTGTGAGAGCACAGTGAAGGAGGGGGAGCACTCGGAGGGTGCAGTGGGGGAAGGGAGCACTGTGAGGGTGCAGTGGAGGAGGGGAGCACTGTGAGGGTGCAGTGGAGGAGGGGGAGCACTGTGAGGGTGCAGTGAGGGAGGGGAACACTCTGAGGGTGCAGTGGGGGAGGGGGAACATTCTGAGGGTGCAGTGAGGGAAGG
>NC_022018.1:54768596-54784632 GCF_000317375.1 Microtus ochrogaster
AGCCACTCAGGCATCCAGAGATGGGTTCTTATGGAGAGAGAGGATACTGATGCCGTGCTCTAGGAAGGAATCCGAAAAGCCCCAGAAATAAGAGTTACCTTGGTGAATATTTAAGTCGTCCTTCCTGGTTAGACTCTGGAATATGAAGTAGGCCATGCGTGGAAGAGCTCCTGTGGCCAGGCAAATGAGACTTCAAACATCACAGAAAGGATTGGCTCTTCTCCAAAAAGCCACAAGAAACCATGAGAAGATTTTTTTTTTTTTGTATGGAGGGCAGTCTTAGTTAGGGTTCTATTGCTGGGAAGAGACAGCATGGGTGTGAAAATTCATACAAAGGAAAGTATTTAGTTGGGGCTGGCTTATAGTTCACAGGTCTAGTTCACTGCCATCAGGCAGGAAGCATGGTGGCATGCAGGCAGACATGGTGCTGGAGAAGGAGCTGAGAGTTCTTCATCTGGATCCACAGGCAGCAGGAAGAGAATGAGAAACACTTCCTTCAACAAGGCCACATCTATTCCAGCAAGCACACCTCCTAATAGTGCTACTCCTATGGTGCTATGCAGGCCATTTTTATTCAAACTACTATATTCCACTCTCTGGCCCCCATAGTCTTATAGCTGTATCATAATGCAAAATGCATTCAGTCCAACTTCAAAAGTTCTCATGGTCTATAATAGGCTCAATCTTGTTTCAAAGTCCAAAATTCAAAGTCTCCTCCGAGACTCATGCAGACTCTTAACTGTAATATCCTGTAAAATCAAATTGGAAAAATAGATCACATACTTTCAACAAACAATGTACAGGATACACACTACCTTTCCAGTAGGGAGGAAAGGGGGCATAGTGAGGAAATACTGCATCAAAGCAAGACCAAAATCCAGCTGGGAAAACTCCAAACTGCAGCTCCATGTCTGCTATCTCAGGGCTCTTCAGATCTCCAGCTCCTTTCATCTTACTGCAACATATTCCTCCCTCCTGAGCTGGTCCCACTCCCTGGTAGCAGCTCTCCTCAGCAGGTACCCCGTGGCTCTGGCATCTCCAATATCCTGGGGTCTCCAAGGCAATCCAGGCTTCACCTTCACACAGTGGCCTCTCTAGGCCTCCATGCAGGGAACCCCGACACAAGCTTAGTCTCAGCAGCTTTTCTTAGTCACAGAGGGGGATTCCATAACCCTTTTCTTTTGTCCTTGACCCTGAAACCAGAACTGTGTGGTCAAAACTGCGAAGCTGTGCTGAATAGTTCAAGGAGAAAGTGAGCACACCGGATTTAGCTCCATTCCACTTCCTGGTGCTCGTTTCTCCTTGAACTATGCAGTTTGTGTTTTTTACTTGTTCAGCATGTTCTTTCTAATTATAGATCTTCATAAGAGTAAACACTAATAACCACATGACAGAGTCAATGTTAGGCTGTTTTGAAGTGTCCTCTTAACTGCAATATCCTGTAAAATCAAATTGGAAGGTGTCAGGCCTTTTGTCTTTACTTTTCATTATTTTGTCTGAATGAAACCCTTTGCTACTTTGCAAATCGGTGTGTTTCTTCAGTTCTTTGACCAAGACACCAGGTCTGGAAACATCCAGACAGATGCCATCCATGACTTTTGCCTATGGTTCATTGGTTTGCAAGTTACAACTCAGTCTCTAGGACCTTAGTGGTCAGCTGTTCAGGGTTTTCTGTTCCTGAGGACCTAAGGGAGTATAGTGGTCTGACCATATGTTGAACTGTTTTCAGTCACTCAGAACATTACAATAAGTTCTATAACAAACTTTACTTAATTCCTTTTTTTTTTGTTTTCTGTTTTTTTGTTTGTTTGTTTGTTTTTGTTTGCTTGTTTTTTGAGACAAGGTTTCTCTGTAACCTTTCCTGGAACTAGCTCTTGTAGACCAGGCTGGCCTCAGACTCACAAAGATCTACCTGCCTCTGCCTCCCAATGGCTGGGATTAGGTGTGTGCCACCACTGCCCGGCTAAACTTGACTTAATTCTGACTCCCAGTGCTCAGACAGTTTGTCCTGGATGGTTGTGTTGTGAGACAGACTCTGCCAACCTCAGACTCCCGTGGTATATTTCTGCCTCTGTTTACAACATCTGCAATGCTTGGGTTTGTGGCCGCCAGGAGACAGTACTTTGCCAGTTCAGCTGGGGTCTCCCTAGTCCTGAGCCCTTGGGTCTGTGGCCACCAGGAAACAGTACCTTCCACATTCAGCTGGGGTCTCCCTGCAGTCCCGAGCCCTTGCTCCTCTGGGCAATAGCAGTGGTGGCGATGGTGATGTTGCGGATCTGTCAACTTTAGATTCCCGTACCCCCTTTCTGCTGCTGTGTCTGGAGCTCGCTCTGCTCTACTGTCCTATCCTGGCAAGATGAATTCAGCTTTCAGTTTGGGTTTCTAGCAACGTCAGTTGTCTCTCTCGACAACTTTCATGGCAGCTGGTGCTGAGTCCTTGAGCACACTTCCCTTAGGCAGGGCAGGACCCAGTTCAGGGCGAGTAGCACACTGCGGTTAAAAGCACTGGTTGACTTCTCTGCAGAAAAGAAGCCACCTAATCTTAGTCCTGTTTTCTGTGGCTCTTTCTTCTATTCCACATTATATATGTTTGTTTATTCTTCTCTCATATATTACATCCCCACTGCTGCTTCCCCTTCCTTTTCTCCCCCCGGGTCCACCGCCCTCCACTCTCCTCTCCACAGATTCACTCTTCCTCTATTGCCCTTCAGAAAAAGGCAGGCCTCCCAGGGATATCACCAAATATGGCATTTCATGTTGCAAAAAGACTAGACACATTCCTTCGTATTAAGGTTGGATGAAGCAACCCAGGAGAAGAAAAAGGGTCCCAAAATCAGGCAAAAAAGTCAGAGAGAGCGTACCCACTCCTAGTGTTAAGTATTCCACCAAGCTACATACATGCTGAGGGCCTTGGTGAGATCCATACAGACTCCCTGGTTGTCCATTCAGTCTTTGTGAGCCTTGTGAGCCCTGGTTAGCTGATTCTGTGCTGCTTTCTTGTGGTGCCCTTGGTCCCTTTGGCTCCTACAATCCTTCCTCCCCATCTTCCACCAGATTCCCCAGACTCCTCTCAATGATTGGCTGGGGTCTCTGCATCTGCTCCCATCAGTTGCTGGATGCAGCCTCTCTGATGACTGTGCTAGGCTCGGGTCTACAAGTACAGCAGAGTATCATTAGGAATCATTTCATTGATGTCTTTCTTCTATTTCCATTGGTGGCTTTTAATCAGGACTTTCTTCCATCTGATGTCAAGTCCTTACAGGTGTGGCTATTAGCCTGCTACCTGGTCTCTGACCTCAACAGTGTTCCAAGCTCAGTTCTAATTGTTAGGGACCATCTAATTTAAAATCCAACAGAAATTCATAACCCACCTCTTGGGGGAAAGCAGCTTTATCATTGGAAATTAAAAATACTTCTGTATTGATTCCTTGGGATGAAATGGGATAAATGAAAAACTACAATCTTGTGTCAATTAAAAATGGTCCTGTGGTTTGCATAGCTGTGGCTAAGAAGAGTCAATTGATACCTGAAGGCAAAGAAGATGGGTAAGGGACCAATCATTTCTTCAGGTTGTTCTAGAGGGCTTCTCTTCCATGTCTCATTCTTTTGAGGTCATCTCAGTGTCTACAATTACTGTCTCTGTCTTCAGAATTATGGTAGAGCAAATTTGTATGTCCCACCCACATGAGCAGCAAGCAAGCGTGCATTGCTCAATGCAATGTCAATGTCCTTTTAAATGACTTCTCTATTGGGCCTTGTAATCTCCATGTCAACACCCAGGAACTGTCTTTGGCTACTTCAAAGATAAGGATCATCTCAGTGCCTGAAGTGTCCCACTTGAAGAAACATGCCCCTTCATACTTGTGGATGAAATAGCCCAAGGCTGTGGCCAGGATGGTGGCCAGAAACTGCAGCATCTTAGAGAACATTATCCCTATGGGGCAGAAGCTGAAGCCACCCAAAACACTTCGTGTATCAACCATAATTTGTCAAACAGGCTCCATACAGTCATAGCAATTGTGTCATAGCAAAGACTTTCTGAAGATGGATTTGACATCTGATGGTCATGGAATTTTCTGGTCATCTGCCTTCTGCCCCTCTGGATTTTCTCTTGTGTGGTACCCATTTTCTTTCCACTTTTGTGAGCTGAAACAAAGACAAATTCGCTCAATCTGTTTCACCGAACAAGCCATGCACAAAAGAAGTTGACGATGGCACCTTTCCCTCTTCTGTTTGGATAATTGCATTGTCAAGAATTACTTATCATACATTTAACTCTTAATACCTATTTATTATGAGTTCATGTAACTGCTATTTAAAGAATAATCAGCACTAACTTCGTTCTCCTCCACTTGATGCCACTTTGATTCTGTAATTGCTGGTTTCTGCGATATTATGCCACAAAATCTGAAGGCATAATTGGTTGTTTCATTGTAGACAATACATTTTCAAGAGACTTAAGGATTAACTGGCAGGTTTGAAGCCCAGGCAGAGGCAGCAAGACAAGCTCTCCAAGGAAGACTGCCCTGCAGAGTAATTTAAGCAGGAGACACACGGGACAAGAAGGGAAATGCTCCAGAATGGAACAGGAGGGAGCAAAGTTCTTTTGTGCAAATTCTCTAAGTTCTTAGCTGCTGGCAGTGTTTCCTATTGAGCAAATCAGCCCAGAACACCCTAGTGCAAAGGAGCCGGATGAAAATGGTACCTTTCTCTGCGAAGGGAAGCCTGGAGCAGAAGGGCTATGCTCTGAAGTGCTGTTTTATAGTGCAATTAAAAGATACCCAGGGACAGATATTGGGGTTCAACCTGAAGGTGAGAAAATCAAAATAGTCAGCAACCGACTCTTTCCTCTACCTCAGTCTGAAATGGTGATCCTGCCTCCAGGAATCTCAGAATGAGACTGTGTGAAATGTCTCTTTCTGTTTTATATTCCTCTCTAGTGCTGGGATTAAAGACACATACCACTACCACCTGGTTTCTATGGCTAACTAGTGTGACTACTGGGATTAAGCATGTGTGTCACCACTGCCTGGTCTGTAAGGCTGACCAGGGCAGCTGTTTTACTCTCTGGTCTTCAGGCATGCTTTATTTACTAAAATACAAATGACGTATCACTACACTGTTCCATAGATAATGGAGGGGGTCCTCCATCTGGTACTTGTAGGCCTGCCTCTCCCGGCTTGGCTTGTTAGGACTCTTAACTCACCTTTCCTGAAAGATTCTTCTGCTCCTTTGCCCCTCAGTTCCTTCATTCTAATCAAGAAGGGGTCAGGCTTCTAATAAAAACCGAAGTATTAGAGTCTGCTATACATATACTACAGACCTCCCCCAACTGCCTCCTTCCTGAATCATTTTCCTCTCTCCCTCCCTTCCCTCCCTCATGAAGTCCACCTGGGCTGACAGAGCCAGAAGAGAGGTCCCATGAAGTTAGTGCCTCAGCTCTCTGGTTCCCACGGGTGTCAGCACAGGGCAGGGAGGTGGTGACCAGATGAGTTCTGTTCTTCTCTTAAATATGCTTCATATGACCCTTGGCTCCCACAAGTGAATTAATTCAAGCTCAACTGTCCCCTGTAGTGTGCATCTTTATCTGGAGTGATGGGCACAGGGCGAAGTTGCAGGTAGTTCCCAAAAGCTGCCAATCTTGCTTCTATCTGCTCTCCATATCTGTTAGATATCACACTGTTGGCATCTGTTAAAAGTGTTCCAGAGCTTAAGGGAAGGGATAGGGTTAAAGGAACTACCCTAGAGTGATTACGTCATAAGCACCTCCATCTGCTGATGCGAAACATGGCCCTGGTTATCTGGAAGCTAATCCTACAGAAGCACCACCACCCCATCCTAGGACTTCAGTAGGATTTAGAGAGAAAACAGTCAGGTTACCACGATCGAGCGCCACAGTCTGCTTCCGGTCCTTGTTTTACTTTACAGAAAATTAGAGACTATGGCGCCTTGCTGGTCCTTAGGCAATCTTGCCAATTGAAATAGGAAAGCCATGGATGGCTTCCACACAGCCATTCTCAACAGCCAAGGCTGAGGATGCGCAAGGCCCAGCTGTTTGGAATTTCATTAAAAAATGGACCATTTTCCCCATCTCCACATTCTCTTCCTCCCTGCAGAACTGAAGGTCATTGTTATGGATGATCAGTTGGTGGATAGTAAAAAAAAACCTTGTGTTTATTAATATAGCTCTCACAGTATTGCTAAAAATAGCTTAACTTCTCCCTAACATTGCTGCCAAGCGTGTGTTGCTGGAAGCTTTTAATTAACACCTAATGGAGACTGATGTAGCTCTCCTGAGCCATAGCATCTCTGGCTCAAAGCCAGGAAGTTGTTTCCAGAGCAGCTCCCCCCACCCAGCTTGCAATGTAAACATTTGGTACTCGCTAGTGAGGGGTCTTCCACGTTCATCTCTAACAACTGACTTTCACCAGCACTTGGGCTTAGCTACTTTGGACAACGCACTGTGTTAGCCTGGATAAAGGTCACAGTCCAGGCTGAGTGTCCCTCATTACTCCCTGGAATCCCACCAGTAATTGCCCTGCATGTGCCCAGAATCCAGTTCCCGCAATACCCTGCCTTCCATATGGGCTCGGCACAGGCCCCACATACTGACCAATCATAGGCCTTGTTTTTTGAGTGTTCACAGGCCTCACATAGGTATGCCCCTTTCTGTCAATCTGGAGCTTTTTGCTGCATCACTGGGTGAGACGTCTCTTCTCTCTGACCTTCTACAGTTTGAGGCCTACTGCTACTGGGTCCCTAGGACTATAAGCGGAGTCCTCTTAAGCAGCTATGGGCTGGTCCCATGGATGTCACCATGGTGTGGCAGAACTGAAGTGAAATTTTCCGCGGCTGGTGCAAGCTGCAGCTCCTATAGCAGGAGTCACGGTTTCCACAAGAGTCTCAGGTGTGTCCTTGTGGTTGGAGGGTAGCTTCCTCAAGGTCCTTAAGGTCTGTGTGACGTGCTCAGAGCATTCGGGACGCTCTGGTGATACTCTGGGTGAGATTGCCCAGCAATAGCTCCCATGCCAGGCAACTTCAGAGAAAGGAAAGTCTGAAAACAGTCAGCTAGGGACTCGGTCACACCAGCCCCTGACAGACTAGTTTCTGTAATTGAGAAATAAACACCAAAGATGGATCATCAACAAATATCCTTTTTACTTAAAAAAAAATTGTTTTTCATTTTACATACCAACCCCAGTTCCCCCTCCCACCCCTTTTCCCACCCTATTACCTCCCTCCCTTTCCCCCTATCGACTCCTTAGAGGGGGTCAGACCTTCCTTGGGGAGTCAACAAAGTCTGGCATATGGAGGTGAGGCACAACCAAGCCTCTCTCCCCTGTATCAAGGCTGAGCTAGGTATCCCACCATAGGGAATGGGCTCCAAAAAGCCAGTTCACACACTTGGGATAGGTCCTGGTGCCACTGCCAGCTCCACTACCCCCACAACTGATCAAGAGCATGGTGGGGCAAACCCCAGGGAGAGCTGAGCCGAGTTAGTGGGAACTTGTGGACTGTGGCCTGACAGCCGGGGCACCTGCATGGGAGCGAACTAGATGCTCTGAATGTGGCTGACAGTTGTTCTCAAAGGGTTCAGCAGCTCTGGCCTCTCAGCTGAAGCCCTCTGACCGGTCTCAGGACAGCGGTGCAGCCCTCTTTATGAAGCGTTACATTGCCTGGATTTTTACTGGCATCAAATGTGATGTTGGGTAGGAACTCTAGATGTTTACAAGTCCCGGTTAGAGGGGAGAAAAGACAGAGGAGGTACCTGGTGAAAGGGAAGAACTTTAAGGAGAAATTTATCACATTTACCTCATTTCCATCCTGCTTCTCCGTGTAGGAGTGAGAGGTGATTTAAAACTCCTGAGCGCTTCCTCCACTGTTATAGAATCAAACTTCCAAGTGTTAAGAAAGCATGGCAACCATTTTAACACCTGACAAAGCTTCTCAACAATAAATTCTTCCTAGCGGATTTGAGGTAAGCCTCTTGGATGTCTTGTGCTATCCATCACCAAGAGTTTTATTTCCCTAAGTTCTGTTTTTGCTCATTTTTTTATGGCTTTTTATCTTGGACTTCTGCACACGTTTTGGAATAACACCAACAGCTATGGTTGCTTTTAGTGCCTGTGTGGGTGAGTGTGGGATGTGGTAGTGTGTTTGTGTTTGCAGTGTCTGCATGTGTATGCATGCACACGACACAGGAGGATGGCCTGTGTTCTGCTCTATTACTTCCTGTATGATATCCTTAAGACAGGGTCACTCACTGAACTTAGAGTTAAGCTGACACCCAGCCAGCCCCAGTGGCCATCTGCTTTGGACCCCCAGTGGAGCAGAGGCCATCGGTGAGCACAGGCATACCTGACATCTTACATAGGCAGTGGGGATCTGAACTTACATATAGAATCCTCTTTTTCAGTGAGTAAACTTTCCAGCCTGCAAGGCACCACCTATATTCTTTACTTGACCATTTTCCTGGAATATAGTTGAGCTCCAAAGTAGGAATTATTCAAAACCCTTAACCTTCTCCCTAGAAAATATGAAACCTTAAGATGATTCAATTTACCTATCTCTTGATGGACCTGTTATTGTGGTGTGATGTTCTAGTTCTAATTTTAATCTTAGTATCCTTAGACATTCCCCCAGTTCTTTCATATTCTCGCTAATTTCCATTTGCCTCGACAAGCAGCACTTTCCTTATTCTCCGACGTCTGCCCGCTTCTCACACCTACCATCGAGGATCTGTCTTTTAAATGCTTCCCACCCAGGTTCTGTGGCGACCAGGCCCTGGCGTGAACCGCGTGGCAACCGCTGCTGCTTGACAAAGTTCCAGCATTCTGACTTCGCGGATCGCATTTCTCCAGCAGCCTTTTATTTTCATTTTTAATGATTTTCACCATGTGTTATGAGAGTTCTATTAATTCCCACCTGTCGAGGATCAGACCGCTACCACAATTTAACACCAAACTTGAAGCAAGCTTTACATAAATACTGGCCAGCTGAATGGGCTCTAACCAGGCTCAGCTCTGAGTTTCCAGAAAATGGCTCTGAGTCACATTTTGTAGTGGCTTAAAAAGGTCAAACCCACAATTCTCATTTCCCATCAGGTCCAATCAGGGGCAAGTGTGCATCATGATGTATTTCCTACCTGTGAACCTCCTGCCCACATGTGCTCAATCATGTCTGGTACAGAAGGGGCAGACAAGCTTGTTTAGGGGAGTGAGAACAAGTGGCTTGTCATCTCCCATAAACAACAGCCTTCAGCATTTCAGGAACTGTCTGTCCTTGGGCGAGGATCTTGCATATCAGAGGCATTTTTGTTTCATGGATCTCTAAGGAACAGTAATTTAGACTTCAAATGAAATTTTGGCTCTCACATTCCCCCTTTGAGTTGTATCCTGGGTCAAACCCTTGACTCTGTGACAGGTACCTGTTTACATTGGGATCTATTAACTACCAGCTTAACGGTACCCAGATAAGAACTGTCATTTAGTTAAAGCATCAGTGATAAAGGAGTCAATAGCAATTAGCAGAACCTAAAGGACCAAAGGCCAGAACTTATTTAAACTTACACATTCTCAAATCTTTATATATCTTTAAACATTTTCTTAGACCCTTGAATAGATTTTAACCTTTTTTCTTTCCATCTAATCATTTACCAGAGACACAAGTATTTATTGTAATGATTTTGGTCACATAAGGCTAATACCTCGGGTTCTAGGGGGTCATGCAGGTGCAGACAAGCCCACAGGCAGAAGTGCCTAATGGCCTCCGAGGTTGTTAAAGGGCTCTGCATGATCCATGAATGACTCAGCTAAGTCCTTGTGTGCATGCATGAGCCTCGTCATCTGTGTATGACGTAGCCACGTCAACTCCCCGTGTGCATGTGCTAGGCAGCTTTTAAAAGCTGGATGCGCCATCTTCCTCCCTCTCTCTCTCTGCACACTGACTTCCCAGGCCTGTACATGCCCCCTCTAATAAACTCCTAAGTGGGTTTGTTGCGCGTGTTCCGTGTTTCCTTCTCACTCGCGCCAGGTAATTTCAGTTACCATGCCTCAGCCTCAATGATATGCTTGAAATTTCCGCCTCCAAACAAATTAGTTCATCACCTAAATTCTCAGGATATGGGAAGAAAGTAGCCAGACTCTTTGCTGGAATGTAATAAACATGACCTCTAGCACACTTCTTGATACTGATATCCGTATTACTCTCTGAAGTCTAATACTAGTCTAATACTAGTGTTGAGTTGGTTTTCTCTAATACTATTTAACCCAGAATCTGTTGCCTAGGGAATGATGCCACCCAATGTAGGCAGTCCTTCCCACCAACAAATGCAATCAAGATAATCCCTCATAGAGAGGCTCATTATAGTGAGTGGTCCATCTCACAGATGGTTGTAACTTCCATCAGGTTGGCAGCACTAACCACTACCACAAATTTTCCTTCACATACAAGAGTCCAAGTGTATGGGGAGAGTTGGAGGCTGATGTGCGCTTCTTTATGCTGTGAATACCATTGGTTAATAAGGAAACTGTCTTAGGCCTGTGGTAGGGTAGAACAGAGCTAGTTGGGGAAAACTAAACTGAATGCTGGGAGAAAGGAGGTGGGTCAGAGAGAAGCCATGGAGCCGCTGCCAGAGACATGCTGAAACCTTGCTGGTAGGCCACGAGCCTTGTGGTAAAATATAAAATAATGGAGATGGGTTAATTTTAGATATAAGAGCTAGTTATCAATATGCTTAAGTAATTGGTCAAGCAGTGGTTTAATTAATATACAGTTTCTGTGTGGTTATTTCAGGGCTGAGCAGCCAGGAACCAACAAGTGGGCTCCTACAACATGAGGCCTGATGTCTTTAGATTCCTTCCCTTCTTGCTACAGTTGAGAAAAAACAACCTCATTGCTTTTCAGCCAGTCTGTGTGGTAGAACAAGTGTGTGTTTCCAGACAGTGTGCTGTATGTTTTATTGTTTTCAGAGAGAAGTTATCTAAATCATTTCACTTGCCAATATTGGAAACCAGAAGACACATTTGGGATTTTTAAGATAAACATTTCAAAATTAAAAACAATGGCATACTGTCACATAAGGACACCCAGCCCAGCAAACCACATCTTGCAGACATTCTGCTTCCCTCCAGAAAATACCATCGTATGGCCTCCATGGAGTGTCATTTTGAGGATGATATCATACAACACAGAAAATTGCTAAGTAAGTGCCACAGGTATTCAATGAATCTATGACTAAATCTGCAGCCCAAGAAAAGGCTGAACACTTAAGTTTTGTATGTTGAGCCCATGTTGGAGGTAATTACCACAGCGTTATACAAACGACTTGCCATGTGGCTGAAAGAAGCATCAGAAACACTTCTACTTTTTGGTCTTGGAGATATTTTAACCATGAAAGATCAAGATGAGCCAAGAATGGCAGGTCCAGAAGGAAGGTTGAGCTGAAGTGGTTAGATTAGGGGATTAACATAAATGCTTCCCTTGAGATTACTGTTCAAGCACCCATTTGGTTTAATGGTGACAGAAGGCTCAGCTGGTTTGGAGCCAGCAGGATTACGATGAGAGGTGATGGTGCCTTTTGGGCAATTCTGGCCTGCTGGAGAATGTGAAACAAGCCACTGGGGGTGGGGGGTAATGAGTGGGGAGGGACTTAGGTCAGATAAGGTAGGCAGAATCGAGACCACAGAAAAGGCAATAAAAGTCAAAGGAGGAATTTGATTCTATATAAAATATGGAGATACTGTCATTCTGGGAACAAGAAATGATTGTTTACTTGAAGACATTATCTTGTACAAAATAAGCTAGGCACTGCAAAGTGGAAATCATGTGGAGGGATGTGGGAGGGGTTTCAGTGTGAGAATAGAAGGTGGAGTGCATGGGGGTTGCCAGGAGACAGAGAGGGAGGTACAGCTGGTAAATGGGTATAAACTGAAAGCTAGAAGGGAAATGCCCTTTCCTCCTTAGCGATCTTCTCTAGTCATATCCCTTTAATTCCTCACTCACACCAACCACTTCCCTCATACAGCCCTGAGTTCCTTCGATGTTCTCCTGTCTGTTCTTTCTGTGACTGCCACCAAATTCTTCAGAAGTCCTTGAAAATATCCCTCTCCAAGAAGCATTTCCTCACTACCCAGTGGAGTGCCCCACTTCCGCTATACTTTGGATTTAGCTGCCCATGTGTCCTCCGGAGGGCTGCGTGCTGGGTTTAGTCATCAGTTCAGTGATGTTAAGAGATGCCTGAATTCTCAGAAGTTGAAGCCTTGAGGGAGACCCCTAAGGGATCTGCTTTCAGTGAGCTTAGCTCCTGGGACCCCCCAGTGAACTCTCAAGAGTGAGCTGTTACAAAGCTTCTTAACTGGAAATCATCTCTCTTTCTCATACCCATTCTCGCCATCGTAATATTGTGTAGACCCCACCAAGTAATGCCCTGGAACACACGGAACTGAGAGCTAAAAGGAAACCTTCTTTGTATGAGTGGCCGTCTTCAGGTTTTTCATCATAGCACAGAAAACAGGCTCGTATGTGCTGCTCTTGATTTGCCTCCTACTCTGTCCTCTTCGGCACTGACCCCATCCAGATCTACAACTGCACTTTGATTTGTTGACGTCACTGTAATCAGCCTCCCTTTTTTTCAGACTGTGAAGAGGAAAATTTGCTCATCATGTCTCTTTGGGGCCTCCCATTATACTGAGCACATAGTCACTGAATGGTGAGTGAAGGCCACAGACTCAGTGAACAGTAGAACAGATATTGGGGTGATCAATGTGTCTGCCTGATATCTTGGGCCATTGTTCTGTTCTGATTCACACTCTGTAGTTCCTTGGAAGCATTTGACCCTCTGTGAACAGTCATGGCACAACAATTTCCTGCTGGCATTGCCTGTTTGTCCAGTCTCCTCACAGAAGGCTTGTACTGGAAATTCCGAGCTCTAGAATGCCTCATGGTATTTTCTGCTCAGTGAGCCCATCCATTTCCATTTATTTCAGAGGTCAAAAGCTATAAATTGTGAAAGACCTTCTGTAAAGTTTTTGTGGGAAGGCAAATTCATGGGCAGGGATTCCTTTGGCGGCCTCTCTGGGGGAGGGTGATGGGATTGTCTTAGCAACATAATTCAAACCACTGTGTGGACAGGGATGATGGAACAGGGGAATTGGGAAGCTTCCAGATCTGGATATGGAGATCGTTGGGATGTACAGATAGACCTCTGCAAGAGTAGTTGGTGATCTTAACTGTGGAGTCATCCCTCCAGATCCCAACCTCTCTCTCGCAAATGGTGCATAAATTACTGCAAAATGGACAGGGAAGGAAGGGACAGTCTCTGCAGAGAGGACAGTGGGTACAGAGTGGTTGAGGCATTGCATGGCTACAGTAACTAGACAGGGAAGAGCCTTACCTCAACTGTGGCTTCCCTTTGCTTAAACTCAGACTCTCTAGGTTAAACATCTTACCACCACACTCTCCTCGTCGCCCCCCACACAGACAGATCCCCAGAGGTTTGTTCCCACATAGCATGAAATTCACCTTCTGTCCTCTTGGACTGAGAAGCTGAACGGGCCCCTAGTAAATATTTATGTTGGGATATTTGGAGACTGTACAAAATGTGCAGATATTTTCATCTTTTCTTTCACGGTTTACACAGTGTGCCACCTGCCTCTCTGTCTTAGAAACAAGAAGCAATTTTTTAAAGAAAATGGGTTGGAATGAGAGGCAGAAATCATGCATTATACAAAAGCTCACTGCCACGCTAACAGAAATTGGGCTGCTGAAACTGGGAGAGGAAGCTCTAGGTGGGTGGAGAATCTGTTGGGAAGTGGCCTAAGTTATTCCACAACCATTATTTTGTATATGCCCCTCAAAGGTTCCAGTGAGGAGAGGATGCTCACTTCATAGTGGAAATGGGGGACAGAAGCATCTAACACCTGTGGGACCACCTGAGCACTAGCAGCCAGCACATGGGAAAGCATTAAATGTAGGTTTAACTCTGAGCTTGAAGAGCAGACATTGCAAGTCAGAATATAAAGGAAGTTAAACTGTGTGATGTCAATATTCTACTCTAACAAAAGTTTCCGTAGCCTCCAGTACTGTGCATGCAAGGAAGATTGCCACCAACATGTCACCTTGTGCAGAACAAACATGCATGCCCTACATTCATCTTCCTGCGGGTGCCTCTTGTGTAGGTTTTTTCCTACTTCTCAACTCCTCATCTAACCTCACCTGCTGATTGGGGGCTGTCAGGGTATAGATATGCCTGAGTTCCGGAGTTACCTTATGGGAAAATGGCCGGACTCGATCTCATTGAGTTCTGTATGTAAATAAACTAAGGATCTTCCAGGCATTCCTGCAATGGAGATCACAGGTGGACCTTGTACAGGTCAGATTGGCCTGTGCTCTGGGTCACTCTAATTGAGTGTCTTCTTTTCAGAGCATGACCCAAACTTGATGAACAGTAATGAGCAAATGCATCAAACATATTCCTCAGACACTTCTGAGAACTTGAGCATCCCTGAAAGGCCGAGAGACACGGAGCTAGGTGACTAGGCAGAGCACAGGGCACGGGAAGTGTGGAGAGCAGAGAATGGGAGGGAAATTCGTGGCAGGCCGCATGGGACCCAGAATGCTCTGTTGGGAACTGGTGTTTTAATCCAAAGGCAGAAAAAGAGACCCTGAAGATACTTAAATAGGACAGACCTAAACAAAGAATATATGGGGACCTTCAAACGAAAGAACCATTAATTTGGAGCAAAGATGAAAGGTCTGGAAGTCAGAGGGTGCTTAAAGACAGAGGGCTTGAAAGCACCTTGTTAATTTTGGCCGTGAGGGGAGAGCAGCACAGTGGAGGTGAAAATAAACTCCAGAGTGAGCTTGGATCAGGTTGCACCTTTCTTTTGCCTTGAACACTGTACCTTCTATCTTTCATATATGTATTTGTGAGCTACGGAATGAGTTAGAGGCTCCATTTGGGCCACATGCCAAAGACAACTGGAGAGAGGCTTAAAATATTTTATGCACCCCGGGGTCTTTGTGTTTTTTTTTCCCCATTGCTATGATAAAGGCAACTGAAGGGAGAAAGTGTACAATCTGTGATAACAAGGTTGCTGGCAGGAACTTGAAACAGCTAGTCACACTGGGTTCACAATTGGAAAATAAGGAGCGATGTATCACAGCTGCTGCTACTCAGCTCCCTTTCCTGCTTATGCAGACCAGGATCCCAGACAGGGAAAGATGCCACTCATAGTGGACAGGTCTTTCCGCCTGGATGAGAGGAATCAAGATAACCCATTGCAGGCATGTCCAGAGGATAGTCTTCTAGTTATTCTAGATTCTGTCAACTTGACAATTAACACTAATAACCATCATTCCCAGAGACTAATATATGTATATTTACAATTGAATTCAAAGAAGTCCTGCATTTAACAGATGCTCCCATCTCTGTTCGTTATTTAATTCACTTATTCATTATTGTTTGAGAGTCAGGCACTGGGCCCCGTTCTGGAAACAACAAAAACATTACTAAAATATGATTCCCTTTTCCCAAAATGCTTCCATCTCTTCCATCCTCGCTCTTTTGTTCTCCCATAAGGCAGCTTTCAATTTTTAGGATTTATTTTTTTTAAAACCATCTTTTCTCATCTTACATACTGATCCCAGTTCCCATTTTCTCCTCTCCCCCGACTCCCACCACCTCTCCTCCACCCACTCCCCATCCTCTCCTCAGAGAAAGCAAGGGAAATTAGGCATACTCCTGACGCAGTCACAGTCAAAAGCTTCATACTGGAGTATGGAGGGCTTGGAAGCTTGGTGTACTGCTGGCGTGAATGAGAAATTGTAAAAAAACAACAAAAACAACCCTACTAAAATTAGTTCTTCAAAAAAATATGATGTAGACATTTCTTTCCTTGTCTTATCTATCTGATGCTCTATGAGGCTCCTGTACCTATATGGGCTTCTCTTTTCATAGATCTGGAGTTTATTCTTTGGTGTGGGAAGTTCTTCTGTCTATGTTTGCTTTCATTGGTTAATAAATAAAGCTGCTTTC
>NC_022018.1:54784967-54791248 GCF_000317375.1 Microtus ochrogaster
TGATTTAAATAATATAGTTACTGTATGGTTATTTTGGGAGTGTGGGTAGCTTGGAAATGAACAATCAGGCTCTGACAACAATTCTTCTATGATTTTATATGCCCTTGGCCTAGAATTTCTCCATGCCCATAATTCAAAGGTTTGCTCTAACCAGAACCCAAGGACTCTCATGTTCCATCAATGCACCTTAAAAACATTATTATTTTCTTTGAATAAATGTTCCAGCTTCTCTGTCAAGCCTTCAAGCCCTGATATTTTGACTTCCACACAATCCTCCCCACCCTGACTGCTTTCCGTTGGGCTTTTTAGCTGACTTGTTGACGTCTTCATTTCCTATCGTTTTGGGTTTTCTTTAGTAAGTCTATTTCTCTATTATATTCTATTTCTGTATACTGAATTTGTTTTATTATTTCATTTAGTAATTACTTGTGTCCTCTTAGAATTCATTATGGAATTTATCCCTTTGTTATTTAAATTCTTTAGGGTATTTTAATATTTTCTTTGACATGAATGAGTGTATAATTGCTCTTTGCAGTTCTTCATCTGGAATGTTGTCTATGAATCTCTCATCAGGGACCCTTTGAAGTGGCTGACAATTTTTGGAGGAGACACAGTGACTCACTCAGTCTTCATTGTTGCTTGTGGTTGTACACTGGGATTTGCACACCTAGTTAATCTTTCTGATGCACCTGTGCTGAATTAGCAATTGGATTGGTGTTTGGCATTTACGAGGTTGCTCTTGGTTAAGGTGGGTGGTTCGTGGAGCTCAGTTGTGGAGGTGGTGACTGGTCTATAGGTGGCATCTGAGGTGTGCCCCACTCGACCAGAGTCTTCCTTCACATGGGGTTGGTGGAAATTTCTGTGGGTCCCAGCAGGAGTCTGGAAATGGGTCAAAGGGATAGGGCACTGTAGATCTCCGACCTCACACTGGGTCAATTTGAATCCCCAGGTTGTCTAGAAGTAGTCTAGGAGCAGGAGTAGGAATAAGATTATGCATCATGAATCCGACTTCACAAAAGGTCAGTAGTTGCCCCGTGTGTCCTGGCAGAAGCCTGGAGATGGGGGAGTGGGTAGGGAGCTGAGATACAGATCTCTGACTTCACACTGAGTCAGAGTCCCTGTGGCTCCCAGCTGAAGCCTAGGGACAAATGAGGCTAGGAGTCCAGGCTGTGTATCTGACTACGCGCTGGCTCAGTCAGAGTGTCTGCAGGTCCTGGCAACATTGTGGAGACAGCAAGAGGACAGGAGAAGGGGCTGCCTATCTCTGCTTTACTCTGCGCCAATCCATTCCTGCATTTCTTGGCGGGAGTCCAGAGCTAGGAAGGAGCAAGGGAACTGGGCTGTGGAACTGGGTCACATACCTCTGACTTCACACTGGCTCAATCAGACTTCCAACAGGTTCTGGCAGGAGTATAGGCAACTGGGCTAATCACTATTTTTTTTTTTAAAAGAACTTTTATCACATTACCAAACCCCTACTCTGCAATTAACTCTAATTACATAAGCAATTAAATTGAGAGTAAGACTATTTTGTGACTTAAACCTATTTATACTTATACAACCTTCCCTTAATTAATTCTCATCTCCTGGTTACAACTGCCATTTAATTAACAGATTTTTTTTAAACCTTTAGTGTTATTTGAAGACCAGTTTGTCTGTGTTCATGGATCTAAGCAGAATGTGGCTACTTGGCTGTGATGGATGTCCCAAAGAAGAGACAAAAGAAGAGGCTGATGTTCAGAATTGAGTGATCTGGGCAGGTTAATGCTACCATGGAATCCCTCTTCTTCAAGGTTATTATTGGTACATTTGCAAGCTGTTGGTTGCATCAGGCACCTTTACTGGAAATGCTAATTAGAGCTTAACCCGTTTCTGGTGAAGTCCTTTGGGCCTTTATGCAAAAATTATGCCGCCTGCAACTAAGGATACTTTTTCTTCTTCTCCTGTCGGTGTTTCTTTCGTTTCCCTTTTCTTGTTGCTGTGACGAGGGCTACCATCACCACCCTGCAGGAGAAAGGAGTGGATGAGAACCTCATCTCATCCCGGATGTTAGGAGAGACGCTCTCTGTCTTCCTCTGCTCAGTCTCTTGCACACAGCCTTTATTACACTGAAATAAGTCTCTTTTAGTCCCAATTTTGTCCAGGGCTTTTATCCTGATCTAATACTTAACTCTGTCAAATGCTTCTTCTGCATCTATCTAAATGAACATGTCATGTCTGTTCTTTAGTCTATTTACATTGCATATTAGAAATTGTTTGCCTATGCTGAACCAACCTCTTGCATCCTTAAGATGAAAGCAACTTGGTCTTGTCATATAATCTTCTTACAGCATTCTTGGATTTGCTTTGCAAATATTTTTGTTAATTCTTTGAGAATTTTGTACAATGAATATTGATTATATTCATCCTCTTCCCCAGCCCCTCCCAGATTCAGCTGCCCTTCTCCATCCACTGAGCTTTGTGACCTTATTTTTAAGTGACTATTATTATTATTATTATTATTATTATTATTATTATTATTATTACAACTTCTACGTCTTGACTACAGTTTTCCCTCCCTCATCTCTTCCCAGTCCCTCCCCATCACCACTCCTCTGCCCCCTACCCATCCAACCCTTCTCCGCTTCTATTCAGAAAAGAGGAGGCCTCCCGTGGATATCAACTGAACATGCCATATCAAGTTTCAGTAAGAGTAGGCACCTCTCCTCATAGTAAGGCTGGACAAGGCAACCCAGTATGGGGAATAGGATCTCCCAAACTGGTAAAAGTCAGACAGCTCCTATTCTCACTGTTAGGAGTCCCACAAGAGGACCAAGCTACACAACTGTAACATGTATACAGAGGGTCTAGGTCAGTCCCATGTGGAATCCCTATAGCTATAGTAGAATATCAGTAGGCATCATTATATTGACATTTTTTTATTTTCTGTCTGTTGTGTTTGGTTCTATCCTAGGTCTCTGGGATATCTAGCCTTTGGGTCCTAGTGCTTCAGACAGTGTGGCCTTATTTCTTTTAAACCCATGGAGCTCAGTTGTGATGCTCATATATTTTTGGGTGCGTTGTCATCCTCAGGAGGTGGTCACACACTCGGAAGTAGATAACATTGGAAATATTTTGTTGAGAAATTTTGCATCTATGTTCATCAAGGAAATTGGTTTGGATTTTTCCTTTTTCCTTTCTTTTAATGTGTGTGTGTGTGTGTGTGTGTGTGTGTGTGTGTGTCTTTATCTGGTTTTGTTATCAGGAACACTGTCTTTGTAGAATAAATCTATTAGTGTCTCTCTCCTTTCTACTTGGTGGGACATTTTGAGAAGAGTTGGTATAAGGTCTTCTGTCTTAATAGTTTGGTAGAAATTGACAGCGAATCTATTCAGTCTTGACTTTTTCTTTGTGGGGAGACTTTATATGTTTCATTGTGTGTCTGTGTGCTTGTGATGTATGTGGTGGGCATGTACGCCACAGTGTACATGTTTAGGTCAGAAGATTTTCTTCTGGAGTAAATTCTCTGCTTTAACTGTTATGTAGACTCTGGGGATGGACCTCATGTCACAAGGCTTGCATAGAAAATTCCTTTACCCACTGAGCATTCTCAGCAGTGGGGAAATATTCAAGTATTCCTCCACTCTCATGATTTTTGTGGGTCTTGGTTGACAACAAAATAGAGCTACTATATGTCTATCCTTGTACATACACCCAAAGGCCTTTATAGCCTCCCCAAAAGATGTTTGCACATGTATATATATTCACGACACCAAGGAAATGGAATTCGCCTAGATGTTTATTAACATAATGGATAATGCAAAGTGATACACACACAATGGAATACCTCTCAGGCATCAGAAAAACAATTTATGAAGTTCATAGGATTATATTAAGTGACATATTACAAACTCAGAAAGATAAATACTATGTTCTTTCTCAACTATAGAATGTAGCAACTAATTTTTGTATGTGTGCATTTGTTTGGGACTGACTGTAGATAGATCATTGTCTGAGTTTCTTTTCTGCTGCTGTGATAAATATTGCAACAAAAGCATCTTAAAGGGAAAGTGTTTCCACTCACATTTCAAGGTTGTTGTCCATCGTTTGGGAGAAGTTACAGCAGCAGGAGCTTGAGGCAGCTGCTCCCACTGCACTACAGCAAGGAAGCAGAGAGTGATGGCGAGTGTATGTTGGTGCTCAGCTCACTCTCTGGGACTCACTTATAAAAAAGTAAGAGCCACCCATGTTCAAAGTGGCCTCTCCATCTCAGTCAAGTCAATTAAGAAAATCCTTCATAGTCATACTCAGAGGTCAAACTAGTCCAGACTATTCCTCGCTGAGGCTCTTTGCTGAACAATTTCAGATCCTTCTAAGTTGACAATTGAAATCAACCATCAACAACTACATTCTGGTCAATTTTACACTCCCACACAGTACTTTAAACCACAGCCTTTCACCTCCATCCAACAGGTTCATGACCATGTTATAATGTGTAACACGTTTGTTTCAAATTTAGAGGTTCCCATAGACATTAACAGCTCTACAAGAAACGAGAAATGGGACCATGAGCAAAGAAAAAAAGGGGTTTAAAGGGCCTGGGATGGAAAAGGTAACAGATTGTGTGAATTTGAGTGGAGAAAGGTGAGTACTGTGGGGTGATGTGTGCAAGCGAAGAGGGAAGTGAAGAAATGAAGAAGGGGAGTCGGGGAGGAAGCTGAAAACATCAGACAGAGGATGCATGAAAACGTCATAGGGAAACCTGTGGCCATGATGCTAACTTGAATAGAACTGCTTTATCACCAGTGGTTTATTATGTGACTCAGAAACCTCTGATCACATGTGGGCACAAGTGTAGAAGTTGGTGCTGATTATTTGGCTGTAATATGATTCATAATGTCCTATTAATGGATATAATTTAGTAATTGGTCTTGGACTATAAGCTTGGGAATCATTGACTTAACTATGCATCATCATTTTTTAGAATTTGACTTTACAAACATTATCTCATACAACTCTTTATTTTCTCTTTTTAACATTTAGCCTTCTTCGGTGTGCATCCCTTGTGACATCCTCTGTACATCCAAGACCGAGTCCTTCTAATCTACCCTCAAAAGTCTACCTTTAGGTTCTGATTGACATTGCTGAATACCACAATACTGCATTGGAATTCTCATGCTCAAAATTCATTTGTTGTGCACACACACACAAAAAATTCAATTTTCAACTTTGTGTTCTAGTCCTTTGCTTGCTAAATATGGCAGCCCTTGCCTGACCCACTTCCTCTAATGCAGAAGAAAGTGGTCACCTTTCAAGGCACCTTTGCAGGTGGTCCTGCCATGTTTTAAAGGATCCCAATTAAATAATAATGTACAAAGCACTCTAAAGTCATTCAACCTCTCAAAATATGAGTACTTTACTATGTATAAATATTGAAGCTTCTGCATGATAGTTGTTTCAGTTGGTAGCATTTAAAAAAAAACAGAGAAACTTTCCATCATAGGTTTGTATTAAAATGCTAACTTTTCCCTACTCCTGGATTTGCTCATGCTTCTATTTCCTGGCAGAAGGGGGGACAGTGAGTCATTTCCTGATGAATGAGAGCAAAGACTTTTGTTTGAAAGATGTGTTCCTTTTATAGCCCTGAATTGATTAAGACTCAGTGTCAAAGGCCATGTGATTTCAAACCAGAGCCTCCTGTTACCTAAAAGAAATGAAGACAGCTAAGGGAGAAAAAAAAGGAGTGGGAGTATTCTAATTTCAGTTTTGAAATGCAAAGAACCTGATCCTTATTTTTAAGACTATACAAAACTAAACAAATTGAAAAAACAGTGACTTATTGGGAGCCTTAGAAGAGCTGAAGATTTAGAATGAATGATCACTACCAAATCTGAAGAGTGGGATTGAAACCTGAGAAACTGGTAAGAATCAGGCCCTTGAGAACACAAGCCACTGGAGCTGGTTTGGACCAGCAAGAGAGTGAGAAACTCTTAAGAGTTTTACCCCCAGAACATGAATTTTACCCCCAGAAACCTCACCAATTTTTGCAAAGATGAACCAAGAGTTCCCTTTGTTACTTAGGAAAGAGGAATAGTGAACACTGAGGAAGGTACCAGTGTCTTCGTAACAAACCTTCTCTGCAGGAGAAGATTGATGAAAGGTCTTATCATACCTGGGAAAGGGCACTGTCCCAACTCCAAATCCCTTCTCTCCTTCATAGCGCATGCAAGTAGAGGAATGTACTCATAAGGGTACAGATAATAGAGTCAATGAAACACTGAAAGTTAATGATTGGAAAAAAT
>NC_022018.1:54791681-54795591 GCF_000317375.1 Microtus ochrogaster
AGTGCAGCCTGATAATAAAAATGACCAAAACTAAGTTTATATAATACAAGATATGCAATTATCAGACAAAGAGTTTAAAATAACTTTGACTGACATGCTAATTAGACAACATATAAAAAGGACAGATAAAATACATATAGAGACAGGATCTCTAAAAAAGAATAAAAAGAAAATACTAGAAATGAAAATCATAATAGAAATGATAAAAAACCCTTAATGGCTCATCAGTCAACTAACATAGTCAAATAAAGAATTAGTGTTTTTGAAGATATGTTAATAAGAATTCCCAATTTGGATAAAAACAGAGAAAGTAAGAATATCAGAGTCACAGAGCATCAAACAACTGTGTTTAACCTAGGTAGATGTAAGTAGTGAAGCTATGATTCAAAGAATGATGACCAAATCTTTCTAAAATTAGCAGCTAAATTACAAACACAGGAATTCCCCCCAAAACAACAGACAAGATAAACATCAAAATCATCTATACCTGGACATATCATATTTCAAACTTCAAAATAATCAAAGACAAAGAGAAAAATTTGAGGAATAAAAATAGCTTAGAGAACTGGCACGTGACACGTTGAACTGTCTCTCCATCCCTACACCTCAGGATACACTTCTTTCAGGCGACAAGGTTGTGCCTCTGTATCGTGCGTCAGCAAGGATGAGGGTGTGATACTCGGGATTTGACCTGTGCAGATGGGCTCGAGTCTCTCTTCAGTCAGCCCACAGAAGAGAATCTCTGGAGAGCCCCACACTCTTCCCCTCAGTGAGCCTCAGCTCTCCTCAGCTGTAGCTTCTGCCTCTCCAGGTTGTTGGGTGTGATGACTGAACTAACAGGAATGGAAGAAGTGTCATGGCGACAGCTAGGGTGCCATTGGTTCCTGAAGAAAATTATGAAAATTGGAATTTGTGTTTCATATTCCAGAATGAAAGGGATTTTACTGAAATGAAAATTGGTCTTCATATGTTTTGCCTGTAGCAGTCATAGTATATGCTGGGAAACACACATGCACACACATGCAGATGCACGCACACACATATGCACACACACACATTTATAGTATATGCTGGGAAACACACACACACACACACACACACACACACACACATTTCATCTCTAGCTTTTGAATCCTCCAAATGAACTCTGCAATTTGGCTGCTTTCAGCGTTTCTGAGAATTGAGAGCATTTGTTTATAGTGAGAGCCTAGGCTGCCCAGCCTCTTCCATTATGGGCTTCGCCTTATCATTCATGGCAGCAGGAGACATCTGCTCAGCTGGGTCTTTGAGGAGTCTATAGAGAGGCATTTCCTCTGAAAGCAGAAATTCCAGCCTCTCAGATCTCCAAGACAAAAAAGACTGAAAGGTGGCTGATTGTAACAACAAGGCTGGCATCCTCTGATGGGAACCGGGCTTCTTCTTTAGGTGTGGGGCGCCAGGGGAATCTCTTGCTCACCACCCCTCCCCCTACCACTGCTCTAGCTAGTATAGGAGCAAACCTCAGAACAACTTGCTAAGTAAATTGGCATTAGGTGCTTCATTTGCTCTTCCTAAATCCCTCTGTTCAAGTCTCAAACTCCCACTAAACCAAGAAGGTGACTGAATTTTAAGGCAGGGCTTACAAAAGAATAATTAATGTAAATCCAAAGTTCAATGAGTGGACTATGATGCAAGATGGTGTGAGCCTGTAAGAAGGGGAATTAGGACAAAGAAAGGACAGTGATGGGGTCTTAGGAGAGACTGGTGTTGCTAACACAATTGATCTGTTCTCTAGAATCCAGAATGGTGAAGCGCCAGCAGCCTGCAGTGGCTTGTTTGCATCTATGGTGGTCCTAGCAAAGCAGCCGGTCCCACAAGCGGCCCAAACTCTCGCCTATCGTCTCTATGTGGTGAAAGAGGCTGTGTATGTGCCGTAATGGCTACCGTTATGAAGCACTCTTGCTATGTCTGTCACTGGCAGCTCTAGCAACTTCCTGTGCCATGCCTTGCAAAGATGGTGGCTACTGCAGAGTTATTCCCGGTTCACTCCTGAGAAAATGAAGGCTCAGAGAGGTCATTGAACTTACCCCTAATCTCCGTAGAGAAAAGGCAGAGCTGGGTTTTGAGCTGGGGTTTGCCTGGCTCCCTCCAGCCCTCACACATCACCTGCTAAGTCAAACCGAGTACTGTGCTCCTCGACTTAGTTAAAAAACACCTGATGTAAATGTTGGATGGAAATTAGGCAACAATAGTTAGAACATTTTAGAGTTTTCTTGCACAAGAACCAGAAGGCATATCCTTCTACAGAAAGCTATGTCTGAGTGAACATCAGGGAGATTATCCACTACCACAACTGTTCCCAGTCCCATCCATGTCACTCCCTGACACTCAGATCCAAAGAAGTAGGCCTTACTCCCACATCCCCTATAAAGAGAGACCAGCCAATTCACAGCCCAGGAAACACTCAGCGTGCTTATAATCTCAGAACTCCAGAAGTAGAGGCAGGAGGATCATGAGTTCAAGGCTAGCCTGAGCTACACAATGAGGCCTTGTATCATAAAGGAAGTGGGGGGGAGGATAAAAGGCTTGTATTTATGAAGGTGAGGAACCTGCATTCCACACTGCCGCTCTTGTATTAGAGGTTGCACTGAATAAGATGGATCTTAGAAAAGATACCTTGAAGCAATAGCTACACAAGTACTGCTAAAGTCAGTCCCATGAGACAGCCATACTGCTGTCCTCAGCTCCACCCTGAATGCCCACCACCAACTGCCCAATAAAGCACCTCTGACTATGCTTAATGAAATTGGCAGTATGCGAGCTGGTGGCTGCCGTTCCCCCTTGCAAGATGACAAGGTAGGTCAGACCTAAGAATTAACTCAAGGCAAAGTTTCACTGCTCTAAGATGCTCGTTGACGTGCGCCGAGGAGGTGGGTGCAGCGTAGGTACATGTTGCTATTTCTGCAGACCTGACAAGTGGATCCCATCAGCACCTGCTCCTTTGTTCTTTCCCGTGCCGTTATGATTCTCCACACCTAACGCCCTCCACTCAAAGTACTCTCACTTCCCAAAGTTTGAAAAATGAACAAGGGAATAATGGCTCTTGCATTTGTACTTGCCACACAAATCTTGTTAGAAGTCCTCAAGTTGGAGAGGAAAATCCTGCTGCTGACCACCTGTGTTTCAGAGGTGGGCACAGAATGGAGAAATGCGTGCAGTGTTCATTCCACGGATGCTGACCAGGGCAGGGCTCTGCAAGTGACAGCTGCCATCTCTACATGAGCATAGCATCGCCATCATCAACTCTCCCCCTTACTCCCCATTCTCTTAGGCAAACCGTTTCCCCTCCTCACTCCTTCCATCTTACTCTCTATAAAGTGGGACAATAGCTTCTATGTCCCTGCGCCACCAGGCAGAATGAGGCCCCAGTTGCTAGAGGTCCCTTCAGCTCTCCTGATTTGTTCGCATCATTGCGGTTGCTCGTCTCTCTGTCTTTTCTCTTTTCCCCAGTCACTTTTTCCAAGTCACAGTACTTAGGACTGTCTGTCCTCCAAGGCCCTGTGCTGGGAAGCTCGTTCATATTATACACTGCTATGCTGTCTTGGGCAGTTTTCCTTATCTACCACATAAAATAATTACAATAAGTGAGTATGTCCCACAGTGGCCCAGGGATGCAAGGCTGGTTCACAACTCCAAATATATGCCTCGGGGCAAAGCTGCAGAAACTTCGTGAAGATGATCGTGGGGGTTGAAAAGGGACACCTGTCTCTGAAAACAATCATGGCTCATGGATCTGTTCTTTGAAACTTGTCTGTTCTCTTTAAAATTAACCGGTGAAGATGGTGAGATGTCTTTATGGGAAGAGAGGGTATAAAATTTGTTTTTCTTTTCATATTATTTCAGAGGGGGGGGAGAGAGTAAGAGAGAGAGC
>NC_022018.1:54795691-54819027 GCF_000317375.1 Microtus ochrogaster
GGAGGGAGGGAGGGAAGCCCATGAGCCTAGCAACTTCAATAACTGCTCACTTAGAGTCGGGTAAAGATGTAGACGCAAAGCCCAGTGGTAGATGCACTCACTAGGCCTCCTGCATCAGCTTCCTTAAACTCTTTGAGCTCCAACTTCCAACAATTTTAAGAATATTCTTTCCCAGCTGTAGCTATTGGCTTGAATTTTGTGGTACAAGCTAGTGGTCAGTGCTGACAATACTATGTAGTAAGTTCCAATGAGTGAAAATTATCAAGAATTCTGAAAACAGAATATAGTAAAATAAATTATACTTTTAAATTTACAGTTACTGATAACTAAAGCACCACAGAATAAAATATTTTAAACAACAATTGTTTTAGCATACAAAATTTTTCTAAAAGATTCAAACACAGTTTTTGAGAGCGCTATTGTAAGTGTAATTTTAAATGCCAGTCTTTCGCCCTCTGCTGAGCTATGTCAAAACTTACCAGGAGCTCCCTAAGTCTCCAAGTGGCTCCACTCTAGAGAGATGACATCAGTTACCCCAGGAAAGGATGGCGATGGGAGAACTGCCCAATTTTAGTCACTTTCTCAGCAATTTTAAAGAAAATTAGTCAACGGAATTAAGGACAGTGTGAAGAGAAGTCTCACTTTGGATAAAGAATTTAGTTTTTATTTCTAATATTTTCTGAAATCTGAAAAGAAAGTGTCTTTGAGAGGAATAGTTCAAGCATCAACATTTATTATAGATGAGTTAATTGTGAAGCAGGAGTAAGCCAATGTTGGGACAGATTTACAGTTTCCTTCTCCTCTCCTTTGGATTCTATGCAAGCCATTCAAAGAACTGTGAGATCCTGGTCAAGTTAGAGCCAGGCTCCTAACCTCTAAATGTTGGCACACTGTTGAATCCAAACAGTGCCATGAAGAACTATGTAGATAGATAGATAGATAGATAGATAGATAGATAGATAGATAGATAGACACACAAATTGAATGGATGGTTGTTCTCTGGTTTACCCATGCCTTGGAAGCACATCCTCAATGTGGTTCTATAAACAATTAGTAGATTTCAAAGGCTGAGTCTACCAAGAAGTGGCTAGATCATGGCAGGTGCTGCCCTTGGAAGAAATTAATGTAATTTTTATGGGATCCAATTTTATTCTCATGACGGTGAGTCATCATAAAAAGAACACCTCTGAGCCGTGACCATTGCTGGATTCTATCTCTCTCCATGTGATCTCTCTGTCTTGCATGTGCTTCTACCATGATGCCTTCCGCCAGGTAGTACTGTCCAAGGGACTCTCACCAGAAGTTGAAAGAGTGGGCCTACTCGATCTTAATCTTCCCCAACTATAAGCAAAATGACTCTCTTTTCTTAATTTGTACAGCATCCAGTATTTTGTTACATCAATAGAAACAGACTAATACAGCATATAATCCATTAATTACCTGTCCATCTTTGTCAATATTTTAAAAAGAAGTAGAAAGGCCAGCTATCATTTAGATGTGTTTTACAATAATCAATATAAGCAAGCCAGGTGGAAGGTAGGGATAAACTTGACTTTTTTTTTGTTTTTGATTGTGAGCCAAGCCTTTAACAACCCTAAGCTTGACCTTTTTTTTTTTTTAAACTAACATCTTTTATAGATTTAGCTTAGGAAGCATATACATATTTTACATAGTGTTATAGAAAAAATTCTGATCTTGAACCATAGAGTTAAATGAAACAAAAGAGCCCATGCAGTGTATCTAGGTGGAGACAAAATTATGCAGTCAAAACCATTTCAAGTGACTCAGAAAGTAATACAACTTCTGTGCTTCTCTCTCCCCACTGCTGTGCCTTCAGGAGAAAACACCAGAGGAGCATGGCTGTCAGCGACTCCCTCCTAAGCCTCCTTTAAAAGCATCTGTCGCATCACCAGGTGGGTCCAGAGACAGAAGTTGAAAGCATGCCCTCGGGCTTTGCAGGATTGGCACAGACAGATAAATGTTAGTTGTTCAGCAGATAGGTAAATAAGTAAGTAAATAAACTGAACAAGTGAACACATACAGGATTTTAAAATCTGGTTATTTTCAAGTCCACATCTTAGGGTGAGTTTGCATCGGAGAGTCTGTGAGTCTCTACCGAATAATTACAACAAAGGAGTTGAGTACTTTGAAAATTAGGGGAAAGTTTGATCTCAGGGAAGAAAAGAATCAAACTTACAAACAACACCTTGCAGACTTACTCCCTGTCATCTCATTAGTCCCTATTGATCCAAGATCGTTCAGACACATTCCCACAGGGCAGTTAATCAAGAAGTTTCTGCAAGAGGAAGGCAGGCTGGCCTAGATCTCGGCAGAGCATCCTTTATGGTGATTCACTTCCAAGCCTTGCTTTCCTTCTCTGGAAAGCGAGAGGCACTGTGGATCCAAGGGAGTAACGTCAAGCATAGCAGATGAGGACATGGTGCCTGGGGATGAGTCACAGTCATACTGCGGATGGTGGGAGGCCAGGCCTGCACGACCACCCACCCATCGTTACCTTACAAATCTTCACCCGCAAAGCCCGAGTTCTATTCCAGGCTTTGGATGTGGGCAGGCAAGCCGATAAGAGGAAAGCAGTGACAGCTAGCAGCTCCCTCCCACAAACCCAGTGATTAATATTTCAAGGCAGATTTATCAGGCAGTATCAGGCTAAGATGATTAATAAATCAAATGGGCACTTGAGTTTTAATGAGAAACTGTTTGTTTTCCTATCTCTGAATTCTGAAATCATACTTCAAAGAGCCTGGCTAATCCAGGGAAGGGACCCTGGTGACCCTGTTTCTTGCTCTCCTGCCTGTTTTGAGGGAACTGAGTGGTTACAGAAAGTCTTTTGTTTATTTCTTCAGGGAAAACAATCCCAACAATAACAATAGGTGTCTGACTCTAACTTAGAAGGTGGTTATCGTTGCTGCAGAGGACAGACAGAACATCATAGGTGTTCTGGGATCCTTAGCAGTTATTGCGGGGCACAAACAGGCTGTGTAGAAACATGCAGGACTAGCGTCTGGGAGATTTGGGTTCATAAGGGACATGTGGCCTTGGGAAGAGGCCCAAGGCAGAATGGCATCAGGGAAGAAGGAAAGTGGACATCAGGGCTGAAGATGATACCCAAGAGCAACTAATCCCTGGAACAGAGAGAGGCAGAGACACCACGTAGAGCAAGCGTACTACTGAATTTCACTTTTGCTTCCACCCTGTAGGGCCTCCGCAGGTCCTTCACCCTCCTGGGACTCAGAACCTTCTTTGTCAACAGAAACAGAAACACCAGTTTCCAGGGTATCCAGGGTTAAATGAGAAAAGGCTGGGTGCATTCCTGGTGTTAGCGTATCTTCCCTTCCTCGAGCAGGACAATACAGTAAAAAGCATGAACTGTAGACCACGGGAATCCAACTAGACCATTTCCTGTCAGTGTGGCCATAGGCAAGATTTTGGTTCCGGCCCTCAGTCTTGGCTACAAAATGGTGATGACAATCTTCCCTCCCCACAGAGATCTTGTGAGAACCGCGATTCAGTGCGGGTGAGTGTTGTGTGTGCCGGGCACGTTCCTCCTGCTCAGCATGCGGCAGCCGCTGTGAGATTAGGAGGCACAGATGCTTTTGTCCTAAGGCCTGGCAAGGTCCTGAAGATCACTAGCAAAATTACAGATAAATATTGGTTCGATAGCTAATTGTGGTGGATTCAGGCTTTTAGGGTTTTTTTTTTTTTTTCCAACTTGCTGGTGGCCTTCTCTAGAACGGACTCAAATGTAAATGCAACATCAAGTGTGAAATAGTTACTTAAAATTAGACAACCATGAGATCCGTGCCCTTGGCTCCACACATGAGCACACCTTTGCGAAATGTGTAGGCCAGACCTTGGAGTCCATCTCCACAGCCCTGAATTCAGACAACCATGGTTGAAGCTGCCTGTTCTGTTTCTCTGCAAAAACATTACTCTAAGAATGGAAGGGTGTCCCTTACTTTGGAGAAATTCAGCTTTGGGACCTAGGTATGTACAGCATCTCCTATTTTATATTTTTCTCTTCCTGAACACTTGAAGCTGCTTCTGAGAAAGCAAAGCCCAGTCAAGACCCACTGCTCCCAAATCTATTCTGCCCCCTCCTCCAGAGCTGTCTCCATGGGTCTAATGTAATTCACCTGCCAAGGGCATGCAAGGCCTCTCCTAAAGAGTCTGCCTCGTGGCCACCTGCAGTCTCTTACTGGCAGATGACAGAACAGGTTGTGCTCACCATGTTTCATGCCGTTTCACACACAGTGATGACCCATTGCTCCTGCATCACCAAACATGTCCATTCCTCTGCTCTTTAAACTGTTTTCCTCATAAATACGTGTGAGTTAGAATCATTTTAAGAAACTCCATTTCCTAGAAGTAAGTACTCCAAGGCTCCATCTGGTGCCAAGACAACTGGACACATTGCAGAAAGATCCAGAGTCAAACTACACAGAATGAGTGCTGGGTCCTGTTGGTGGAGGTTTCTGTCCTGCTTGGTACCACAATAAACGCACAGAAAAGAAAACTGTATTATTTGTAGTAATGTTTGGTCAATAGCTTAACTATGTTTTTGGCTAACTCTTACATTTTAAACTTACCCATTTCTATTAATCTGTGTATAACCAAGTGGCTGTGGTTTACCTGCAAGTTTCCAGTGCCTCTGTCTCCCCTGCCTTTTCTGCAGGCTTCATGGTGTCTCCCTGACTCCACCTTCTTTCTCCCAGCATTCAGTTTAGTTTCCCCACCTAGCTCTATTCTGCTAAGCCACCAGCGGAAACAGCTTTATTGATAAGCCAATAAAAGCAACACATATGCAGGACTTCCCACACCAGGGTCCCATGAAGTGGGAGTTCCACCTTCCATAAGAGCGTCAGGTGCTAGCCGCAAGCAGGATTCCGATGGTCACTGGTGCACCTCTTTTCAGAGACCTCTGCTCAGGTAAAACTGGGAATTGAGGCTTTGTTGAAGGAAGGCTGCTTGTTTCCTTCTCAGCCCAAAATAACCACTCAGAAACTATTAATTAAATCACTGCTTGGCCTATTAGCTCTAACTCCTTATTGGTTAGCTCTTACATTTTAATTTAACCCGTTTCTAGTAATCTATGTATCGCCATGTGGCTGTGGCTTACTGGGAAAAGTTCCATCTGGCTCCAGTGGGGCTATATGGCTTCTCCCAACTCTGTCTTCTTCCTCCCAGCATTCAGTTTAGTTTTCCCGGCCTACCTCTATTCTCTACATGGGCCCAAGACAGTTTCTTTATTAACCAAAGCTATTTACAGCATACAGAGGGGAATCCCACATCAAGGCTTTAACAAAGAAATGAATTTGAGAGCAAGCCAAACAAAAGCAAGCTTAGGTTTATGAAAGATTGAACGGTGCTCCGAGAGAGAACAAAGCACCCCAGTGTGACCAGTGTGGACTATTTGGCCAGAGAACTGCAATTAGCTTTCTTTGTAATGGGTGCCTATGGCGTTTGGGTGACTCTCAAACTACATCTCTAAAGATTGCTAAAAACTCCTCCCCACTTCTTTCTAACATTTCCCAAGGAGTGTAATTTGTAACAAGGTTAAAAGTTAAAGAATTTTTCTCAGGAAGCAAGTGGTAGGTTACAAAATTGCCTGCTAGTTAATGCTCTCCCTACAAGTTAATGGGAAGCACACTGAAAGGGCAGCAAGGAAATAATCCTTCTGGCAACACATACATACACACAAAAGAATACTTAGATATAAACTTAACCAAGGAAACAAAAGACTGCCTGCTTCCAAAGATCCTGCTGCAAGAACTTACGAGGCGTCGCCCAGTGTCCCTTCCACTTTTCTCTGGTTTCCTCTGCAGCCTTGGAGGAGGGCTATTTCTGTGTCATCCTGTGCATTTTTTAGTCTTCTCTGAAGCAGTATTTATTTAAGCCAACAAAAAGGCTTACATTAATCATGTGGTCTGTGCTCAAGGGCAGCCCACAGATGTCTTTCCCTGCTTGAAATGCCAAAGTCAGAGACTGGGACTTCCAGCAGAGGTCATATAAGTGGGTTTGAGACTTCTGCCAACCTGCAAGGCCAGTCCCTAAGGCTTCGTCCCTAACAGGAGCATTGCTTTTACACACTGTAGAAATTACCAGTAGAATGAGAGTCATGTCCACAGAGGGGAAAGAAGACAGGAGCATGAATTAAAATGTAGCAAAGAAAAGAGAATGAATCCAATACCAAGAAGAAATCTGCTACATGCAAAAACAAAACAAAACAAAACAAAACAAAAACCTAAAGTTAAAGGGAACAGTAGGAAGCCTGTGAAAAGAGAAGTTCATATGTTCTTGGGGTGAGTGGCTGGTAACTACCAAACTACGCCCTCTGAATTATGTGGGTGACAGTTGTGTGGTTGGGGCAGACTGTGGGGCCACTGGCAGTGGGACCAGGATTTATCCCTACTGCTTGAGCTGGCTTTTTGGAGCCCCTTCTCTTTGGAGGGACACCTTGCTCAGCCTAGATATAGGGGGGAAGGCCTTGGACCTGCCTCAAAGTGATGTGCTAGACTTTGTTGACTCCCCCATGGGAAGTCTCACCCTCTCTGAGGAGGGGAGGGAGAGGAACCTGGGATTTGTATGTTAAGTGAAAAAAGATTGTTTATAAAATAAATTATAAAAGTACAAAAACATAGTCAGGTGGTGGTGGTGAATGCCTTTAATCCCAGCACTTAGGAGGCAGAGGTAGATCTCTATGAGTTCAAGGTCAGCCTGGTCTACACAGAGATAGTTCCAGGACAGCCAAGGCTGTTACACAGAGAAACCCTATCTCAATAAACAAAACAAAAATACAAAAGAATGTTCTTGTGATGATGCTATCAAATAAGAGCCATGATTGTAAGTTAGCCCTCAGAACAATGCTGTGATGGTGGACAGGTTCTCTGCTTTACAAACTTAGGGCCTGAGGCTGCAGGAAGTGGAGCATCCTGACTGAGATACAGTCAAGGATGGCGCCAGCTGACATGAACTTATCAACCTGATGCCATGGCTGAGTATGTGGGCAATGGAGTCCCTTACCTGGTCCCTTCCGTTCTGCATCTCTCTCAGCCTCAGTCTTCCTACCTGGAAAACTGCAATCTTCATGTTGCTTGCACATCCTTGTTATGAATGAACCATTACATTTGAAGTATTTAACTCGGGGAAATAAAGCAGATGCTTGATAAATGGTAGCTTCTCTCTTCTAACCAGGAATGGAATTGAGATCCCCAAGACATTAATCAACATATTCTATAACATAATGATAGGGTGAGAGAAGTATTTCCATCATTTTCCGTCAGTACAAAAGAAAACGGCTCCAGGAGGCCCGTAGGAGACAGGTGGGTTTTTATGCTGGTAGAATGTCTATTGTACTGACAGCACCAATTCCCTGTGCTGGGTGACTTGAGAGACAGCAAATCCGAGGGATGTAAAATGCCAATCTTCTGGAGCGGCAATTATCTGTGATTAAATCACTGTGCCTTTTGAAGGAAAGAAGAAACCACTTTGCCTCCAGAGTGGTATGACTCATGAAAAAGATCCCTTCCCTCAGAGGAGGCAGAAAGCTAGCTGCCTGTGGAGTTAAGAGATTCAGATCCCCCCTCCAAGTGCAGGGTAGCCCTCCAATCTGATCAAGTCCTGGGAGCTGTCTGTCTTCTTATTTTGCTAGCAGTGCGTTTATATAACAGAACCAGAAAAACAAGGACAAACGAAGAGGGAAAATCCTATCCAAAAATTATGCTGTAACAGTTTTATGTCTCCTGGGGATTGCCTAGAGGAAAAGTCATCTTTAATATCCAAATCCATGGATGTTGATGTCCCTTATGTAAAATGCCATAAAGTTATGCACGCAACTTGCAAATGTATTTCCATATTTTTAAATTATATTGAGTGCAACAACCCAGGCACAGACAGACAGATAGCATGTTCTCCCTCATGTGTAGAGCCTAGCTTTAATTTATAGTTCAGGGTGTTCAACTTGCATACCAGGAAAAGCCAGGAGACTAAAAAGACACCATTGGTTGGATGATTCCTTACTGGAGAGGAGACAGCAGAGTGCAGGTAATTTGAAAGATGAGAGGGGGGTATTCAGGCAGAAACACTTAAGCAGAGAGGCATGGAGAATGGGAGAGGCTGGGGGACAAGGGGAATTCACCAATAAAGAATGAAAGCTATGTAAAAATCTACTGCGTTGTAAACCAATTTTAGAAATGGAAATTTTAAAAATGAGTTAGAAAAGAGATTCCCTATATGGCCTCATAATATTCTACAAAAAGCCATGAGTTAATAAACAGAAGTCCCCATGAGAGGCGGAGGCCACCTTCTAAGATGTCATTGGTCAGAGAGTCTCAGAGGCTCCCCAAACACTACAGGCTTTTGCTGCTGCCCACCATAACTCATTGATGAGACCTTACTGCTGGAGACACCACACATCTTTATTGCAAGGTCTAGGGAAATCAAGCTGAATCTGAACTGGAGGTACCGCCCTGTTGGGTGGCTTTTATAGCTCCCAAAGGTGCTACACAGGCTGCTGTGAGGAAGAGGTATCAGCGATCTTGTCCAGCTGTGACCCATAAGGACTTCACTATCAGCCTGCCATAGTGATATTCACAAGTGTAACAGTGCTACCACTGCACTGAGCATGACCAGCTACTGCCTGATCGACTTTGAAGACGGCTTCATTGGAGGGAATTCAGACCTAGTACTTTAAAACCTAAGGTTGAGGAGGTCTTAGGCACTTAAGCCATATGAACATGGCAGCAAACTGTCTTATGAATATTTATGTTTATACCCGTAGATGAATTATTCTCTCAGTCTTTATCAGGGAGCTTCTCTTTGCAAGGAACTTCAGTGAATGCGGACTTAGGAGAATAAGTGGTGGCTGAACACCCAGTCCTTAACAGGACATGGGTACCGCTTCCTCTAAGGCTTGGGGAACAAGGGTGGGGAGGGGAGGGGAAGTATTGAGTCAGAAGATCGGGAGGACGGTCAAGTGTCATCTTCTGGGCACTACCGCCTTCACAGTCATGAACTCAGTGTCACAGATGCCTTCACTTGGCCTCCACTGGACTAGACTTGCCAACAGCCAACCACAGAGGGATGGTGGACTCGCAGGGTGCCCTCTCTCTCTCTCTCTCTCTCTCTCTCTCTCTCTCTCTCTCTCTCTCTCTCTCTCATGTGCTATTGACTTGTGATGGATTCTGGAGGAGAAGCAGTCATTGTCTTCAGCTGCATGCCTACTGAGACATGGCAGCATGCAAGCAGACATGGTGCCGGAGAAGCTTTGAGTTCTCCATCTGGATCCTCAGGAAGAAAGAGTGACATTGAGCCTGGCTTGAGCCTCTGAAACCCCAAAGCCCATTCCCAGTGACACACTTCCTCCAAGGCCACATCTACTCCAAAGAACCACTCCCCAATAATGCCATTTCCTATGAGTCTGTGGGAACCATTTTCATTCAGACCACCACATTGCACTCCTTGGCTCCCATAGACTTATATAGCATAATGTAAAATGCACTGAGTCCAACTCCAAAAGTCTGAATAGTCTATGATAATGTCAACCCTGTTTAAAAGTCCAAAGTCTCTTCGGAGGCTCGTGGCAACCTCTTAACTGTGATCCCTATAAAACCAAACTCAAGAAGGATATCACATCCAACACATAATGGCACAGGATATACATTACAGTCTCAAGTGAAGGAAAGAGAGCATAGTGAGGAACTACTGGCCCAAAACAAGACTGAAAACTAGCAAGGCAAACTCCAAATGGCATCCCCATGTCTGATGTCAAAGCGCTTTACAGATCTCCAACTCCTTTTGGTTTTGTTGACTTCAACACACTTCTTTCTCTTGGGTTGGTTCCACTCCCTGTGAGCAGGTTTCCTCTGCAGGTATTCCACAACTGCAGCATCTCCAACATTTTGGGATCTCCAAGGCAATTCATGCTTCACCCTCACAGCTTCACCCCGTGGCCTCACTGGGCCTCCATGCAAGGACACCCCTGACACATGCCTGGCCTCAGCCACTTTCCTTAGTTGCAGAGGAAGATTCCATAACTCCTTTCTTGTATCCTTGACTCTAAAGCCAGAACCAAGTGGCCAAAGCTGCCAAGTTCTGTTGCTTTCTGGGGCTGGAACATGGCCCCTCACTCAAACACACTTTCATTAGCTTTCTGATTTTGGAGGTGTCCTTTACTGGTTTCCTTGACTGTCTGAAACTTGTTCTGTAGACCTGGCAGGCCTCAAACTCAGAGATTTGCCTGCTTCTGCAAATGCTGGAATGCTGGGATTAAAGATGTGCACCACTATACCTGGCCATAAGTTTTTCTGTAATTCGTTTCCACAAGTTGGAAGTTCAGCTGTTGGGGTCTTACCCTGATGTCACCAGCCCCTTTATTCCTTTTAACAGCAGGCTTTTCTTTAATCTGATCATCTCCTTAAACATAGGACTTAACTCCATTCCACTTCCTGGTGCCCCTTCCTCCTCAAACTGTACACTTTGTATTTTTCCTTGCTCGGTGTGCTCATTTTCATTCTAGATCTGCCTAAGAGTGAACACTAATAACCATACATCAGGGCTATATCAGGCTGTTTTGAGATTTCCTTTGCCAATGGAATTAATCTAAAATTGTTCAATTCAGCCTCAGGCAGACTTTTTGGATGAGGGCAAAAAACTGCCACACTATTTGCCAAAATAGCCAAAGGATATTCTCTAAGTCGCATACTAGAATTCTTCTTCTCTGAAACCTCTTGAGTGAGATCCCTCACAGTTCAAATCACCCTCAGCACCACTGTCTTCCCTGTTCCTACTAGCATGGCCAATTAAGCCCCACTTAAAGTGTTCAACTGCTTTTCTAATTCAAAAGTTTATATTTCTCTACACAAAAGTGTGGTTCAGCTTATCACAGCAATACCCCAGTCCTTGGTACCAACTTCCTTCTTGGTTAGGTTTTATTTATTTATTTATTTATTTATTTATTTATTTATTTATTTATTATTGCCATGAAGAAACACCATGACCACAGGAATTCTCGGTGGCTTACATTTCAGAGTTTCAGTCCATTAGTCTTGGGACAGGATGTGTGGTGACACACAGGCAGATATGGTGATGGGGAAGTGGTTTAGAGTTCTAAATCCAGATCCTCAAGCAGAAGGAAGAGAGAATGACACTGGACCTGACCTGAGTTTCTGAAACCTCAAAACCCACCCCTTGGTGACACACTTCTTCCAGTGAGGCCACACCTACTTCAACAAGGTCACACCTCCAATAATGCCATTCCCTACGAGTCTATGAGGGAACCTTAGTTCAAACTACCACACATAATGATTCAAAAGTCTTTGAGATCCACCAAATTTGTTGAATGTATCAGTGACACATTATTTATTTATTAGTACTTAGTGTCATTCAGTATTGGGATACAACACAGTTTAAGCCATAATCTATTGAAGAGCATATGGGCTGTTTTGTACTGGGGTCTTTGAAAACAATTACTAAGAATTTAAATGGTGGGAACCATGTGCTGCTTTTGTTTATCTCTCTGGAATAGCAACAATCTATGCCGCAATTTAAGCAATTATTTTCAAACATTTAATATTCTCTCCCTAATGTTCCCCTTTTGTTATTTTGTTTTGCTTGGTATTGTTTATTTATTAGTTTTTAATGTTAGCACACAAAGTAATGAGCTTTTTCATGGCATTTCCATAGCTATTCTGTTCTTTCCCGTTTTCCCTTACCTGTCCCGCTGCCCTGCTTCAGCTGCCCCCTTGTCCCCTCGTCCGTCATGAAAATTCTTCTGCTTTCATACATCACGTGATCTGTTAACCTCCAGGATGGAGAATGACCCACTGCCTCCTGTGTCCCCTCTATTACAGTGGGGGCAAGGAGGGAACAGATGCTGAACTCAGCAACAAAGGGCTCAGCCAGGAAGATCAGAAAACACTGCCCAAACACCTCGCCACAGTCCAAAGCATCTCCTTGCACACATTGAGAACATGAGACCCCACGGGAGCTGATCTGCACTGAAGCTCAGTGGAGCAAGCAAACTCAAGGACAGATGGAGTAGTCCCGAGCCCTCCCTGATAAGAAAGTTTCCAGGAAAAATAAATGCAGGTAGGGGTGGGGCCTCAGACATTGTAATCTCCATACCGTGGGACTACAGACCACAGGAAAGAGGACACTGGGAGGTGGCTTGGACTCCCGAAGTGACACCTCTCACTGAAAGCTGAGATACAGGTAGAAGAGAGATGAGCCCTCTCGATCAAGGCAGAAATCCACCCCCCACCACCGGTTTTCATTGAGATATAACAGGCCTGCCAAGCTGGTCAAGCAGGTTTGAACTGGAGACACAGCCTGGAAACTCTTGAGCTGGCAGATATAAAGCCATAAGGCACCCCAAGAACAAGAGAGACCTCTGTTGCTATAGGCAAGGGAGGGTTTTCACATGACGTAATGTTTTTATTTTTTTGCTTACTTTGCTACTTTTTAAAATCTTCACCCTCAACATTTTGCCTGCTTTCTTACAGTTTGCACTCTGCAGGAGGTTAGATGGCTGTCCTATGCCTGTTCCCACACCCACTCTATCTTCTTCCTATTTCTCTTACACCCAGTACACTCGACCTCTCAAGGTGAGCTGTGGGTCTTTCCGAGAGCTTTCTTTCACAATCTAATGCTTCTCAAACTCCATTCACCCCAGTGAGTTTCCCGCTCTCCAACTCACTTGCCCTTCCTCGTGTTTGTTTATTTTTATACTAATTCAAAGTCCTAGTCATTTATTCTTCTTCTTTCCACTCATGCTTTTAGTATACTGTATTCACTTCTTGTTCATTTATTCCCCAAATATTATTAGAGCTAACGGGGAATTGCTTTTAACTAATATTATATTTTCATAGGAATTCACTTATAGTCAATTTTGAGATTAATACTCTACTCTAAGAATATTAGAGATTTTATGCCCAGGTATCCTTAGCACATGGGCTGAAGGCTCAGGTAACGAACTGCACTTCCAAGCACAGAGGGACCATATGACACGTCAAACCCCTTATAATCTAGCCCCAGTAGAGCATGATACAATTTCTAATGAAAAATGGGATTTAAAGTAAAATCCAACCAATGACTTCATCTTAGACAAAAAATCAAAATGCAGAAACAAGAAATATGAAAAATTAAGACAATACAATTCCTGAAAAGTAACAATCCTGTCATGATAAAATTCAAAGAGAGTGAATGGGATGAAATACGAGAGAGATGTCACAGGAATAATTATAAGAATGATCAATGAAATTGAAGATGATGTCAGCGCTGAGGGGACAGAGATCCAGCTCAGCAGTACTATCTCAACAGCCTGCGGACATCAGACTTGTGGGAACTTTCTCTCGGGACAAACAGTGATTTGGGGCTTGAATAAAAGAATTCATCCAGGGAGTGGAGTTGAAGCTTTGGAGCGGCAGCATCCTTCCCCCACATATTCTAACCCTTACCTAATATAATTTTCTGGAAAAGAGAAGCAAACCACACACACACACACACACACACACACACACACACACACACACACACATCTTATGAAATGCACTTTCCACACCACCATGTTTTCTGCCACAGACAGACATCAGCTTGCACTAAATCCTCCTTCAGGCAGTTCTGCACAAAATCCAGATTGCTTTGAGAAAAAAATTGAAAGACAACGCATCCAGTCCATTAAACATCTTTGGTTTCCCAACCTGAAAGTGCTTGGGTTTAAGATTCAAGGAGGATGCCGAGAAGGGTGATCCTCTGAGCTGATAGGTTTATTAGATGAGTTATTCATGATACAAGCATACAGACAGACAGCATGGCTGAGGCTCTGCTGGGAATTCAGGCCCCCAAAGTAGTATGTGTGGGGTAGGTCCCTTCTCAGAGAAAAGAGGGCTGTTGCATATAGTCAGGGTCTCTCTGGTTCCCAGATCCATGGCAGGGGCAGGAGAGTATTACGTTCCCAGGAAGGAATGTGTGTCCTAGAGGTTATGGAGATAGTGGGGGTAGGAGTTGGGGAAGTGGGTGAGAAGGAGGGGTGGGTATGAGAGGCATACTTACTTGAGATCTGCCCATTACACAGATGGGGATGTGTCTAGACCAGTAGTTCCTTGATACCCTGAAGTCAGGCAGCCTGCGGTCAGCAAACTTCCTTAGGCAAGTGAGAATGGTACCTGCCATTATCCTGGAGTCTGAGAGGGTTTTAGAACCACGGTAGGCTTTGGGCTTGCCATTTACTTTACAGGAGGCAGAGGCTGCTGCATGGAGCATGGCCTGAGCAGCAGCCTGGTCTGGAGTGTATCACCATCCAAAACCCTCGTGTGGTTTTAAAATGAATCATTAAGTCCTTTCCAGCAGTTAGTTCTTTTTCTCTCCTATTTTTTATTTTACCATTTTAATCAATTATTTGAGAATTTCATACAATGCTTTTTGGTCATACCCCCTTCTTCCACTCCTCCCAAATCTATTCATTCCCCTTCCCTACCCACCCAACTTCATGTCCTCTTTCTTTCCGTTTAAAATTTTAATCCCATAAAGTACAGTTTGTGCTACCCATATACCCTTAGACCTGTGGTCCTAAACAGGACATCTATGTCACACCCCATTTTCCCAAGGCTCAAGGATCATTGCAGGAAAGAGTGGAAGACTGGAAGAGCCGCAGCTGATGATGTCTACAAGGAAACTGTGTTCTGCCCACAGAAGGGCAGTTTCCACATAAGAATTTCGCAGAAATATACACAAGACTTGTGAAGGCTCAGGCCAGATAATTCTAGCTTTTAATTCCTTGCCTTGTCCCCCCTATGGAGATGGGTGTTTTGATTAAATGTATGTCTGCCCACCACATGCATACAGGGTTCTCAAAGGCCAGAACAAAGCATCAGGTCTCCTGGAAACTGGAGTGATAGACAGTTGTGAGCTGACATGTGGGTGCTGGGAATTGAACCTGGGTCCTCTGGAATAGCAGCTAATCCTCTTAACCACTGAGCCATCTTTCTAGCTACCTGCCGCCCTTACCCGCTGCTGTCAATTCTTGATGAAGCACTGGCTTAACCACCACCACGTTCATTGCAGAGTGTTTAATTTAAACACAAGTGATTGATATAAAGTCCATCATTAATTTTTTTTTTTTTTTTTTTGGTTTTTCGAGACAGGGTTTCTCTGTGGTTTGGAGCCTGTCCTGGAACTAGCTCTTGTAGACCAGGCTGGTCTCGAACTCACAGAGATCCGCCTGCCTCTGCCTCCCAAGTGCTGGGATTAAAGGCGTGCGCCACCACCGCCCGGCTAAGTCCATCATTAATTGCACCCACCTCTTATTATATGATCAACTTAAAAAGTCTTTTCTTCCCCAGTGAATTATTCTGAACTGAATTGCATTCCTTCAAAACTACTGTGTTGGATTACTGACACTTAGTACCTCAGGCTGCAACCTCAATTTAGAGATTTTACAGAGACAATCAATGTAAATGAGATTATCAGGGTGGAAAGTGAGAGATTGGAGATGGAATTGTTCAGCACAAGGAAACCAGAATTGAATGGTTCTGAAGAGTCTTAGTCGATGCACACTGGACATTCAGTAGTACATCCTAGAGCGAACCCCAAGAGTGTGAGACCAGGCAATTTACTAAATAGACAGATATATGAGCCACATCCTATGGCATCCCAGAGAAAACAATGCCCTTCTGAGTTGGAAGGTCAGTGATGAGGGACCATGAAGACTGTCCCAGACTTCCAGGGTTTTCCTAGGGCTCGGTGGAGTGGTGACTGCTTCAACAGACAACACAGCATGCAGCCAAATGACAGGCACAGTTCAGAAGTTCTGAAGGGCAGTAGTGTTTCCCTACTGGGTTTCCCCAGGCTGTGGATCCAGGGCCCCCCTCCATCCTTTCTCCTTTGTGGGATGAAAACATCCATCCTCTGTCTTTCCCAGCTGACACTTTGGAGGGCGGTAGCTTGCTGTCAGTCTTTAGAAGTAGAAAGGAATAATAAAGGGCAGGATAAATCATACGGTCTCGTTTGTTCTGCGTGGATGATTCAGATTAGATGTGGGTTCTTGACAGACAGGGAGACAATGACAAGGAGATCTGGGATATACTCGATGCTGAAATCATTTGATTTTTGGAGATTTTGAGACAGGTGAATAAAATTCCCACCTAAGAAGGACATTGATTTTGGAGGGCCAGAAGCAGGCTTATATTTATGAGATGAATTATATCCTCCTTAAAAAATGTTAATGTCTTTCCTCCCAGTTTCTCAGAATGGAAGCTCATATGGAAAAAAGGACCTTAACACAGACAATAAAGTTAAAATGAGGCTGAATGTGATGTGTCCAGTAAGGCTGTGACCCTTTTAAATGGGAATTATTTTAGTATAGAGACAGATACTAGATAGGTATGGGCACACACACATATTCTATGTATACTTAAAAGCATGTATATTCAAAATAGGGAAATTTAGAGAGAACACCCAAATCTGTTTTTTAATGAATGGTGAGAAACGAAATCTAAATCTCAGGGGGAAAGAAAAACTCTCAAGCATTTAAACTAATCAGGCCGTTGAATGACCAGGCATTTCAAAAAATACCGGAAAATTCACATCCTTGTGAGTTTTAAACTAAGTCAGTATGAGAACTGTTTTCCAAAGAATTCAGTTATATTTTCTGTTACTGAGCCTTCTCTGAGGAACCCAGACTCAGAGGGCTCACGCACTGCCCACTAAATGTTCATGACTCTGTGTGTCCAGGGAGGGGCCATAGCATGGTATCAGAATGGCTACCTGAAAGGGACAAAGGCCAACCAAGCAACGGCTTGGCATGTAACGGTCTCACACCCACTCTCAAAGCTTGCTGTGTCAGCTCGTGCTCTAACAAGGGCTGCAGAGACAAGAATGCTGCCATTTTCCAGGCACAGCACCTTGGGGACGCTGTGCAACAAAAGCCCTGATCATGAGCACTTCATTTGCAGGCGTAAAATTGATTAGCCAAAGAAATACAGGCAACTGATGATTGCTGAGAGAGGAGAAATTAGCCTGCCTCAGGGATGAGCTCCATAATCAATCACCCAATATCTGAATCATCAGCTTTGAAATTATATACAGACAAGCAAGATTAATTGGACTAAGTGAGTTGTGTGTGTGTGTCTGTGTGTGTATGTGGGTGTGTGTGTGTGTGCATGTGCGCATGCGTGCGCGCGTGTAACTGTATGTGTCTGTGTGTGTGTGTGTGTCTGTTAGGGAGTAAAATAGGACATAAAATAGGATTGGAAAGAGGAAAGGGAAGAAGGGAAATGATGTAACTATATTTTAATTAAAAATAAATTTAAATTAAAATTTGGAAAGGCATACCTGCCAGCTGTTTTTGCTATTTCTCCATGCTGACATCCCTTTCTGAAGAATGCTGTATTAAAGCCTGCTTTGCTCTCCCTGGTCTCTTTGTTAAAGAGTGGAGATTGTTTCTCATAAAGTACTATGCATTGTAAGACTTGTTTCTCATAAAGTACTATGCATTGTAAGACTTCTTACCTTTTGATTTTTGTCAAAATCACATGATTGTATAAATAGTATGCTTACTGACTGCACTATTGATGGCTGTTTGTTCATTTCTAATCTTTCAGTATCATATTTTGGATATCACCTGCCTCTTTATTCATATATACATATGTGTACTTATATGTAGAGACATATGTATATAAGTTAAGTTATATGGGACTTTCAGAGTATACTCCAAGGAGATCAAGAATATGAAAGAATTTTTATTTTTTTATTATTACATCTCTGTAATATTAATAATATTCATGTGAGAACAGTAATTTGAGCACATAATTTATAAATAAAAAATGATACTCATGCTAACAATAGAAGCCAGAACCTTTCACCTGATACAACACATGATCAAAAAATGCATAGAAACCACTGTGACAAAGATTGCAGCAGAGGTGGAATTTCTGGGTGTTTTCACTTTCAGCTTTATAAATATGGCAGATGGATCTCTCTGGTTGTACTAACCCATCTTCTCCCCAGCAATGTCCGAGAAAAATTAGATTGGGGGGGGGAATCACCAGAACATCAAGAATATTTATTGTCTACTTTCATAAAGGTTTCTGTCTTTGAAATAAATCACGACACTACAGAAATGACACACCCAAAATTTTATCACCAGAATGCTATCAGGTATGAAGTGTCTATCTTAGCAGCTGTGTAAGCACCAGATGCCAGTAACATAGGTCAGACTCTAAGATAAGCTATTTTTCATGTCTATTTACATTTTAGAAGAGGGCCATTCCATAACCACAGGCCCCCACCAGCCCTGAATGTGCACGTCACTGACCTGTCCTTACGTGAAGCAGCACTGTCGTATCAGAGCGCTCAGAACACAGGAGAATCTGTGTTTAAAACTCCCAGGACCCACTGAAAAGTCACAACAGTGTAATCAGATGAAATAAAGAAAGTCACGCTACACAGCTCCCTGGGAAATGACTTCCAACACCGCAAATGGTTTCCAGCAGAAGGATGTGTGTGAAACTTGAAGCCCTTGGCTTCTTATTGATGGGGAAAACTCAGTGTGGAAGAGACTGGCAGAGAGCTCACTAAGCATATGGGTCCTTCCCGTAAGTGCATTCAATATGTGCTCATCTCAATTAATAAATGTTTACAGACCAGTGTTGACTGACTACCTGTCTGTGCTGGGAAACAGGCTGGGTTCTGTGAGTAAAGGAGATCTGGACCAGCAGAGCTGAAGTTCATTAAGCATTTCCTCCAGGACATGGTCTACCTTGAGCACAGTCCTTTCCCTCTCCAGTCACCTTGGGAGGTCCTAAGTATAATCATCCTCACTGCAAATGTGTGAAGTATAAAGATAACACATGCTAAATAGCTGTCCTTTGTCGCACAGCTAAGACATCCTGGAGCTGAGGCAGGAATCAAAGAAGGTTGTTGGATTTGCTGAAACCACCAAGGTATGTGCTGTTCTTGAAAGATGAGCCCAGGTTGAGCACCTCTGAAATCCAGCTGTGGTTTCTTCCCATTGAGGAAATGTGTGTACTTTATAAGCCACAATTGAGACTGGGACCCAAGTCTAAATACAATCTATTTATTATTCCAAAATACATTCCATACACAGTCTACAGGCAATTTGATGATGCGCCATTAGTGTTCCCGCATTTTGTCTAGGTCTTTGTCACAAGAGGACAGGTATAGAATTTCCAACTGTGTCACCCTCGTGCCCAGCACATTTCAGGACACAGATTTGGGTCTGTGAATCAATCACCTATCGACAGAATTTACAGCCTAGTTAGAAAGACTTATACAACCAAGATGAAAGTATGCTGGAAAATGAGTGGCGAGGAAAATTAAGGAAATGAGCGTTTGACTAGGGACTTAAATGTCCCTTGAAAGTTAAAAAATGCAGAAGGAAAAAGTCATTCTAGACAGAAGGAGTAGCATTGGAAAGCCATGAGGATGTCAGCGTGTTTATCCACATAGACAGAAAATATACATGGAAGGAAGAAATAAAGGTTAAGTCATTAGAAAGGTCATGGGGTCGGCACCTGTGGATGGCCTGCTAAATTATAGCACCCGTTTTCCTGTCAGTCAGTTTTAAACCAGGGTATGAAACGGTTGGTGCCAGGTTTACAGAGGCGGCTGTGATCTCTCCAGCCTGTGGAATCCTGCCTTGCTCTCTGTGGAAACATCACATCAGGTCTGCTTCACACAGGGATGGCTTGACCCTGGGATATGAAGTTCGAAGGATTTGAATAGAAAAATTTTAAACTGAAAGGAATAAAAGGGGTGAGTGGCAGGGCCTCATTCGGCTTCCCTTACAGGAAACGGTAACTGGCGCCCTTCCCCAAAGGCAGTCAGGATCTTACCCTACGCCTGAGACGAGGCTGGCACATTTTAGCTCCTGAGCCATCAGAGAAAGTTGGAGCAGAACAAGTCTGCAGCTCGTGTCGACTAATTTTGGGGACATCAAACTCGGGACAAGTCCTTTGATCGACCTCACATGTATGCTTCCAGATGAGACTATTTCAAGCCTGAAAGAATTCTTCTGAGGAAAAGATTTTTTTTTCATTTCTCATAAACAGCTAAGTTTTATAAGGAGACATGAGGAGCTAAAATTAAACTGCCTCAATTACTTGGCTTCCAAACTTACTTAAGAAACTCACAGAGCACTTTTGCAAATTGCCAACAGCCATGAGAAAGAGGTTTTTGCAAATCCCTACAGGAATCAGGCCCTATATCCTGGGCAGACTTCACAGGCCTTCTGCCCCACCGTAGAGTAGCTTCAGCCATATGCATGCCCTCCAGACAAAGGGGTCTAAAGTCAGCTAACTGATTCCTGAAGTAGAGGCTATATTCTGCTGACAGACAATGCAGTCCCCTCAAACAAAGTCAGCTTCCCCTTTGTAGGGATGCTGTCCTTAGTTTTCTGGACTGTTCTGCAGCTGCTTTCTGCTTGGGCATCATCTGACTCATTAGAGAAACTGCTGAGAGGGAGCTCATTTTGCAGAATGAGAGATAGGAGAGGGTTTGCTCCCACCCAGTTGCAAAGTTCTTAAAGGATGACTAACTGTCCATCAGCAGGAAAGAGGAGTGCAGAACGGTGCACAGATGTACACTTATTCCAAAAGCACAGGGCTGAATTAGAATACATCGCTAAGTGATTCCTAGAATTTGCTCATTTGTTTGATAATCTGCATTGTCTATTGGCTTGCTACCCATAGAGCAGAACTATAAAAATGTACATGGATGCCACTGCTTGATTATTTCCCCCAGTTATTTCACAGCTTTCAGTGGCCTGAGTCTTCCCACAATGAGCATTAAACAAGAAATGGCCCCACAGGTAGCATGGTGGGAACATTTTCTCAACTGAGGTTCCCTGTTCCAAAATGACTCAAGCTTGTGTCAAGTTGACAATGAACAAACAAACAAACAAAACAACAACAATAAAATCAACTAACTGGGAAAGCAGGTAGTATAGTCTGTGTGAAATGAAGCAGGAAGGGGGCTATTTTTCTCCCAACTACAAAAATTTCAAAAGTGCCACAAAGCAAAAAAAAAAAAAAAGATAAAAAGCATAAGCATTTTAATGGAGCCAAGTGATCAGGAGAAATGTCTAGGAGTTTGTTCCTTTAGAAACTCCATTGATGCCTTACATATAAATTGCTAAGATACAGAATCCAAGAATACTCTGTATTCTGTGGGGTGTCATCAGCTTGATATGATGCTTTGCTAATTAAATGAGTAATTTGAATAAGTTGTAAATGCAAATGGCCCACTTGAACAGGTTAAGAGAGAACACTAGGGCCAAGCAATCAAGACCGTTTCTGAGTGAGTTTGACAGTAGCCTCTTTAAAGTGTTTAAAGTATTTTTAAGCACACGTCTGGTGGATGGGAGAGGTCAAAAAGAGTTAGAGACCAGTCAAAAATGACCCTTCAAAGTTGAGTCCGAAATAAAAATTGATACATGGTACACAATGAGTCACAAAGCCTTTAACACAATCCAGGGTGTGCGTTGCATAGATACGCCAGGCACGTGGGTGTACCAGGCAGAAAATTAACAGAACCACAGTAAACAAATTTTAAAAATCCATTTACCTGATTTGATGGTTACTGGATTTTTTTTTTAAATTTTTTTTTTTTTTTTTTTTTTTTTTGGTGAAGGAGGAACTGCTTGTTTGTCCTGGCCTCCTGGCTAGCTTAAACCGAAATAATCACACAGAAACTGTATTAATTAGTCACTGCTTGACCCATTAGCTCTACCTTCTTATTGGCTAACTCTTACATCTTAATTTAACCCATCTCCATTAATCTATGTATCACCACAAGGTCGTGGCCTACCTTCTTCCTCCCAGCATTCAGTTCTGTCTTCTCTCCTACCTAAGTTCTGCCCTGATATAGATCCAAAGCAGTTTCTTTATTCATTAATGGCAATCACAGCATACAAAGGGGATTCCCACATCAGTTTTTACATATGAGTGTTTTGCCTGCATGTATGTAAGCACACTGTGTGTGTGAATGGTGTCTGCAGAGCCCGGAAGAGGGGCTGGATCCCCTAGAACTGGAGATGTTTCTTAGCTACCGTGTGGGTTCTGGGAAATGAACCCGGGTCCTCTGCCAGAGCAGCTGTGATCTTAACCACTGAGCCATCACCCCAGCCCCTGTAGGTTCTTTTATAGTTCACATATCATTAGCCCACAGCCGTGCCCATCTATTCCCTTACTGGCTCTTGCGTCTTTTGCACTAGTAAATCAGATAATTGGGATAGACACCTTGCGACTCATAAAGCCTAACATATGCACTGTCCTAACTTTTTACAGGGAGAACTTGCCCAACCTATTTTAGGAAAATGATTGCTTCTCTCTAAACCTCAACTTTGTCTTTAGAAAAATGGACAAACAGAAGCCTGGGGTTGCTATGCTGAGTTACTATGAGTATGAATGGAGAGGATTCCATGTGGAATGTGTTGGTCATGCTGGCACTGACAATTGTCATAGAGCTATGTCCTTGTTACAATGTCTGGGAAACTCTGGGTGCCACAAGAGATTCTTTCCATCTGTTTTCAGTCTTCAGCTGAGGTTCAGGCTTATGGCAATTTGCCCCAGCTGTGGAGAACCTGCTGAGACACACCGCCACTCTTCTCAAGTCCCCCTCACCTCTGGAACAGAATTTCCAGAGACCTGAGCATCATGCAGGCAGCAACTTGGTGGGAAAGTCAGTGCAAGCCACTGGGAGGTCGCAGCATTGGATGCTGGTTGAGTATCCTAGGTCTGACATGCCTGGGGCCAGAAAAGTTGGAACTGTGGAATTTTCTAAATGCTGAAATATTGTGTGGGTCTTGCCAACTGAGTGTATTTAACATGAAATGAGGAAATTTACGAAATTCAAAGCTTTCGAGTGTCATTTTAGAACATTTTGAGACTTATTTTTATTTATGTGTGGGTGTGTCCCTGTGAGTATTGTGTCGCGTGTGTACAGGGGCCAGAGGAAGGGAGAAGTTGCTGGATCCCTGGAGCTAGAGTTGGCAGGAGACTATGAGATCCCTGCTTGGAGCTGGGATCTGAACCCTGGTCCTGGGGAAGAGCAGCATGCACGCTTAAACATGGAGCTACTTCCCCAGTCCCTTTCTTTTCTCAGAACACTCTGGACTTCAGGTCTTCAGTTAGGATAGCTCAACCTCTTTCTAGGGAACTCAGAAACTTGTTACTTCAGGCTGTCTTAAAAGTCTGCCCTTTCACCTTCCTAAATATGGACGGAGGGGGGAGGACCTAGGACTTACCACAGGGCAGGGAACCCTGACTGCCCATTGGACTGGAGAGGGAGGGGGAGAGGAGTGG
>NC_022018.1:54819609-54828256 GCF_000317375.1 Microtus ochrogaster
TATGAGACAATCTGAGCATGCCCAGAAGAGATCCTGTTCACCATCCTCATGAAACAAGCTAAGCATGCCTAGAAGTGATCCAAATCACTGTTTTAACCTTTCAACATGTGCTCCACGATATTGAGATGAGCATTTCTAGAAGCATTTTTGTCATTTTTCTTTCTTGAATTTTTATTTCTTTATCACACTCAGGAATGTATACCATTTTATTTACAGTACATATAAGCTATAGGTACTTTATTCTCTCTCATTCTTTTCCCTCTCCCTCCCTCCCTCCCTGCATCTATGGATTCTTAGAAAACACTTGGAGAGGTTGTAACCTAGAAAGCTGCCATCACTCTATGGGACTCAGGGGTTAACACAGGTCTCTTAAACGTGGATCAGATGTTCATTTTAAACAAGGAGACTACCTCCTCTTAGGAACAGTGTTTCTGCTCTATTTATCTGATTCAACCAGTCATTCTGTCAAACTGATATAGTTTGTATACTCAATTATTTGGTGGAGCTAGGACAATTCATTGACCCTGTTTAAACGTAGCAAACCCCCTTCGGGTATTCCTGAGAAAAACAAATCTCATTCTTCATCCTGTAAACTTCTACTAATTTAAGATGATTTGGAACTCTTCCAAGAAAGGTAACACCTGACTGAAGAGACATAACAGGCATTACTGCTCCAGACCAGAATCCCTCTTAGAAATGCCAATGCCTGTTGACTCAGTGGATATAAGAACTTGGCAATCAGTTGCTGTCTGGGCCCTGGAATGAGCATTAAGTAGAGATTCATCCAAATGAAATGAAAAGGACGACTTCTTGTCCAACCCGGTGGCTCCGGCAGGGCTGCCTGACTCTTTGCATGAGCTTGGGCCACTTTCCTAACCCTAAGCAAACCCTGCAACCAAGAATGCAGACTTCTCTGGTTAGAGTAGGGCTGGACCGTGTAAGTCACCTCGGCGAGGGGCAAGGAAGTTTTTATCACTCAGGGAGGCATGGTAGTTAAAGATAAGCTGTAGATTTTGGAAGGAAGATGGGCCACTCTCACCAAGGACAGAACAGGCAAAATGACAGAACACTGTTCAGCCAGGAGGGCACAGTTGCAGTTGTGGTGCAATATTGGCACTATACTAAGCACTGTGTTGCATACAACCATGTCCTTGTTAATACAGGAGCATGGTAGTGTCAGGCAAAGCAAAGGGATTCTCTCGGATAACTCACAAGCCAGTATGGAATTTCTAAGAAGCCATCTTGGAAGCAAAAAGGAACCCAAATTGCTGACTCCTAAGAGCTAAGAGATGGGAAAACGATGGTGTTCTTAACGTGACTGTACCTGGAGATCCCCTACCTGGGAAGGATCGTGTGATCAGTAACAATAGAGAAAGGCCTGACTGAGAGGAAGCCAGATCTGGGCTCCTGAGTGTAAGCCAGACCTGAGCTTTACGGACAGGTTTACAAATCAACATCCCCTGAGCTTTGGCTGGTTCGCCCAGCTTCCTGGGCCTACCTGAATATTTAAGCCTCTGTCGTGGCTGAAGCTGATCTCATTCTGTCATTATCTGGCTAAGGTGTTAACTGACTCCCGCAATGTTCCTTCATGTTCATGTTTCCACACACAAAACACAGCCTGCAGGTATGCACACCCCCACATCTAACTCCCTCCTCTTCCATTTGTCAGGAAGGGAGCCAGGTGACCTTAGCAAGGATGGAATGAGCTCCACACAGAGAGGCTGGCCACTGGAGAGGAGACAGAAAGCCTCAGAATGTGTCCTGTTGGCTTGAAGGGTGGGTGAATGAAACTGCTTCCAGAGTGTCTGTACAACTCAGTAATTCACAAGCACACTTTACATAAAGTTGCTTCCTTGAGACCAACCACAATCCACAGCATCCTCATTTGACAGATGGAAACACACAGTAGGAAATACCAAACCACTTGTCCCAGGCCACACAGTCTGTGAGGGACAGAGCCGGAGTCAAACAGGGTCTATGTTTCTGAAACTCACACACTCAACACCCCCCTTACGCCTTCTTGAAATGGCCTCCTGCGCCCACTCTTCTCCTCCCACTGGCTGCCTTCCGGGTAGCCAGTGAGATGAATCATACCTGTCAGCCCGTGTTCAGGGAATGATGCGATGGGTTGGACACAGGAGAGTGGTGGCGTCAGAATGGAGGTGTCCTCTCCAAACTGGATTAATGCCTTGCAGTTTGTACCATGCTGGATTTGAGAGGTTACTGGAAGAAATGAACAAGGCCGGGAGAAAAAGGACTGAGGGCTCAGACGCACAGAAACAAACACGAGAAGTTGAGGAGCAAGAACTGTAAACACGGCCTTCCCCAGGGCTCCTCGGTGGAAGCTCTGCTCCCAGCCAGTTCCCAGGACCACATGCGGCTCTGACACCAGTGGGGTCACCAGGTTCCTGGCATCTGAAAATGGCTTTTAGGGAGTTTACCCAAAGTTTGCCCCTATGAGTCATTAACTGAAACATAGTTAGGACGTAATTTCTGAAGCGGCAACCAAACTAGAAACGGGAGGCATGAGCGTACCTTCTTGTCCTGGAAAACTTTGGCTTGGCAGCTTAAGATGCATCCTCCCAAAGATTCTCATTCAGTTTGAACAGTTCATCCAGCTTTCTCCACCTTATAGCTAGGTCTCAGAGGCTTGAGTCAGGCTAGACCTGGCCTTTGACTTATGATCAAAACCCAGACTGCTGCTTCAGCTATATTCTTCCAACGAAACATTGCCTCAAAGAAGGTGAGGGAGGACTTACAAGACTCCCACAATGCCTCCCTGAGTTTATATAAGCAGTCAGTAATTGCTGGAGGAGAAAAGACTCTTTTATCGAGTGGACGACAAGTTGCACAGGGAACTCTAGTGATGGAGAGTGCCTGAACTGTGACCTGGGTTGAAGTAAGGCAATGCGTAGCCACTCACGGGTAGGCCTCTCGTAATCCCCGTATGCTTTTCTGAAATGAATCAATCGGGTGTCTGTTCATTTGTCCCCAGGAAAAGCCACACAGCATCTACCCCTGTCCCCAATAGCATGAACAGGCTCCAATCCAAATGCAAAGGGACCCTGGCACTCAAGCCTGGCCTTGCTGACAGCTCTAATGCCTTAGATACCCCTTCCACTTAAGTGTTTTCCACTGGGCATGAAGTCCCAGAGGAGAAACCATGCTGCCAAGGGCATGCTCTGACTTTTGAGACCCAAGCACCACAGAGTCCTCTCTTCAAGGTCAAGATTACTAGTTCCGATCATCTCCTGAGTTTCCTGCCTGTCTTCAAGGCCACCACACTTGATTGGTACCTCTCCTTGAAGGCTTTCCTTACTTCTGCCCAAGATAGGTTAAGCATATTCTATAACCAAAGCAATGGTTCATTAAGTCCTTGATGTTCTGCCAGTTGCTACATATACAATCCAGAGTGCTTAGCACTTTAAAAGCCACCATTCCCTTAAAATGGTCCCCAAACCCTGATTTGAGACCAGCAAAAGAAAACTTCAAATTTACCAAAAAATAGTAAAATCTAATTTGGATCGATATTAGAATCCCTTTCCTGACAATAGGAACACTGCTCCTAGGAAGTGGGGGATGGGGACAGCAGTGCTGATTTAGATGGCAGCTATGTGAATAGCAGCACTCTTGCAATGCCTGAGAGCCACCTTGTCGAGGCTCTCCATCATTTGTTCCATCCCAGAACCTTATCTCCCCTCCCCACACCCCCATCCATCTAAAGGGCTTCCCCTTTGTTTAAGATAGCTACAGTAGGCTTCTGGAATTGGCAAATAAAATGGAAATAACGTCTTATGTTTTTTGTTATCTCCCGCTTGGCCAAGCTCCTCGAATACTGCTGAATGTTGCCATAGACAAGGTGTCTGTCAGAGATGAGTGAAAAATGGTGGCCCGGTGTCTGTACTTCCCTTCCTCCTAGTCATCCAGATGCGTGTAAAGCCTTTTCCCCAAGTATTTTCCCTCGAAGAATGTTATTAAGCAGCCGCAGTGAGCTGAGATACTGTCAGGATAATGAAGAGCAGAAAGAGGCTGTGCTAGATCTGCCTTTGTGCCTTTGAAATCCATTCAACTAGGCAGATAGAACATCAAGCACCATATATTACACAGACACATGAAAACCAGGGAAATGATAACAAAACAACCTACTTACTGAATGCCCACTGCATTCTGCACAAAGCTCTTTCATGTGCCATCTTATTAAAATCCCACAGTAACCTTGAAGAAAGGAGGTTACGCCTGCTTTGCAGAGAGGACACATGACGTTCAGAGATGACTTAACTCCATGTCACCCTGGGAATAGGTGATGGAACCAATATAGGGGGTTCTCTGTGGGGTTCAACTTGTATTCACAGTACCAAGATACTTTAGCGGAAAAGTCTCTATGGGACCAGTCAATGTGTCGTGTCTAAGAATGACATTAGATCCATATCTCTCACTCTGCACAAATCTATCCAGAATAGATCAAAGACTTGAAACACAGACATACACAAACCACTGGAGGGAAACTTCAGGAAAACACTTCAAGATGGGGCTATGTGCAAAACGTGTCCAAACAGGACTCCAACAGCAAAGGAAATACCCCATCCCCAAATTAACAAATATGATTACAAAACTTCACAGCAAAAAAAAATATGATCATCAGAGTGAGCAGACAGCCTACAGAGTGGGAGAAAATCCTTGGCAGCAACTTCAGTCCGGGGCTCAATCTCTAGACTCTATAAAGAACTGGAGACATTAACACCAATAGAGCAAAACTGCCAACCAGTAAATGAGTCACTGAAATGAGCAAGCAGTTTCCAAAGGAGGAAACACAAATGGCCAATAAATAACCTGTTTAAAGTTTTCAATGTCCATAGTCAACAAGGAACACAAATCATAGCTGCTCTGAGATTCCATCTAACCTCAGCTGGGGTGGCTACCCTCAAGAAAGCAAAGCATGATGGATGCTGGCACGGGTGTGGGCAAAGACCTCTCCCTTATTCATTGCCTGGGGAAATATAAGCTATCGCAGCCCTTGTTGAGGGATCCCTGCAGGAATTGCAGCCTGCAAGAAAATGAACTGTGAAGACGTGAGAACGAAAACTCGGTGCATCTGGGGGATACCTCAGTGGAGGCTGGCTCCTGATAGAGTAGCAAAGGACCACAAGGTGGATTTGAACACCTTTGCTCCAGCATCCCTAGTGGCCAGAGGTCACTCTTCCTTCCACGGGCCTGCGTGCTTCACAGTCCTGGTTTCTGCAATGCAAGCTGTGCTTCCCGCAAGGCACTAGGGAGTCATTATCAGGTTTTCCTAGAAACTAGAGCTAGATCTAAGCAGAGGACCTAGCTATCGTGCTCCTGGCTCCACCCACAGGACTGTGCACCCTATGGCGGAGGCCCTTGTGCTTCCATGCTGACTGTGCCGCTGTCTGCTGCAGCAAGGGAATAGAGCCAGGCTAGACGGCTGTCAACAGATGGACAGAAAGCGAAAATATGGCATATATACACACGGGGATTTTATCCAGCATGAAAGGAAGAGGAAAGAAGCGGGAAAGTGGACGGATCTCAAATCGTTATAAGTCTCAGATGCTGCATGTTCTGCCTTGTATCGGATCCATATCTCATGTGGGTCCTATGCTCATATGCTCACATATATGAAGATATATGGAGTGAGTGTGGGTGTAAGTCATAAAACTAGACAAAGGGAGGAAAGGTGTTAGGGGAGGCAGAGGAAGTTTAACACGTGTGTCATGAAAGTAGAAAATGGTGGGAGTGGAAGAAGACAGGACTCAGAGACAGGGAGAGAAGGGGTGTGCTGTTCTACATAAATCATTCCTCAATAAAATTGAAAGAGCATAGAAAGAAAAAAATGAAAATATTGCCTGCTGAATATTTTAGTAATATTAAAGATGCACCATTAAATATTTTATTCTTTTTATTCAAATTATTGGATGTATATGTATTTAAAGTTTTATCACAATGAAAAATCAGCTGTTGATGCTACCAGGAAGATGAAACCGATGCATGGCCAGGAACTGAATGACAAAAGTTGTGGGCCCACAGCATGTCTGACTTGTGTGTATTCTTCCCAAGATCAGCCCCTGAGCACCACGGGGTACCATTCCCACCGTGGGCAACTTCCTCCCCCTACAGTGTGTGCATCCACGGAGCTGTGGTGAATCCCTGCTTTTCTCCAGGAAGCCTGGAATCTATGTGTGTGGAGCACAGAGCTCTGAGTGCAGACTACCAAGTTTTCCTGGTACACAAAGCACCAGGGCTTATTGCTGAGGAAACCAGGCTCCGTAGGACAGGGTGCTTGGATGCTCGCGGCTTCTCCTGAGCTGCTCCAGTTACCTGTCCAGCAGAGCAGTGCGGCATCTTTTTGTGGGAAGAACTCACAATACAGAGTGGAGACAAGGGGTGTAATCCTGGCGGCGTCCCATCTGTAGCACAGCCGCTGAGACCCTGCCACGGGTGGGACCAATCCAACTTCTTTCAACAAGATGCTTGGGGCTGCTTTATTGAGGGAAGCAGGGAAGGAAATAAGGAGCAATGAGAGTTTAAGCAAACTCAGTGGTTAGAGCCAGGACAGCCGTGGAAGAGAGAGACAGGAGTCGGGATGTGGCAACATGGGGCCTTGGAGACCAGCAGAAGTGATTCTCAGCACAGTGGGAACTGGGGTTGCTGGGTGGAGTTCCCATGGGTATGGCGGGGCTGGCGGCAGCAGCTCTGTCTGCTCCTCTTGACTGGCACCCATTTGTAGATGTCACTCTGGAGGAGACCTTAGCCAAGGGACAGAGAAGTGACCGGTAGGACAGGGCAAAGAGAATCATCCCCCACCCCAGAGTTTTCAAAGCCAAAAACGTTTTACTTTTTGGTGTAGAATATGGGTACTGTGGGCTGTTTTTTGGTGTAAGAAAAAAAAAAACCATCTCGACAACTTGAGTTACACAAACTTTCTTGAGCGCAGACTTCAGGCAGGTGGGTGGGTGGGTGTGGAGGAGGAGAAAGCAGGAAGACAAAGGGATGGGAAAGGGGGCGAGCTCTTGGGAACCTGTTGGCAGAATGCTCAAGAGACTCTGCAGCTGAGGAATCATATTATGTTAATCTGTTCTCTAATTGCTCGGCAACAAACACCGCCCACCTGCCTCGCGAAGAGCAGGACAAAGACCGTTCCGAAATCTGCTCCGAAACAATGCCTGTCCTCTCAGAGCACGAAAGAGTTGGAAGAGTTTTATCACAATTAAATCACATGAACTGAGGGCTCATGCTGCTGACAGCTAGGCTGGGGAGCTAAGGGCCAGGCTGTGACCAATGGGAGGGTTTGCAGGCTGACTGCTCTGGGCTGGGCAGGGATGACTGAGGGGCCTGACGCCCCAGTGCTGAAGGTGCCAGTAGGAAAGATACTGACAGCCTTACAGCCTTTCAAATATGAGTTAGACCTGGCAGGATATCTGAATGTCATACCTGACTCTATGTGTAAGTACGTTGAAATAATGATTTGGAGGTTTTTATTTTGTTTAGTTTTCGTTTGTTTGTTTTTAATAGAATAAAGGGGCTGAAGCCATGGCTAAGTGCTTAAGTACACTTGCTGCTTTTGCAGAAGTCCCTGGTTTGGGTCCCAGCACCCACATGGCAGTTCACCAACTATCTGTAACTCCAGTTCCAGCATATCTGACACCCTCTCTGGACTCTCTAGGCTCTGCACGTATACAGTGCGCATACATATTTGCAGGCAAAAACATTCATATGAATAAAATGACATCTCTTCTTAATTAAAATAAAGTAACCAGGTGTTCTCTGTGTCGTAAGCACAGACTGATAAAATTGAGATGTGTAAAATGGGTTTGGTTGTGGAATTAAAACCATCTCAGAGCTTCCATTTTTTCCATCTGTCTGTCAATGGGAATTCACTTACTCTCTCAAGCCTTGGCTTCCTTGTCTTTAATAATAAAGATAGTTAATTACACCCACCTCTTCCAATAGACATGAAGAACAGCGGATCTGTGTGAGACTTTGAAGGTCTCATTTGCCTCAGTCCGTGCAGGCTTACTGTAACAAAACATAGGAAGCCAAATAAGTTATGAAGAAAAGAGGTTTCTGTTGCTCCTGATCCCAGTGTGCTAGAGTATGTTACTTGCACCTGACTGGCTGAGGCTGAGGTCCTCCTGCTTTATGGAAGCATCATGGAAGGGTAGGAGAGGCAGCAAGCACAGGGAAGAAGCCAAACATGTAATCCTGCTGTATCGGCATCAGCTTTCAAAGTAGCTAATCAAGTAACTCCTTAGAAGAGAGCTTTAATGATGACTGTGGAGCTCCCATGACCACTGTTTGCTGGTCTCCAACTTTGAATGCCCCCCCAACACTATTATATTGTCATATTAGGACCAAACTTTCACCACCTGAGTCGTGAAGGTGGAGATCATCTCCATCCTCACCACAGAGGGTTCAGGAAGTACAGCCATAGAGACTAGGTCTGGAGAACATTCCAAAAGTTCCCCAGTCCACCAACATGTTTAAATCACTCTACTTCCCCCCAAACTACACGTTTACCTCCACTAATCCCTAAGTAGCTTGCCCTGGCCTGTCTTTGCTGATAGCACAGGGGCCTCTGTTCCTATATGTGTTTTTATGGTGTTTCTCTCCGTGTGTGAACCAGATGTCTCTG
>NC_022018.1:54828356-54837727 GCF_000317375.1 Microtus ochrogaster
TGTGTGAACCAGATGTCTCTGTTCCTCTATGTGGTTTTGATGGTTTTCCTTTGGCTCTTTTTCTTCTGTTTGTTTTATTTCATCTAATTTTATTTTAGTATTATTAATTAGATGCCTATTATATTCTAATGAGAGAGAGAAAGGATATAGATTTAAGTGGGCGGGAAAGTAGGGAGGATGTGGGAGAAGTTGGCAGAAGAGAAACTGTAATCAGGAAGTAATGTATGAAAAATCTATTTTCAATTTAAAATAGGAAAGAAAAGAAGTAAAAGTTAACTGTCTTTAGTTCACCCTAGCGTGTGTTTGACTGCTTGGTCCCCAGTTGTGCACTTGGGGAAGGATTAGGAGGATCCAACTGTTTGCTGGAGAAGGTGTTTTCACTGGGGTTAGGTTCCGAGGTTTCAAATGCCCATTCCCAGTCATGGGTGCACTCCCTCCCCAGCCTTATGTCTGAGATAAGCTGCAAGCTCTCAGGTCTTGTTCTAGCACCACGCCTGCCTGCCTGATGCCGTATTCCCTGCCATGATGGTCGTGGACTGTAACTTTCTGGAACTGTGAGCCCAAATTAAACATTGTCTTTTATAGGTTGCCTTGGTCATGTTGTTTTATCACAATAGAAAAGTGACTAAGACAGACTGAAGCAACGGATTGTCTATCTGTGCCCATCCCCCCTCCCCCAGCATGACCAGCTTAGGAGCGTCTGGCTCTATATGTGTTGATCCAGAGTCACAAACAGAGAACAGAGTTTGAGTGGAGGTACCTAGGAAGAACCCCAGGGGTTACCGTAGGGCATCCACATGGGTTACATAATCCAGGTCATGGGAAGGTACTCTTCATCACAAATTTTGTTGACTGTGAAGTGCTGAACTCACTTCAGTTTTCTGAATCATAGTGTATCTTCAAAACTCTGATACAACCATGAACCAACTCCCTCTCAAGGGTTCTTACATCAAAAGGAACATTTTGAGTTGAAGCTGATAGTATTATTGTCCAGTAATTGCTTTAAGTGCATACCCTAACACAATATATGAAGTGGGTGACCCCAGGGTCAATTCTGGGAATCATGATAAGGACATATTGAATCCTTCCCTCCAGACTGTTGCTGACTTATTACATCATGTTCACACGATGGCTGCTGCTAAGCCAGACAGCACATCCTCATCTCACAAATCTAAGTAGGAAGGAGGGAGAAGGAACAAAGGGGGGTTTCTTTGGGAGGTTTATACTTGATTTCGGTTTAATTTAAACCAAAATAATTTTACTGCAGGGCCATTTTCTTAATCCCTGCAGTACAGGACTTGTGTGAGATTTAACTGAATTGGGATACAATAGGTATGGGATAAGGCTTCCATAAATAATAACTCTTTTGGGGGAAGAAAGCATAACAACACCCGTGACTGAAGGATACCATGGTCTTGGAGAGACCATGCAGGGGCAACTCCCCTTTCTGTACCTCAGTTTCCTCAAAGGGACAACTGTACATGGTAAACACCCTATAAAGCACATCCTGTTCCCATAGTGACTAAGTAAGCACATTCAGACCCATCTACGAAGCAGTTGGCACGCGCGGTCTGGGTTTCTACAGTGTTGCTTTTAGGGATAGTGTTTAATGAGGATTTCAGCGCTGTACCAGTGACTCTTCAATTTCAGAGATGCCAAGGAACGCCAGCGATGACAGTCGCCTAGCCCAGCCCAGTTAGAGTCCAGGAGGCTTTAACTAACTAGGCAACCCGATACCTCCTTAGAAAACAGACATTTGCTGATCAAACAGGTGATTATTCATCAGCAAGAGAAACACTGCTTTATTTGGGCCTGTTTGATGTCTTTGCTGCTGAAGAACCTGCTTCTTTGCAGTGGGTTAGCACGGAATAATTATTTCGTAGATTTGACATGGATAATTAGAATGGGAGAGGCTTGTGCGCCTGCAGCCTGGAGCCTCAGCTGCAATTATCTGTGGCATTAATTAAATCTTAATTTTGACTATTTAGTGTTCAGAACAAGAGGTCTTTGTTTAGACGATGTTCCTTTCTATAAATGACAATGCATGTACGTTTGACCGTCTTCTCTAGGCTTGTTTTGTGACCAGCCCTGTGCCAGGCATGATGGGCACGAAAATGAGGATGCCTGCACTTGACTTAAGATGCGCCAAGTCCAGTGGAGAACAGATGTGAACTTACCGTGAACTTGCCAGAAGCAGAAGTGTGAGCTTGGGGAGGCTGTGACTGAGTTGCCCTGCTCAGAGCTGGGAGTGGGGTGGGGTCAGAAAGCACCTCCAGAGGAGCAGGTGTGTGAGCTGGGAAGGGACTTCAGCGGGGAGGAGCTGGCACAGGCAAAGGATGTCATTTAAGGACCAAGATTAAGCCAGTTTTCCTGGGGTGCCCTGGGAACTAAGGCTAGGCAGCGGCTCCAGGTAGAAGCTTGCTTTTACACACCAGGACTCTGCTCTCTCCCGAGGACGTCTTTATTTCTGCCTGGCCTCATAACCTCTCCTTCTTCCCCCTCTCTGTACCACTCTTTCTCACTTTCCTGCCATCTCTCCCTCCTTCCTCCCTCCTTCCTTACTTGGGAACCTCGTTTGACTAAGTTATAGCAGCATTTTTATTAAAATGTTCAGTTAGCAGAGAAAGTAATGGATTTTATTGTTACCATTTTACACACATATATATCGTCTTATAGATATTAATTGTGTGTGTCATTATTTTGTACTTGGTTCTTATTTAACCTCAACAATGCCCCCATGCCCCTTGCTGGTTATTTTGACCCACTATGTTAGCACCTACCTATAAAGAAGGAGATAATACGGCTATTGAAAAGGGGCTCAAAATCTGGGTCTATTGCTAACACAGCGGGTGATGGGTACAGTCAGCAACTCCCTGTGATATGGTTTATCACCAAAGGATTGTAGGTTGGTAGCTTGACCCCAGTAGAACAGTCTTGGGGTGCTTGGTTCTAAGAAATGTTAGACGTTGAGAAGTAAGGGTTTGTAGTAAGACTGAACTCCCCTCTAGTGGGTCTGGATTGGGTAATTTCGGCTATTCCACAATGAGACTGGCTTCCTGAGCTCACTCTCCTGCTTGCTCGCTCACCATGTGAGCTTCTCATGCCCTTCTATTGCAATGCTATGCCATGGTCTTATACTATGGTGTTTTTTACCACAAACCACCTGGATAGGACCATGCCATCTCAGACTTCTAGCCCCTAAGCAGTTATCCACATAAACCTTTTCATCTCGTAAAGCACCCAGATGTGGGTGTGTTGCTCTAACCACACAAGATGGATGAAGAGACCATGTCTACTTCCAAACCCTCACCTATGAAGGGGAGCATGAGGGTCAGAGAATCACTGAGGGCCCTCAGAATGAGAAATGTTGAGTTCCAAACTTTGCAGTTCACATGTGGGAAAAATTTCCACCAGAGACAAGGTGACCAGATCCCTAATGGCTAGGAGTAGCTCCCATCATGCACTGGTGCAAGCAGCTCAGCTCCACAGAGTTTTCCAAAGCTAGAACAAATCCTGAACAACACACTGATGAGCTGGCTAGGCTTTCTCAGATTCCAGAGAGGAAACAGAGCTCTCTATGTACCCCTCCTGCTCACATTACAACAGCTGGGAGTAAACCCAGTATTATTTGGATAATTCAGAAAAAGAAATTTAATTCCTTGGGTTTAAACCAAATCTGTGCCTCTTTTAGCTTTTGGTAGAAAAATGACTTTCAGATCCTAAGCAGACAAGGCAAAAATTCTCCACAAACTTCGCATAAGTCATTTCAAAATGAAACACTGTCAGGTATCCTCAGAAATACACCGATGATACCCAATGAGCACCCTGAGGCCCATTAGTTCATTCCCTAAAATCCATAGTATTGCGTCTTTCTTTATATTATAGTCAAGAACAGATGGTGGGGAAGACGGCTCAGCCAGGGAAAGCAATTGCTGAGCAAGCTGGTGACCTGAGTCAGGAGAACAGGAAACCATGGAACAAGTCAAACACCGTGATGCACATCTGTAATCCCTGCAATCCTACAGCAGGACGGCAGATGGAAAGAGCTGAATCCCGTAATCATGGACCTGCAAGTTTGGGGTATGCAAAGTGGCAGTAACAGCAAGAGATTTGGCCTCAGAGTGGAAGCTGGCAAGGGCCAACACCTGAAGATGTCCCCTGACCTTCACAGGCATGCAGCAGCGTGTGTGCATCCTCATGCGTGCGCGCGCATGCGTGCGCGCGCGCACACACACACACACACACACACATCATATGCAAAATAGAAACAAACAGACAAAATGTAAGGAAGCAGAGAAAAAGATGCTGCTTGGTATAATGCTTCCTTCAATTACGATTAGGAAGGGAAAGGTTTTCATGTGTCTGCTGCCTTCACAGTGGGCAGAAAATGGGGACCCTGACAGCGACCTCAGCTAAGGTATACATTCTCCTCCAGTGCTCACCCCATACAGGTGACCAGGGCTGGGAGACAGCTGCTGCTATGCCCTACTCAGAAGCCCAGATCTTCTCTCTTCCCATCCACTGCTGGAGAACGAGCCAAGGCAGAAAACTGAGCAAGAACAGGAAAAGAGCGGGGGAAACCCCCACACCGGGGTGGCTTTGGCATGAGTCTAGAGCTCTATGCCTTTCTTGAAATAGTCAAGACATTCTTAGAAACCAAATGAGACTCCATTTCAGTGATAGCTTGATTTTTCTGTTTGCTCGTTCACCAAGTTGGCAGCCATGAGTTAAAAACACTGACATATAACTCAGGGTATTTTTGAGCTTTGGAATCCTACCTGGACCTGGACAGTTTCTGGTCCTTGTGAAATAGGTGGAGAGGGAGGAAGGAAGGGAGGGAGGGAGGGAAGGAGGGAGGAAGAGAGAGAGAGAGAGAGAGAGAGAGAGAGAGAGAGAGGTAGTATAGAATAAAAGGCCCTGAATAAAGACAGCAAATACAACCCAAGTGGGATCATCTTGCTTGGGCCTATTCTTGAGCCTTTGTCAAATCCTGAATGGTCCAGAATCTCCATTTCTTCTGTAAAACGACAACACTATAGCCTGAGAAACAGAGAAATGGAGACACTGGAACTTTGTGGAGAGAGAGCAGGAGTCACTGGGAGAAGGATCAAATAGTGTGTGTTTCATCAACCAGAACACTGAGAACGTCTATAATCAAGACCATAAAGGACTTCCATTCCCCTTTCCTCCCCACTTCTTGTCCCTCATTATTTTCTTCCCTCCCTGTCTCTCTCCATCCTTCTACGTCTTCCTCCTTATATCCCTCCTTTTCTCCAGATTTGCTTTCTTCTCTGCTGCCCTCTACCACGAGAACCTCCTTTATCTGCTTGTGTGTGTTCTGTGAAGTAGTGGATGGAGCCCTTTTGTCCCTGTGACCACCCAGACAGACGATCTCCATGTTTTATTTTGCTCTTTTCCCTTTATGGTTGCTTCTTGCAGCTTCTTTGAAATGCTGTTATTTGGATCAGAAAGTCGTGGGAGATGCCAGGTTAATAATGAAAGGTATTCCCTGGGGTTTTAGATCTCACTGTTTCGAACATGGGTAGTGTTGTGTGTTTTCAGCTGACCTGGGACAGGGTAGGAAGAATACTCTGATGAGTGATGACATCTGTCTGGAGAGCTGCAGCCCCATAACTGGGTTAGGAAATGAGAGTCTAGCTTCTGGAGCGGTTGGCAGGCTTTTATCTGTAGTGTTCGGACTGGACCAGGGCCTGTGCATACTAACCAAGTATTTCACCATTGACCTGCATCCCCAGAAAAAAACGATACTTTTTTAAAAGATCCAAAGATGTGGGTTCCACCAAGATGGAAGGATAGAACCGGTTCTCATAAATTGTCCTCTGACCTAGTCAGACACACAGACACACACACAAAGACACAGATACCCACGTGGATGTACACACATGTACAATATAATAAAATGTGTGTGTACATATATACATGTTTATTGCGCTTCATATTGCTTTTTGAAAAATCTCCCAGCAAGCCCAGAGGACAGCTGCTAGTGCCCACGTCTCCCAGTTGAGAAGATCAAAGCTCAGAGAGGTGAGATCGCTCTCTTAATAGCACACAGCTTGAGATGTGAATTTTGAACTCGTAATCTGAAAACCCCTGTTTTTCTGCTTGATTCTCTGCAGTCCACTAATACTGGCTCAGTTGGAAACACTGCAATGTGCCTGTGCTTTGTGGGAGTGGGCAATTATGGATAATTAAGAACCAGTTCTTGGAGAAGGGGCCAATTGTTGGGCTTATAACAAACTCTTCAGCTTAATTTCAGGCTCCTTTGCAATCGCAGGAGGTTCGATGTATGCATTTTATGAGTATTTATTACCTAAACATTGACAATAATGGAGACAGTTAGCAAGAATTTGCCTTATACTGGGCTCTGTCACAAGCACACTTCATGATCTAGCTCTTTGAAGTCACATAGCAACTGTCACTTGCTTGTAGAATTTTGCAGAGGAAATGAAATCATAAGGAGAGGAATCTGCAGTTAAGAAGAGGCAGAGTTGGGGGACTTTCAGCATCCCAGAGCTGAAGAAAGTGTGCAGCAGGTAATCTCCAGTATCAGCTTGACTGAATTTGGAACCACCATGGAAGTGTGCATCTGGCTGGGCTGTGTATGCAGATGTTTCCAGACAAGCTGAACTGAGAAGAGAAGACACAGCCTGTGTGTGGGCAGCGCCACCCCAGGGACTCGGGTCCTTGTGGGCAGCACTGCCCTAATAACTAGGGTCCTTGTGGGCAGCATCACCCTAGGGACTAGGGTCCTAGTTTGAACAAAAAAGGAAGAAAGTGAATCACCTGGGTCACACACCAGCTGTCATCTCTGCTTTCTGATTGCAGATGCAATGCCACCACCCACCTTACACCTCTGCAGCCTATACCCTTCCTCCCTGCAAACTGTATCCGCACGTAACCTCCCAGCATATATCAAGATCAGTGATACCTGGGCAGCAAGGGCGTTGATGCTCAGAGAGCCACAGGGCTGCAGAGCTAAGCGGTAGAGCACATTCCCTTCTCATCAAAGCCCGAGGTCTAACCAGCCCTTCAGACCACACGGAGAAGGTCAAGAGGGAAGCACTCGCCCCTGAGTGTGCGCTCTGGACTGTGAGTTTCTAATCTCAGGACAGCTCATGCCGCAGCCCTCACCATGGCACCCTGGAGATTGGCAGCCTTCTTCTGTGTGAACTTTGCTCACTGCAGGTTTTCATTCAGGGTGATGCTCCTGACAGCATCTGTGGGATGATTGCAGGGTAGAAGACCGTAACCTTTAAAGGCTTGTGAAAACTCTCCAAGTGGGAGGTCTGTCATCCTCTGTGGGGCGTTTTGGCAGTGACTGCATAACTCTGTTTCTCTATAAACTCTGGTGCCTGAGCTCTACATGTGAGGTGAGCAACACAGACAGCGGGGTGCGGGGGGGGGGCAGAGATGCAAGGGCGTCAGGGAAGATGAGGACTCCAGGACATCAGAGGGGAGCCACTGGAGGAGGGAAGGATGTGTTCCAGCCTTGTAATACAAATGATAGAAGCCTAGAAATGAGGAAGTGTGGCTTAGGGCTGAGAGACCTCCATTCTCCTCCCACATGGAGGTTCTTGTTATTTCGGAATATTTGTAATAAAAATACATGGAATTGAAATTTGAGTTACACAAAGCCTACCTCCACAGTGACACATTTCCTCCAAGAAGGCAGCACCTGTTCCAACAAAGCCATATCTCCTAAAGTATCACTCCCTATGGGCCAAGCACTCAAACACCTATGGGGACCATACATAGTCAAACCACTACAACCAGAAAGGCTACAATTTATACTTTTGACTCCATTTTAAAGACAGAGAATGACTCTTCCCTGAGTAGGAACTGAGGGCATCGTCTATCCAGCACCACCCGCTCAGCATAGTAATTTCTATTGGAAGTAAAAGGTGTGTGCCATTTTAAACTTATTGGGTGAGTTGAGACTGTAACAGCAATAGACATATTAAAAATTATATTAGAAAAACGAGGCCTGAGAAGCAGTAAGACACATCAGATTGACGGGAAACTATGACATTCTCATCTAGACCCCATAAAGAAGAAGACATTTAGTACTATGACTGCAGTCGCCACAAGAACTCTGACCACCCAGATTATATGCCAAAGACCTACAGGCAGAGTACGCCTTACTATCACAGGTGTTCCAAATTGGCTTGTTCCCCACCATTAATATTTCATATTCAGATTGTTGTCTGACCCCCTCACTTTCATTCATCTAGATATGACATCCATCTCCCATCCACTCATCTGAACTTGGCACCCACCCATCTGCCCTTTCGTCTGTCTGAAACTGATATCAATCTACCCACCCACCCATCCATCCATCCATCCATCCATCTATTCATTTACCCATCCATCATCCATCCATCCATTCATCCACCCATCCATCATCCATCCATCCATCCATCCATCCATCCATCCATTCATCCAACCCTTCATCCTTCTGTTCATCCATCAGGACCTGTCCTGCTCTTGGCTTCACCTCACTCTTGTAGCTTAACTAACTCCACAGCCTGACTATAGACGTATAGTAGCAGTTTCTGCCTCCCTAGCTTATTCTTCATTTGCCCTGAGCTTCTCATAAGTGCAGGACCCACCTGCATTTCTACCAGCAGCATTTCTTCCTTGTCATTCAGGACTTCTGAGACCTACTGAGTTCTGTTGCAGCCTTGTGGTCCTTTGGAATAACTGGAATCTACATATAGACAAAAGATAAATAGATTTACTGTAAGAGAGGAACTGATATTCCCGATTAGGATCAGAATAAGAGACCCTTATGCAGGATCATCATGGATGGTGGAATTATCAGGTCAGTGGTTGCCACTGGCACCAGCATACCTTGAGACTTGATTTGCTGTTACTCAATAAATTCTGATGTTGTAGAAAGACAAAACCATGTCTGTCTATGCTTCAGACATGTCATGACCATGACACCTACCATGAGAAGTTACTCAGTGTCAGTTTCCATTGGACAAAGACAAATCACGTGACTAGCCTAGACTCGAGAATTAAACCAGGATGAGAATACCCAGAGCCAGGTCTGCTAGGGAAGAACTGAGAGACCCATCACAGTGTGGCGGACAGGAGGAAAGACTTGTAGCGTGGTTCAGTGACAGGACACCAGCTGCATGGATGTTTTTCAAATGGTTCCCAGCCAAGGATACCAGAAACACCTGCGTCTCTCCAGAGTTCACTCCTAATTCTTCCTCACCAGAACCCACCAGAACCATGTGCCGACTGGGACGAAGGGAACTGTCTTTGCTTCAGCAGAGGTTTCTCTCCAGTTCCTTTACTCCAACTCAGAACCCTTCTTTCCCTCTTGTGTCCATGTAATGCCT
>NC_022018.1:54838220-54840859 GCF_000317375.1 Microtus ochrogaster
AATTAAAAGAAAAGTCCAGCCTGCCTTCCTGCTGGAGCTTGTAGCAACTGGAAGGGACTGTGTATTTACCATGTGTTTACTTACATACATACTGGGTATTGTTTCCTATGAGCCTCCAGATGTACATGTCATTCTTTGTCATGGCTGCAGAGAACACCGTGCCGGGGACACACTATCACCATGTTTTCAGTTAGCCCTTGTGAATGAGTAATGTTTAGATAACATTCACTTTGGGTGCTTACATATATAACTTCATTCTCTTTGTGTCCATATTGCTTTTATTGTCTTCATCTCCATCACAGGCTGTGACAAACAGTCGCTTTCAATGACAGTTACTCTGCAGAGCTATTGCAATGGTGAAGGATGCTCTGGCTCTGTCTGCAGTTGCTCTGGCCTTCCTTTAAAGGCAGACCCTGTGGAAGCAAACCCAACTCTGAGGTTGACGCCCACCCCAGGGCAGGGTCATGCCGTCTGCCTCTTACACATTTCCTAGGACTCTGGACATTTGGAACTCATACATGCAGCTTTTCCTTTTGCTTTTTTATCAAACCCTATTATTGCACACTTCGAGCACGAGGAAGAAATGTCTCCAATAAAGATGATGATCATTTTCAAGACAAACTAGAACTTGAAAAGGCTGAAGAAGGGGGCCCAGTTCCTTTGGGAGCTGAGGAAGGGGATTCTGCTCTGATAGATAAACCAGACTCAAAATCTTCCCTGGATGCTGAGGATACACTTTTGAGGCCAGTGGGATCCCAAGGTTTCCCCCAGTTAGTACTAAAAAAGTATTATCAGCACCCTTTCTCATGCTGTGGGAAGCATCCAAGCTTTACTAGGTACTAATATTGGTAGTCTTGACTCCAAATAAAATGTGATTCCCAGAGTCAGTCAGAGGGGCCTGAAGAGCCTGCTACAGCTAGGCATGCCATCATCAAAGACAGAGCTGCAGAGGGCACAACTTCGATCTCTTCAACAAGGAAAGATGATTGCAGGCGTTGACAATGGGAACCAGACCTTCGCATCTGTTCAGATGTTAAGGACAGCTGGCCTGGAGCCAGGAGAACTGACCTTTTGTCTCCTAGTGTTTCCTGAAGGAAAATGTGTATCTGAGAAGGACAGAATCACCACATATTTATTACAGTCGAGGCAAATTGAGGGTGAAACTCTGCAGGCTGCAGTTAGAGATATTTGGGGTTTCTTTGATTGTATGGATCTAGTGAAACGGAGAGAATCCAAACTCTCACGATGAATGGAGGAGAAATAGGATGTGTGGTTGCTCGTGGGAAATTGCAGAAATTAGCCAGACTTACTGAGAGACTTGTTCATCAGTCATTGGCCACATCTGTGGTTTAAAACACAGAGCCCGTATGACTTCCTGATGGATTGCTTCAGGTGCCATTGGATGAATGTGAAGACTGCTATTGAAAGCTGGGATCACAAGCCGGGCAGTGGTGGTACACACCTTTAATTCCAGCACTCAGGAGGCAGAGGCAGGTGGATTTCTGTGAAGTCAAAGCCAGCCTGGTCTACATAGTGAGTTATAGGACAGCCAAAGATACACAGAGAAACCTGGTCTCAAAAAGCCAGGAAAGAAAGAAAGAAAGAAAGAAAGAAAGAAAGAAAGAAAGAAAGAAAGAAAGAAAGAAAGAAAGAGGAGGGAGAGGAAGGAAGGAAGGAAGGAAGGAAGGAAGGAAGGAAGGAAGGAAGAAAGGAAGAAAGGAAGGAAGGAAGGAAGGAAAAAGAAAAGAAAGGAAAAAACTGGGAACTGGCATCACATGCATTTTCACAGAATGTCATTGTTGGAAGAGCCGAAACGAGCTGGAACAAAATGTAGCAGCTATGACAGACAAACAACAGGCAAGATCCTCAGGGAGCAAATGCAAGCTGCACTAATGACCGAAGCTGAGAACCCTGCGGAAGCTGATACATGTAAAGTAGTGTGTGAGAGACAGGGGCACACAACATGCATGCATTCACTCACCCGGGAAAGATAACCCAAGGTAGACGGAAGTAACAATTGTGCCCAAATCCAAATTGATGAGCCAATGAGCTTTTACTGGGGTTACTAACAGGGGTATGGATGGGAGTTACAGGAGAAGGGATGGCTCGAAATCAGCTGCATCACCGGAAACCCCACCCTCACATGGTTGATGACTCATGATGCCGCAACCCTGGATCTCTGCACAACATTCGGGTAGCTCCACAGGTCCAAGATTTCTGTAGCTCTACCAGTGAGTCTCCTCCTCCAGTGGCTGGCTACTTCAACAGAGCTAAGGAGAAGTCATCTAGAATCTTCTAAATTTTCACCTCCCAGACGTAGATGTGCTGTTTACCTCCTGCATCTGATAAACCTATCCCTCCCTCCCAGAGAGACTATTTCATTTGTACGAAATTGCTATAGAACGTTGTAAATTGGAGGATAACATCAGAAACGCTTTTGTTTAGAAACAATTCATCTCCCAGAAATCAATTCTTGTTATTTGGGAGATGTCAGTATAAAATGTGACAGGCCATTCGAGCATCACCTGCTGCTCAAACCATTCTGTAGACTCTGCTTGGGTAATAAACTTTATCAAGATAAAATTTTACTTCCCTTTGGCCCTGGTGGCTCGTGAGTATGAATACAGGAGTGTAAATAC
>NC_022018.1:54841115-54858824 GCF_000317375.1 Microtus ochrogaster
CATGCCCCGGTGCCGGGCATGGAGAGTATTGTAAGCAACAGTCACTCCCCATCAGAAGCTTGAAAACAAAGATACAGAAGTCCACACCATGCTCAGTGGTCTCTAATTTCCTTATACATAGCTGAGACTCAAACTTATTTTAACAGAACAGAATAAAAATCATACATGTCGGGCGGTGGTGGCACATGCCTCTAATCCCGAACTCAGGAGGCAGAGACAGATGTATCAGTGTGAATTCGAGGCCAGCCTGGTCTATGGAGCAAGTTCCAGGATTCCAGGACAGGCACCAAAGCTATGGAGAAACCCTGCTCGAAAAAACAACACACACACACACACACACACACACACACACACACACACACACACACACACCACATTTATTTCTGTTCTGTTCAGGGCTCTCCTCGGAAATAAAACGCCTGGATTGTATAAACTCATTTGTCTACAGGCAAAAGAAGAGGATAAGTGAGGATGGTGTGAAGTCCCAGGGGCATCACTTCAGTGCTCTCTCTCCATCCTCTGCCTAGGGTAGAGGGAGTAGGCTGTTATGGGGACACCGTGAGACCCTTAAGCCTGCTATCCCTGCTATATGTGAGAACACACTTCTAATTATCAGTTCAAAGTGTTGCCATACACAGCTGTGCTTAGAAAGGCTGAAATACCCAGAAAGGAGTGAAACCCAACAGCAGCAGCAAACACACGAATACCAAAGGGGAAACAGCTCTGTGGAAAATGCATTATTGGATAGAGTTGAAAACAGACATGTATGAAGGTCTTCTGTTTTATTTCAAAATTATGGAGTATATCACCTTCTCTTCCCCCAAGGCTCAGGGATTGTTGAGGAAAAGGGGGCAGAACTATTGTAAAGCCAGAGGTAATGAAAATACTGAAGCAGCTGCACCAGACAGGGCCTTTCCACGCATGAACTCACAGAGGCTGGGACTGCATGCACAAAACGTGCACAAGATCAACTCAGCCAAAGTCCCAACATGCTGGAGGGAGGGGCTCATTTACCCCCAGCTGAGGAGCTTTTGGTAGTTGATGATTGCTGGGGGAGGGAGAGTTAGCTTTCTTCAGGGATACAACCCCAAGAGGCCGACCATCCTCTTTCAGATGGTTTGACACCATGTACATACAGGCAAAACTAAGTGGACTCAGTAGGTGTATAAAAAGAGTACATGAGGTTGGGAGGGGAAAGGGATGGGTTGGCTTTCTTTAAAACATTAAGTGCAGGTATGAAACTCTCAAACAATGATTTGCAAATTCTCCACAGACTGTAGTGTGCATACCTGTGTTCTTGTAAGTAAGGGCCTGTTTGGAAGACCCATGAAATTCAGTCAACCATGGAGTTCCAATCTGAGTTAAATGTAGAACAGTTACGGATGTGGGTTAACCCTGGGAGGACGCTGCCTTGAGGCTCTCGCACACTGGGAAGGATGTCCGTGCTTGCGGAATTCGTAGAAAGACATGTTTCAAAGACGTTGATAATAACTACACGTGAGGCATTTTATTATTGTGTCAGTTGACTGTAGACATTGCTGCTTAACTATGTGATGTATGTAAACAATGAGAACAGGAGAAAGAAACTGCGCTGGCAGGATTGGTTTTTTTGGTTGGGGGAGGGGTGAAATCAAGGGCTCTGCCTGTTGTCCTTGGCAACCAGTCTGACAGAGGCTGGAAATGTCTTTGGTTTTAGCTGTAGTTCTGTCTGGCCAGAGGCCACAAATGTCACAAATATTTAGGGCCTGGCTCTTGCTCTGATCTCTCGTTACCTCGTCTCCGTTTTACACAACAGCCTACTGAGCACAGCTGCCTGGAAGCCACGCATGGTCAGGTACCTCACTGACTGTGGGGACGTCCCTGAAGTCCCAATCCAAACACTGGATTGGAAGGAAGGATGGATGCCTCATGAACTGGACCTCACAGTTCACCTTCTCATGCCTCAACTAGCAGAGCCTTGTTAACTCGTAGACATAGGGGCAGCCCTCTCCTGGTGCCCTCCCCCCTGTGTGGGCCTCTGTGTTTCCTTTTCCTGTGCTCTGTTCCATAAGAAAACTCATTCTTCCCTCGTGTTGTCCATAAAATTTTGTTTTTCAAGTTTTTGCAATGAAAGACCCGGAAACCACTGGCGCTGGGTGCCTTTGGTGGTTGATGGCTGTCGGGAATCCAAGCCCTCTGAGTTAAGCAAGCAATGACAAGGTCCCTCCCTGCCCCTGTTTGAAACATGTCAAACAAGAAGCTGAACACATGAATACTTGGAGTCTCTCCCATTCGGGAAAGCTGATCCTTCTCACGTTTCCATACTTAATTGTCGCTATTAACTGTGCTCAGTATTCTGTGTGTCCCTCTTAGTACCATCGAGACAGGCAGAAGACAGAAAGGAATTTTCTCGATCAAGTTGTCTTCACATTTGAAGTCTAGAGGAACCCGATACCGTCTTCTACTCAGAGTTTGCTTTTTTGAGTAATAGTATTTGCTTAAAAATAATTGATGAATTTCCAATATTTTGCGTTGAACTTTCAAGACAACCTTTGTTTTGGCTTTTCTAGAGTTAGTTGTAGATACCATTCACTGTTAAAAATCATGTGCTCTATGTTCATAGCAGCATTGTTTGTCATAGCCAGAACCTGGAAACAACCTAAATGCCCCTCAACTGAAGAATGGATAAGAAAAATGTGGTTCATTTACACAATGGAATACTACACAGCAAAAAAAAAATAACTACATCTTGAATTTTTCAGGAAAATGGATGGAGCTAGAAAACATCATTTTGAGTGAGGTAACCCAGAAACAGAAAGACAATTATCACATGTACTTACTCATAAGTGGTTCTTAAACATAAAGCAAAGAAAGCCAGCCTACAAACCACCAGAGAACTTAGACAACAATGAGGACACTAAGAGAGATTTACATAGATCTAATATACATGGGAAATAGAAAAAGACAAGATCTCCTGAGTAAATTAGGAGCATGGGGACCTTGGAGGATGGTTGAAGGGGGAAGGGGACAGGCAGGGAAGGAAGCAGAGAAAAATGTAGAGCTCAATAAAAATCAGTAAAAAAAAAAAAATCAGTTGTCTGAGGACTGGAGAGATGGTTGAGTGTTTAAGAGCACCTGTTACACTTAGAGCACACAGGTTCAGCTCCCAAAACACACAATGGTGCCTCACAATCACCTATAGTAACTTCAATCCCAAGAGATCCAACGCCCTCTGCTGGCCTCTGCAGGCACTGCATACAGCGGGACACAATGCAGACAAGCAGTCACGTGTATAATAAAACTGAAATAAATAAAATTGATTCTTTGAATTTACGAGAAAACAGTTCTATCTTGAAAAAAATGATTGGAGTGAGGAAAGATATCACTGGAATGTTTTGAGGATGAAAGAATCCCTTGGAACAGCGGCACATGAAACAGGGGAAACGTGCTTTCTCCCCACAGAGAGCACACTGTTATGTTGACTGCATGGCCATCTTCCAGGAGTACATGTGTAATACTCCCTGACATTGACCCTGAAAGGCAATATGATAGATAAATTTATTGGACAAATTATGGCTTTCCCTTCACCTCAAGTTTTCTACTCTAAAGTGGGGATAATTATATTGCTCTGTGCCTTTAAGAGAGCGAAACAGAATAGCATTCAAAAATGAACTAAAGCTGGGGTCAGTGATAGTCCGTGGGATACTTTGATCTTTCACCTTGCTTCCCTTCCCTGCTGACAAGAGAGGAAAGGATTGGCTGAACAGTGAGATCGTTCAGCTCTTCTGCACACACACCCCAACTGTACAGTCTGGACCCCATGACCCTGGCAGTGGAGCATCAGGGGTGCGATGAAAGTTGCTGGGGACGATGGCTTTGCAGCTCCCCCGAGGGAGTCCTACTGGCAGTCAATTTAGCCGCGAGGCTGGAGCAAACAAGACTGATCCTGATATAGTCACTGTGGCATCATTCAAACCTATGTAGGACACCAACTACAGAGCACAGCCGTCTCTGAGACTCGGGTCTTTGTGAAGTTGTGCCCTGGCGGATAAACACACCAGAGGAGGCCGTTCACAATGTCAGGAGCCATTTGCCTGGCACAGTTTCATTGTGAGCGGATTCATTGGTTCGCTTCGCCATGAAAGGGTTGTCTTTGCAGAATTCTGGATTCCGCTTTGATTGAGTGAAAATAACGTAATGCAAAGAACGGCACAAACGGCAACGCTCAAGCTGATTTCCAAAGGTTCCCAAAGCAACTTCATGATTTCCAGGTTTTCAAACACTCTTCTAATGGGCACTTTGACTCCTACAGAAATTGCCTTTCAAAAACTGGCTCCGTTGGCTTTTCAGGAAGCAGTTCCTCATTCTCAATTGTAAAATACATCTGGACTTTGAGAGGACCCTGGTTCATGCATTTCTGACATGCCACTTTCTGACAAGCTGCTGTTTTATCAGAGACATTTGCCCACCCCCAGGGTCTCTTCAGTGAGCTTTTAAATGTACCTTGATACAGCTGGTGTCGAAGGGATGCGCTATACCCTGTGTGTATGGTTTTTTAAACCTTCCTCTTGGAACCCATAAATGGAACTCAGATCCCAAATGTCAGGAGTTTTTCACTGAACTGAAAGCAGCGGGGCAAGGCTTCTCTAAGCAGATGTACCCTGTGAATGACAACATTAGTGGCAGGTCGAGGTGCACCGTGGGATTGAACAGTGCCCTTTTCACCCCAGTTTGGCATCTTGCCCTGCTCCAGTGGCTGCTGGCTCTCTCAGCCTCCCAGCTGGCTTACCCCCACCACCTGCAGCCCAAGAACAAACTCAGCTCTACCCCCACCTTCTGCCTAGACACAGTCACGTCAAACTGTGACACTTAAGAATCACACAGGGTGTGCACAGTGTAGTGCTCAAAGCGGGAAGGTTGGCATATATATCAAATGGGTATCTATCAAACATCATCTGTGGTGGGGGCATTCAAAGCCTCTCTACTAATTGTTCTCCACTAGAATCCCCTTATCAGGCTACAGAGCACTAGAAATTACTCTTTATATCCAGCTTCTCCCTTTGCCCCTGGACCAACCTCTCTCTGCTCTCTTCACGTCTTTCTCAGTCATGTGGATGTTTCAAATTTACTTTCTATTTAAAATATAATTACATTATTTCCCCTTAGCTTCCCGTCTCTAATTCCTCCCATGTCCCCACCCCACCCTCTCCCTCTCAAATCTCTGGCCTCTTTTTCTTTCATTGTTATTGTTACATATATAAGTACACATAAATATGTAAATTCAACCCTCCAAGCCTGCTTTGTGCTGCTTATACATACATGATTTCAGGGCTGGCCACATGATTATTGCATAACCAATGAAGGGGCTCCTCCCTGGGCAGCATAGGGATTTTTGTTTTTGGTAGAATTAACTCAAGTGTTCTGGCCTATTGAAATTAGGATCATATTCTACTTAATGCAGTCTGTACACACCTGTTCCCATTGCACATGACCTTCTGCTACCATCGTTACCCATCCTGTTGGCACGCAAAGCCGCCATGCAGAATCACTGGACCCTACATGGGAGTCACAAGTATGAGTGCAAATTTTGTTCAACTCTCTGAATACGCCCCCAGCCAACAATTGCATCTTTTTTGTGGACTGTTCCTCACCTGTAACGTGGACGCCATAGTCATTTATTTCAGAGATGAGATGAGATCATGCGTGGAAGACTTTCACAGCAGGGCTGTCATTTGTGAAGACTATGAACAGCAAATGATGAGGCCAATGGGACCACCGACTTAGAGATTCCAGGAATTCTGCAACCTGGATAACTAGGATGCTCTTGAGAACATCTGCAGTCTTCTTCATCTTGTATCATATAGGCAGGTAAGGGCCGGGTAATGCATATGTGTGGCATCTTGGATGGACCTGCTGCCACAGTCTTGTGGTTCAGAGTACAGCGCTGCCCACCTTGGCTTTGACTGGAACCCTGGGCTCAGGTTGCTTAGCCAAGCTAACAGTTGAAGGTAAGATCTGTAAGGCAGATCCTATGGAGACAAACTGGATGTGCGGCTTTGAGAGGCAGAATGTGACTCAAGCATCTTTGTGGGTGTGAAGTCTATTCTCCAGGGCTGAACCAAAAACCAAAAACTTGGAAAACACATCACTTAGCAACAGCCGGCTCTTATCAGAAATGGACATGAGACTGCAGTGACCTTGGGGACACAGAGTTGGAAAACTACCACAGCACTGATTAAAAAGGACCCCAAAGGCAGAGGAATCTGTAAATAGCAGTCAGCTCTCTGTGGCATGGGGACACTGCTTAGGGGCACGAGCCAGGCTCTGAAATTAGACTCAAGATAACCCCAGCTTAGCCACAGACAATCTGACCCGCAACAAGGACTTCTATAAATATCACTTTGCATTGCCAGAAAAGGAAAGATTACAATTTTATTAAATATTATTGCAAAGATTAAGTAATTGACATATGTGAATCCCTCAATGCCAGTCAGATCAAATACTTACTAAACAGTGGCTATTATTCATATTAATTAGGCTGTTCTTTCAACCAGGGAGCTAGGGTGTCAGATGACTGACAGACACCAAAGGCCCCCTGAGTGGATGGCTTTCAGATTTATTGTCTTGTATACCCTTTTCTGGTATTTATGGGCATTGTATGCACACGGTGCACAGACATGCAGGCAAAACATTCATATGCACATTTTTGATATGTAATTTTGATCATGATACAGTGAATATGTCTTCATCTTTCTACTTAAGTTCTCGATGCAAAGCCACCATGTTAAGTGTCTCGTTCCAGTTGTTTGACTTGGCTTTAGGCTGGAGATGGTCCTTATGATTGATAGCATGGGCTCCCAGAAGAGTGGAGAGGCTTTAGGCTGGGGATGGTCCCTGTGACTGATAGCATAGGCCCCTAGGAGAGCAGAGACAGGAGCATGTACAGAATAGTGGGGAGAGCTTTGGCTGATACCTCAGATCTCATCCCATCACTGTTACCCATCATTTCTAAGTTCCTGAACCCTTGAAAGATTATGCAATCATGACCACCCCACCCCAAGTCTCCAGGCCTGATGACTCCAAAGGCCAGGCTTTCAAACATAGAAAGAATATGGTGCTCTGTCTTCAAATTATCTTTGTCCAGAAGTTTTGTATTGTGTTTTCTCTAAGGCGTAAAGGAAGAGATGAGAAATCAAATGTGGTGGTTGGATGAAAACGCCTCCTCCCATAGGCCTCACCAGTACTCGTAACTATTGGGAGGTTTGGCTTGTTGAGGTAGGTCTGGCCTTGTTGGAGGAAGTGTAGGGGTAGGCTTTGGGGTTTCAGAGCCCAAGTAAGGCCCAATATCACTCTCTCTTTTCCTGCTGCCTGCCAATCCAGATGCAGAACTCTCAGCTACTTCTCCAGCATTATGTCTGCCTGCATGCTTCCCTGCTTCCCACCACTGTATGGATATTTTGTTTATGTTTTAACAAGTAAAGCTTGCCTGAAGATCAGAATGCAGAGCTAAGCCACTAGCGGTCAGGGAGTGGTGGCATAGCCCTTTAATCTTAGGACAGAAGCAGAGGGATCTCTGTTAGTTCAAGGCCACCCTGGGCTACACAAGATTGAATCAGTCTAAAAGAGAAACAGAGCTCACACAAAGATGATCCCAGCACTAGGGAGGTGGATGACAGGTGGAGACAGGAGTTGTATGGCCGGGTGGAGGGAGGAATATAACACAAAAGGAGACAGAAGCTCAGTGCAGTCTGAGGTTTGGTGGAGACAGATGGAATCTGGAGGTGCGGTCTGAGGACAGGATCATCCCTTCTGTCTGAACACTGGTAGAGGTAAAAGAACTCTCTAGTGGCTGGCCTCTCTGCTTGTCTGATCAGCATTAGCCCCAATATCCAACTCTGAGTTTTTATTATTAAGAACATCTAGAATTCATGCTACACAGCATGATTTAATTAACTAAACTTCTGAACTGCAAGCCAGCCCCAATCAAGTCATTTCCTTTATAAGAGTTGCCACGGTCATGGTCTCTCTTCATAGCGATAGAAACCCTAATTAAGCCATCAACCCTTTCTTCTTTTCTTTTTTCTATAACAATATGCTGAAGACATTGTGACTACTTCTTCACACTTACAGAATGCTGTTCTCTGATGGAAACCTCCCTGTACCCTCAGCAGAGAAATGTGATTTGCGAACAATGTTGGGCATTGAACCAGTGTCAAGGAATAAGTAATGGGGGAGACTTAAGTCAGTGAGCATGCAGAAAGAAGTTGGGGGGCAAGGATGTCATTTGCAGGGGCAGCAGAACTAATATGGTTTCCAAGGAGATTTAACCAGAGACACATGGCAGTAGGCACAAGTCAAAAGAATGCGGAGGAGGACAGCCGAGTGGCCCCCAGTCTGCCTCGGCCTGCAAAGAACCACATCAGCTAGCTTTATTTGTGAGCAGAGATTCTGGTGGTAAAAGCCAATGTGTTCCCTCAGGGACCAGACCCAGACCCAGTCACTCTCCTCTTTGCTGTGCTGTCTTGCCCTTCTCCAAGCCGGAAGAAGGGTCAATTACATTCTTGCCATTGTCTCTCCTCCCGCCCCCTTTAGCCCACTGAAATGAAAGATTTGGGTCCTGAAACCTGGGGCCACGGATGGCGATCCCCACATGACACCCCATCTCCCTTGCTATCTCTGACTTCTAGCATGGAGCCTGCCTGGCATACAGGAACTCTCCAATCGATGCATAAGTGCATCTGACTGGTTGACTGAGGTTTGGGGAGATGAATTCAAGGTGACTGTCTCAGAGTGACTAACTTAAAAAGTAGCATAAAACAAAAAAGAGACAGTCATGGTAAATTGTCATTAAAAAAAATAAAATCAAGCAACCAAGTGACACCTGTCACACAGTATAACAAGGGCAGTAGTGTTAAGACAAGATAGGACTGTCCCGTTGCTGCAGGCAGGGATGTCAGTCTGAGCAGTAAGTCAGAATCTGGAAGAAGAACTGAAAGAAGGCAGCATCCCCCAGTCTCAGCACCAGCAGCCGCCAGCACTGAGTGACAAGGAAGGAAGCGGGGAATCTTGCACACTGCATGTGTTAGCAGCTGGTCCCCTTGCAGCTACCCATCCAAGGAGACAGGGGCCTGGGCCCAGACGGAAGGAGCTGAAGAGGAGGATCTCTGTGTTCAGCACAGAAAGCACTGATGCCAAGGCTGTCGGCATCTGGTATGATCTCCAGTAGGTGCCCTCTCCATCTCTGTCTTACCTCGAAAGGTGTAGAAAACAATTGTGGAAAACAAAATAGGATTAGCATTCTGAAGGGAGGCCTGATGCCCCGTGGATGTCTGTTCCCACATTTAAGAATCCATGTAGAGGAATAAGAGAGAGAAATGGAGAATGAATATGATCAAAATACATTACATACATATATGAAACTATCAAATAGAGAATAAAATAAAAATTAGGAAAATAGAAAAAGACTCTAGCTCACTGGAAACACACAACATAGACCAACACTTTAGAAATGTTCCTTTGCACCAACTGTTAGCTTTCCGGTTCTATTTTGGAAACGTCTTCAGGCTTTCCCTGTAGTAGACCGTGGACTGCAGCCCCTTAATGATGGGGATATGTATTGATAAATGAGTGGCTGGAAGATCTTGAGATTGTGGAAAACACGGTGTATTTACAAAGATGCCACCATGTCACGAGATCATATAATCTTTCCGACCACCACCATACACATGGCTCCTTGCTGCTCAGTGCGTGACTACGTTTGATTCTAGTATGTAGTTCACCCTCTGCCTTTTGTGATAGACTCACAAGGCCTGAGCTTAGGCTTCCTTTATAGATATAATGCTGCTGGGTGTCCATTCAGAGCCTAAAACAAAGGTCTATAGTTATGTTTTAAATATTCAGAGAATGGCAACTGTCAAATCTCTGCTTCTGTGGCTTTGGTCTTTTAAGGTCTTTTACGAATTAAATCATGCTATCTGAAGCAGGGATAAGTCTACCTCTATAGTCCCCTTACTCTTCTTCTTGTCTCATTGCTGCAGCTAAGACCCTGAGTGCTATAGTGAGAGAGGGTGGAGAGCGCTAGCACCCTTGGCTTGTTTCAGATTTTGAAGAAATTGTTTTCAGCTGGTCCTTATTTCATACGATGTTGGCTGGAGGTTTGTCATATGTATGCTTTGCTATTCTACTGAGGTAATCTGTGTCTTCTATCAATGGTACTAGCCAAACTAACCATAAAGAAAGACATGGAAGACAATGACTAAAATTAGAGATGAAATTGGGGTTATTTCAACAGATTGCAAGGAATTATTCTATTTCTAGTTTCTTCAGATGTTCATCGTGAAAGTATGTTGAACTTTGTTGAATTCCTTTTGTGTCTATTGAGATAATCATGTGATTTCTGTGTTCAAATTTGCATATATATTGTGTTACACTTTCTGATTTGTGTATGTTGAACCAACCTTGCAACCCTGGAATAAAATCAATTTAAGCTATAATATAAATGCTTCTTTGTGTGCTTTTGAATTCAGATGTATTTTGTTGAGGGTTTTAAAAGTAAAAAGAGAGAGAGAGACATTAGCTCAATTCTTTAGCAATATATTACATGCAGAATGTTTTTATCACCAACTGCTTATTATGAATAGTAATAGATTTCATTATGTCACTTAATATATGGACACAGTTATATTTTGACCATATTCACTCCTAATCCCCCTCTATTTCCTCTCCTACCACCATTGATTCCTTCTTCTCCTTCGACCTTTATGACTTGTCATGTGTATGCTGAGGGGGATCCCCCTGAGTGTCATTAGAGTGGCCTACAGGAGTATGGTCCTCTTACCAATGGCTATCCCAATGAAGAAAATGTCTCTCTGCAATATGTCTTTCCACCAACTATTAACCACCTATAATCCTTCTAGGAGGGAAGACAGGGCTTCATGCACCCTCCCCAGTCCTTCATGACAGCTGATGAATCCCTTCTTGTATAGGTCTTGTACAGGTGCTCATAGGTGCCTGAAGAGTTCAAGACTACAATGGCCATGACACACCCAGAAGATAGCATACCACAGTATTCCACCCCACCCACAAGCTCTTACATTCTCTCTGCCTTTTTCTCTGTGATGCTTTCTGAGCCTTGAATGGAGCCATAAAGATGCCCTCTTCGTGGCTGAGCATCCACCCATCACTTGTTGTCAGCACTTTCATCATGCTCTGTCTGCAGTTACCAAGGCAAGAAAGAGGAGGAGGAGGAGGAGGAGGAAAACCACACTTTACTGACAACAGTATTAATATATGTCCAGAAATGTAACTATTTAAAAGGCTATTTGATAGGCATAGCACATCTATTTAGCAACGCAAGAGTCATAGCTTCCCGTCAGGACCTATGACCTTCCCTCTCACAGGGTTTGGACAACATTTACAATATCACATGAAAATTCTGTCCTGTGCAATATCCTCAACTCCCATCAGGAAGCAGTCATTACCCCTCTAACAGCTCACTAGTGCACCAGTGGACAATCTTTCCTGACAGGTCATTTGTGCAGTACACAGACCCAGAGGTAAGTAAGACAACACCTTGGAGTCTTATCCGCCTGCTTTTGAAAGCAGTGACAGAGCGATACCAGCGTCTACCAGTGATCCCGCATCCTTACCACCGAGAAAGAGAACTTTTGTCCCTGGCTATTTCCTTCAATCAGTAGAATCTCTACTTTGTCATTGAGATATACCCAAGGGGTGAAAATTACATACAAAAAAAACAAACATGGAAGAAAATGAATATCCAAAAGCTTTTCAAGACAGGGCTTCTAGAAGAAAGCTCAAGTATGTGATACCTTAATTTTGAAAACAATAAATGTCCAGTGGGTGGAGAAAGAATAAGGAATAGGCTGAAACTCATTCTTTAATCATTAAAAGCCATGGGCAAAAGAGGTCCAAAGGTTGCCGGTAATTTCTGACCACTGTATGCAGTCTGTAAGAAGCATTCATGATCATGTTTTGGATGCTAAGTGGATGTCTGCTTCAGTTAATGCTGATGGCATTATCTTAGTTTGACAGACAGAAAACTGGGGTTAAAAGGCTGGAGTCACCAGTCCAAGGCCAAGTGGCTCGCTGTGGCCGAAGCTTGAACTCCCATTCGTCTGACACTCAACTAGACAATTCCAGTCATGTGTAATGTTAGCCTGCTTGTCAATCATTCATGACTTCCCTTGACAGACACTGTGTGGGCTTCACCTCTAGAGATAACGGGCTTGGTAGTCACAAGGGTTAGAAGAGCTGGTAGCATGACTGAAGAAGCAGACACGAGGTCAGATGTGTCTGTGGCTTTGGCCGGCACGGAGCAAAGACACGAAGCTTCGTTCGCATGCTTTCTACTTTGCTTGATTCAATTAATCAGCACCATGGTGTTGGAGAATGAAACATCGTAAGGCACTCATCTGAGGTCAAGGATGAAGGAGAAGATGTAGAACAAGGAGGAGTTGAGTGACAGGCGTGACCCTCTATAGTCCCACTTTCGACAACATCCTCAGCAAACAATATTTCAGCAGTACATAGATCTACCCTAAAATAAAATATTTGGGACATTTCATAAGCAAACCTCCACCAAAATGATAGAGCATAATTATGCCAATGACTAAAAAAATAGGTATTTTTTTGGCTGATATATAGTTTGATCTCATGTCCAACACATTTATTCTCTATTTGAGAGAATTCTAGATTAGAAGATTGAATATTTAATGTCCAAGAAAGACCTTTTGGATGACAGGCTGTTTCAAGGACCAAGTATGCCATCCCTGACCCCCGTCCTTTAGTAGTAAAAATAGAGTCCTTGGGGAGAGTGAGTCAAGCCCCTGATTTACGGTGTTAGACAATTCACTTCCTCTCTCTTAATGCTCAGCACCTCTGCTAGAAATGGGCGGAGTGCCACTGTTGGGGTAAAGTGATTAAGCAAGATGCTTTTTATGAAATTGTCAGCATATTATTAAAATACGATACACAATTCAGAATAGACCTTTACTGTTATCATGACACTCTGTATTGAACCCAATGGTAAAAATTAATGCTTTTTTTCTGCTAAACTCTGCTAAAGCAATGCAGCAGTGAGATCACTGCAAGTAAATAATAATGCAGATTCCGCAAACTCGGTTTGCAGACTGATTTGGCCCAGGATATGTGAGGCTAGAAGAGTATTTTTCATGCAAGCGAGTGTAAGAAGGGAAAGGGGAGGAGGAGAAAGGCAGCAGGATTTGGGACCCATGCTGGGCCAGCCACTGTCTTAGAGTTTGCGCTGTTCATAAGGATGCTGAAGCTGGAGGAGATGGGCAACCTGACCAGATCACCCAGGAGAATCTGAACTCAAGACAGCCAAAAGCTTAAACTTTTGCTCTTCTCTGCCCTTTGAACCTAAGATCACAGGCTTTTACCACCGCCCTTTGTAATCTGCCTGACAACTTGTTCCTGAGCTGAAACAATTACTAAAATGAAGGTCTGATTACTACTTGGTCCAAAGAGTCTAATTTCCCTAAATAAGTAACAGGTCCCGAAGAGAATCTGAAGGAGGAATAATTATGCTTTCAGCTCCAAATAGGGCATGAAAGGAACAGTGCTGGTATTAGAGCAGTCTCCATGGAGATCAGTAAAAATGCATAATTGTTTCTGAAAATGATCAGATCGAGCCGCAGCCCTCTCTTCCATCTGCAGTTGAGTGACAGATCCGGAGACAACATCTCTGTTCTAGAAGGCTGCTTGAGATTGCACGAGCCTTTAAGGGACAAATCAAGATTCCTTTTCTGAGGTGACAGTATTGCACTTTGAGAAGGGTCACAGGAGAAAAAAAGAGTCTCCCATTGGTCTGAGTTACATATGGATTCCTGAGTGCCGCAGACATTAATGAACGAATGTGTCCACTTTGTGCCTGCTGGCCTCCCCTCACTTGCCGGTCTTGTTGTTCTAGGCACAGCTTCCATGTGTCCTCAGCCCCTCACCAGCCCCTCTCTCTGCTTGAAAAGTTTTTCTGAGTGACTCATTGGGAGGTAAAACCCTTTCAGCCTGCCAACTCCAGTGTCAGACCTGCAGGGCCGTCTCTAGCCCTGCACCCATAGCTTTCCACTGCCTTCATCTTTACCATGGACCCCAGTTTTCTGTCTGTCAAACCAAGGCAATGCTTTCCACATTAGCTGAGACAGACATCCACTTAGCATCCAAAACATGATCATGAATGCTTCTTACAGAGTATATACGCTGGCTAAAAATTACCTGCAAACTTTGATCCATATTGCCCATGGCTTTTAATGATAAAAGAATGAGTTTCAGCATATTCTTTATTCTCTCACCACCCAATGGACATTTATTATTATTATTATTTCTTATTACTATGATCATCATTATTATTTGTTTTTTCGAGGCAGGGTTTCTCTGTAACTTTGAAACCTGTCCTGGAACTCAATAGACCAGCCTGGCCTTGAATTCACAGAGATCAGCCTGTCTTTGTCTCCCAAGTACTGGGATCAAAGGCATGCACCACCACCTCACGGCTAATTACTTTCAAAATTAAGATATCACATCTTTTTTTCTAATCTTTCTTAATCTTTCTTCTAGAAACCCTGTCTTGAAAAGCTTTTGGATATTTATTTGTGTTTTTTCCATGCTTGATTTTTGTATATAATTTTCATCCCTTGGTCATATCTCAGTGACAAAGTAGAGATTCTACTGATTAAAAGATTAACCAGTGGCAAAAGTTCTTTTTCTTGGTGGTAAAGTTGTAGGATAACTGGTAGAAGCTGGTATCACTTCCTCTCTGCTTTTAAAAGGAGAAGGATACCTCCAGGAGCCCAGCTGAAGAGAGGGAGGGAGGATTACATGAGCAAGAGGGGTCAAGATCATGATGGGGAAACCTACAGAGACAGCTCACCCGAGCTCATGGGACCTCACAGACTACTTTTTCAGATAGATATATGTCTCCCAGATAAAGATAAGAGGGCAGGAACTCTGTGAAGAATGGCAGTGTGTTAGTTGCTTTTCTGTTATTGCAATAAAGCACCATGACCAAAAGCATGTTACAGAACAAAGACTTTGTCCTGACTTACAGATCCTGAGGGATAAGAGAGTCCGTCATGGCAGAGAGATGTGGCAGCAGGACCAGAAACCAAGGGGATCCCGTCTCAACCCCGTAGAAGCGTTAAGAAACCACACTGGAAGTGAGGTGAAGCTATAACCCCTGTGGTGGCTTGAATAAGCATCTTCCTCCCCCCATAGACTCGTGTGTTTGAATGCTTGGCCCATAGGGAGTGGAACTATTAGGAGGTATAGGTTTGTTGAAGGAGGAAGTGTGTTACTTTGGGGGTAGGTGTTGGCAGAGGCTGCTTGTTCATTTCCAGCCACCCAGACCCAAAATAAGAACTCAGAAACGTCTGATCTTGTTGGTCACATCCACTCAATTGGGCTCCAGACCAAGGCCACAACTCTCTGAACACTCAGCTCTGCTGGCTGCTAGAAAATCCTGAAGCATGGCATTTGATGCTCATTGGCAAGGCTTAAGAGAAGAAAGAATGAAGGGGAAGATGGGAGGGGATGTTTACATTAAATTATTCCATGTTCTTTATATCCATCACCTCCGTTAAGAGAGTAGTGAACTGTGCAGCCTTCATTGACCATAAATGAAAGAGTCTCGGCGAGGGTGTGACTCACCAAATGGTGTCACAACAAGCACACAGCTTCCCCTGGAGGAGCTGAAGCTTCCTTACATAAGCTGATCGTTAGAACCCAGAAACGGTCTGCCTCCATCACAAAGCTGTACCCTGACTCATCCCTGTCAGCTCGAAAGAGCAAAGGAAGAGTGACGCACGGAAACCAAAAGGCAGAGTGTGAATGGGGAGGGCAGCTTCAGAACCCGGCAGTGACAGGTCTGCTTCCTATTCTTGGGTTGCAACCTAGGGCTTTTCTCCCCGCTGTTCTGGGCTTCGGTTTGCCCGGACCCAGACTTTGGGTGTCCATATTTGACAACGAAGAAACTCAAGTAAGGGAGAAGGGAGCTGGAAACGTGGGGGAGAGGTTGTCTGCCCTCATCCAACAAGAAGGCAAGGCTGGCAGACCAAGAGGAAGCAGACGCCCACCCTGTCTGCACAGCTTGCCCCTCTACCCTCTCCTTCCTCACTCTCAGGAGTCACTCTTGGAGGTTCCTTGGGAAGTTTCCCAGCAAGGAGCAGGGTTGCCCATAAACTCCATGATTTTAGAGACTTGGTGATGCTAGCAAAGCCACAGTGGGAAACCTGGTAATGGTTTGCCAATTACTTCTGAAGAAAGGTGGGATTCTGGGAGCTGTCCAAGCGCCCAGCATTGGTGCAACGGCCATGTGCAAAAGATGGTATGCATGATGGTCAGAGGGGAGACTAATCACCTTTACCAAACGCTTCGAAAAACTCATCACCTGCCCTCAATGCTGTGAGGCCATTATTGTTGGTGTGTAGCCTGGAATCTCTGGCTCCTTGGTATTGGTAGCCTGCTTGTATGTACTTACATAAAATAGACAGAAAACTGTGAGCTCAGAATGAGGCCCTGAATTAGGCCCAATAGGTCAAATCAAAGTTGATTTTTTTTTTCATGCTGAAGTCATGTACTGCCAAACCAAAACCAAATTCTTTATGTGGCCGTCCAAGATGCTAAGAGGATGAAATTGTTTCCAAGTTCCCTCCTAAGCCTGCTTTTCAATTCTTTTTTCGGTTAGACTAAGAACTTGCGAAATGAGCGTTGCGTTCCCTATGACCATGGGGTCTTGTCATTGGTATTTGATAAATCTCTCTTGAGGAAGCCAGCTGTCTGTGGCCCTCACCTGTCCCTTCTCTTCTGTGATAACAGAAGCAGCTACTGTGGTTGTAGGCTTGGCAAACACATCTGAGAACTATTATTTCTAGAAATTGATTTAAAGATGTTTTCACTTAATGCTGATGAGAAGAGGAGGAGGAAACTGTCTTGGCAGTTAAAGGTGAAAAGACGCGAAGAAAGGGGGTCAGTTTCTTTCTTGGCTAAGAGCCTGAAATGTCCTTGGGACAGATAGTAGCCATATCCTTGCCAGAGGCCAGAGATGCCAGACATATTTAAACCCAAACATCTCTGGTTCCTCTATGGCCAGAGGACAGAACTGCCAGAAAGGTGGGGCTGCAAATCTGATTTTCCTTTATCTCTTCCCCCTATAAGAGCACCCTTCCTGGAAACATAGTGAGGGTGTGACTAAAAGTGCTGACACCTTGACACCTGGAAACTTCATTGAACAACTCACCCTTCAGCCAGAGAAGCCTTATTAACCTCCAGGCAATAACAGTCCATGGCAGCGCAGGGACCCCTCACGATGTCTGGGAACTTTCACTATTTTCTTTCTCTTATGCTCACTATAATAAAATACTTCTCCATAAAACCCACTCTCTGTGCCATCCTTCGAGTTCTCAAAATTAGAATCCGAAAACCATTGGCCCAGAGCGACTTTGGTGGCCATTGAGTTTCTCATAAGCAACATCCCAGAGCTAAACTCACTCAAGAGCCGAGAAGGATTCTCCTGCCTTCAAACACACCTGGAGGGGGCTGGGCCGACAGCTCCATCATTAAGAGCACCGGCTGCTCTTGCAGAGGACCAGGGTTTGGTTCCCAGCACCCACATGGTAACTTGCAACAGTCTGTAACTCCAGTTCCAGAGGATCTGATGCCCTCAAACACTAGACATGCACCTGAGGCTCATAGGCACGT
>NC_022018.1:54858990-54874932 GCF_000317375.1 Microtus ochrogaster
GCACATGAGGTACAAATGTACATGTAGGCAAAAGTTTCACACACAAAATAAATATATCTTATTTTAAAAGGACACCCAGGTCATTGCTTGCAGAGTACAGTTGAAACTGAACCCATAGCAAGAACTGAAAGGGCAATCTCAAATGAGGGGGTAACACGTGTCTTCACCTTCTGGGCATTTGTTTCCAGAATTAGAGTCCCTTAGGAGTGTCAGGAGGAGAGAAAGGAACTGCTTCTCAGGACAGTATCAAGCTGGAGAGGGCCCAAGGAGACTGACAGTAACCCAAACGCTGGGCAGTTCCCCACAGAGCAATGCCGGTCTGGATGGATCCTTGACCCAGCAGAGACTTGGGCTGTTTCTCACTTACCAGATGGATGAAGGTTCCAAATCACACTGAATCTGGAGTAAGGAAAGTAAGGAAACAGAAACACGTCCTCTTAATCCTTGAGGGAGAAGAGGTGGATGGGAGGGTGGAGGAGGTGGTGAGGTGGGCGGTGGGGAACTGTTCTTTGCCATTTCAGAAGAAGCTCCCAAGGAGGTTAAAGAAGATTTAAAAAATGCAACATTATGAGGGGAGGGGAGGGGAAAGCTGAATGTCAGCGTGACGAAAGGGGATGAAGGACCAATCACGCGAGTGAGGACATTGCGTCTCTAGGGCTTTTCGCGACTGTCCAGCAGACTGGAGTGCTCAGTGCAGGATGTTTTATTAGGGACAAACAAAATCAAATGGCTAGCCATTCAGGCACCTCAGACGAGAGAGCTGCTCTCCTGCTGTAGGGGTCTCTATCTCAGCCACAGTACCTCTCAAGAATCTCGCTTTGCTTTTCTATCACCCACGCATCTCTCCACACACCACCTCCCTTCACCCATCAATGCACCAAATCCAAAGGCACCCTGATGGTCACTCCCGAGCCAGCATGACCTTGAGTGCTCAGCGTTTGCTCTGGCCTGAGGGGACAGGCTGTCCCCAGACGGAGAATCTGAGTCTCTCTGTTAAGCCAATGCAGCGTGTCTCCTGGGTCAGCCATGGCCAGGGAGGGACAGAGCCATGCATTAGTAAACAGGACGCCAAGTGTCAGCATATAAAAGAGGGACTTTGAGCTGAGCAAATTCTGTCCCAAGATCCCACTTGCCAGTTTCCCATGGCAAGCATCCTGTGACTTGCAAGCCTCAGCCAATGGCTTTGTGAACCAGCTCCCACTTCCGGTAAGGGGAGCAGTTCCTCCTTCAGAGAATCCATGACAGACATCACCTCATATTTCATAGTAACACTTACACCAATCTTAGGTTCTTTTTCCTCTAGACAGGGACTTCTCTTTCTAATATCTTCCCCAGGACAAATGAATACTGCTACCACCCAGTCTTACAGTTGAGGAGTATGTTTTGACTCTTGTTAGAGACCCTGGGAGACACACCCATTATTGCTCATTCTCCGTGACATGTCCCAGAAGAGATGAAATAAGGGTTCCAACCCAGGCTTTAGGGTTCCAGTCCTCCTAACAAAACCATCAAGAACAATCTCATTTTTTCTTCTGGAATAGTTGCTGTCACACCAGCTCTGTGTTTGAATCTCTGGGAGAATTATTTAAGTAACACTCTGCCTTTTAAAGGGCTGTGGGAGAGATAATTAGCACTTACCCATTGTCTGAAAATGGCAGGTTATAAAATCTAGCAATCTAACTCAGCTTTCATTTTTAGATCTTTTATGGAACATGAAATTCTACTCTGCAATCATAGTAGAAAAGGCTTTTTTTGTGCATTTAGAGATTGATTTGAGCCTCAATTTTGAAATCTATAAAGTCCCACATTTTTGTGATATGGGCTTTTTTTTCCCCTAATGTCAACTTTCCTGGAGTTCGAGAAGAGAAAACAAGAGTGATGGCAAGCTAGAGCCCTAACAGCTGCCGTGAAGAGAGAAGGAGAAAGAGTTTGGCAAGGGGAGGCTAGGGTTTCTTAGCTAGAGATCAAGAAAGGAGTGGACATCATTTCTTGAAAGTCCAATGTCTCATGCAAAGCCACGTCTGACTCCCTGTCAATCAGTTCGGTTTAAACTGGGTTGACTGACTGCTGACTCTGTAAGTGTCTGTTTGACTCAACTGTGACCAAAATGATCCTTTGTCCCCTGGCTAGGGTGACTGGTTTGGGAGAATGCAGGTAGTCAAGTCAAGATAAAAAATGTAGTTTGTGGTTCTCTAAGAAACTTCAGTGAAGAGTTAACTCTCTGTTTCTGGGTTAAGCCTAGAGTCACTGAGGACCAATTAGCCCAGTGCAGCACAGCTTTTCCAAGGAACCGTTAGAACACAGGCCCCAGGTCTGAAGATCACTGTGACACTCTCAAGACTAAAACCACGTCAGCCCTGAACTTATCAACTGTCAGTTACAAGGACAAGACTTTTTTGTTGAAAACTTCTGCTGTGTGAAAGCAAAGCACAACCCATGTGACATATTAACAACAGCAATAAACACAACTAGTCTTTTAATAACCAAACCTTTTCCTGCTCCTGTGAACAGCCTATGGACTCCTCAAGATTCATTTTATGAAGCTTCCCTTGATTATTCTTGGGAAAATATGTATTTTCAAACACGTTATGTATTTCAGGCTGTTGCATATGCCTCCATTTCCTCCTCCAGACTGGGAGCCCCTTAAAGTCAGGGGTCCATAAGCACCAGCCCTCTGTGGGCCCCTTGTCAGGAGTTCAGATGATGCAGACATTCAACAAACCATAGTTGTGTTGGTAAGGAAAAGCAGAGGAATTCTCCCATCTTCTTTTTAAATTATGAGCCACACTGTATTTGTCTTAATAATTATAATTCTTTCTCAAAGAGAAAGATCGGAGCTAAACACCTTTCTCTTGGTATCTGAAGTAAGTGGGTTTTAGTGCTGGTGAACTTTGACAAAAATAATTTGCATGTCAACATCATATTTCAAATAGCCCAACAGTTTTAATTGAGGTAATTAAAATGAAATTGCAGGTCATATTCCCTTTGTTACATTTTGCATACATTTTAAAAACAGGCAATAGAAATCTAACCAGATTTGAAGTTTTTCCATTTAATTTCTGTCCACGCTCATTCCTCCTGTGGTATTTTGAATGAGAATGCCTCCCCCCCCCATAGACACTTATGTTTGAATACTTAGTTCCCAGTTAGTGCGACTGTTTGGGAAGGATTAGGAGGTGTGGCCTTGTTGGAGGAGGTGTGTCACTTCGGTGGGCTTTGAGTTTTCCAAAGTTCTCTCTTTCTAAAAACCATCTGTGTATCAGGATATAAAGCTCTCAGCTATTTCTCCAGGCCAATGTCTGTCTGCTACCCACCATGTGACCATGGAGAAACCCTCTGGAAAGATAAGCAAGCCACCAACTAAATGTTCCGTTTTTTAAGGGGTACCTCGGTCATGGTGTCTTTTCACAGCAGTGGAACAGTGACTAAGATACCTCCATTCTTTCTTGTGCCTATGCCATGGGAAATTACTATAGAGCAATAGTTCCCCATGTTATAATGACTCTTGGTTTTCTGGTTGTCAGTTTTCAAACAGCATAGACAGAAAAGAGCTGACATATGTGATGTTGTTTGACTAAAGTAGTCCCTCCAACTGGTATTGTACATTGTATCAGGGGTTGGAGTTAATATCTGTGAAGTCTGACGAGACAACATTGAAATTTTATGTGTAATAACCATGGAATTGCTGATAAAAATAGATACATTTCTGTGATAGTTCCAATTAGTTGTTCAAATCTCCAGATACCTCTTGTTCTCCCTCCTTAGAGGGCAGATTGCATCCGGAACTCACTGCACCAGACAGGCGCTGCTGCACCCAGGAACTGAGGATGGGTAAGAGCCTATGCCCGCTTCTTCAAGATACAGCTGTGTGAGTCAGAGGTGCTGTACCACCAGTTACAGAGGTTTCCATGGCAACCCCATCCTTCCTGAAGAGCATTGCTAAGTGGTGACCTTGAAACAACACCCATCTGGGAGAGATTCTCAGCTCAAAGGTTCAGCTCCCTTTTGGACTTCATTCCTATATCTCCAAGTAAAGGAAAAATGACTGGTGTCCGAGGGAACAGAAACTACAACCTTCTAGCTGATCTCCACAATCCACTTCTTCTCAGTACCTAAATAATCCTGCACTTACTTTATATCTTGATTTTATTTTTCCTTGGAAGACGTAGTTACAAACACTTTGCCCACAGGGAAGAAATTTTCTGTAAATTACTTCTGGAGAAACCAGGTCTATGTCACCCAACACAGGAACTATAAAACATGGCTGTTTTTAGTTGACCAGGAGAACACATATCTAGAAAACCGGAGTGAGGATAGATGTCCTTTGGAGTGTGGCATGCTTCACATTTTGCACGTGGCAGGAAGGGGACAGGATGGAGTCCACGTGAAACTAACCCCAGAGTCTTGTAAACTGCGCGTTCTTTGCAGAAGCAATATAGGAGAAAAACTTGGCAGTAGGCTCTACATTGATAAAGGGGTTCACAGAAGTCCTTTCCCTTTTAGGGAAATGAGTGCTTTCTTTTCTTGAGTATGCATTTTCTTTTAAGCTGATAGTACCTTAGAACTCATCTGTAGTCACCAGCCTCCAATTGGGACAAAAACAGCAGACAGGGCCACTAGGTCACCTGCTTCCTTATCTATAGATGAATGCCCCCAAACGAGGGGGCAGGGCATCTTCTTTTCACTCACGGAGACTTTCCATTGCTGTCATCAGTGGGCACATCCCTGGCTGGAATCCCTCTTGACCGTGACCACTGGAAGATTCCAAGTTGATGGAACCTGGATCTGAAGGCTCTCAACTCAAACCATGTTAGTGACTTAGCAAAGCTATTAGTCAGATAAACCAAAAAGATATTTTCAAGTGTAAGATTGCATAAAAGTTTGAACATTTGTCACTACTAGCCAAAGCTGGAAGGGATTCAACTTCTATTACATTTAATTAATTTGCTTTGACTCGTCCATATGGTGTTCACACTAGCCACCAGCACGCTCCTGGCTGGGGAGGGATTGTTTCGTGGGTGGAATGTAGTTGCTTCCCAGGCTCATAGCTCAGTGCTTTATAATGTTTCTTTTCATTTTAACTGCAGTTCAAGGTAAATACTTTCATCACCTATATGATCAATGGATGGACTGAGCTCAGACATGTCTGACAGTTTCTCAGGCTGCACAGGAAAGGCAGGGGTTGATGTCTGCATTCACCTCAGCCCAGTTTCAGAGTTTTTAATGTTGTTAACTGATGTTTCCAGAAAAGAGCCACACCTGAGGAGATGGCTCTTAGATAAAGTATACATTCCATACGCATGACTGCTGGAGTTGGGATATCTAAACCCCAGGCAAAAGCAGGATAGGAGACATGAGGCCTCCCCAGAGCAAGCTAGACGAGCCAGAATTGATGAGCTCTGTTTTCAACAAGAGAGCCTGTTTCCATAAACGAATGGGGAAGCAATAAGGGAGGAGGACAGCCAATGTCAGTTTGGAACTTTCCCATAAATGCAGACACACATGCATACACAGACACACACACATACACAGAGAGAGAGAGAGACAGAGAGACACAGAGAGAGAGAGACAGAGACAGAGACAGAGATACAAAGAGAAGAGAGAAAGAGGACTGAGGGAGGTATGGAAGGAGAGATGGGGTGGGCAAAACAAGAAAGATGCAACATGTATCATTAATTCCAGAGGGGCAACCGACTAATCGGAATGTTGACGACTGTGAGAGAACTGGACTGTTGCATACCCAGAATTATCTCTGGCTATCTCTGCTCTCTGAAGAGTCATTTATTGACTAGCTCCGCATATGACCTGATATCTGTCTGTCTGAAACCAAACCTAAGAAACTCTGCTTCGCCAAGCCAGACTTTGGTGGCATCATTTCTTTGACTGGCCTGTCATATGTGCCTTTCCTTGGGGGAATAAATATTTTTTCATGATGCCCCAGCCAAGATAACCCAACCGATTGGTAATGACCTTGGGGCCCAACAGTTTACCAAGGAGGTATGGGTAATCCTCATTTCATGTCCACTGTCGTGGAGGAAGGAACTTCCCTGATGGTGTAGCCAAGGTTGCCTGTAGGTGCAGACAATGTACAGTGATTGGAGGTCTCATGTTTGATTACAGATTTATTGGACCTCTTTTAATGTGCAGAATATGTGGACCTGAGTGGATGCTTGGGCCAGGTGAACCTTGGCTTCTGGAAGCCTCCAGGAGCATCCACTTGGATAATCATATGTAGTATGTGGTGATGTGCTGTCTTACTATGGTAGCAGGGGCATGGACTTTGACGTGAGCAGTTGAACATCTAACCAAGGCTGAGCCATCTGAAGGAAGAGTGTTCTAAGGTGTCGGGTGGAGTGGAAAGCTTATCTGTGGACCACTCTCCGGAGCATGGCTATTGGTGACTGTTGTTCAGCGTAAAGATAAGGTAATAATGATGAAGGTTTCAATTGTAGCTGTAGCTGGACCCATCAGGTCTCCAGCTTTGCCTGTTCCTAGCTCCATTTAGCTTTTGGGAGAGAGGAGAAGAAGCAGACGCAGGAAGAATGATAAGTGTGAGAGTTTTGTAGGCAGCTTGGGGGACCAAAGCAGATCTACCAGACTCCAGGCATTTTTCCAGCAGTTCTAAAGATTTGATACATAAGAAATGATCAATACACCCAATGCAGGGGTGTAACATGCAGGTACGTCTTCATGGGTTCCCCTCTTCCTCAGCTTGGGAGCATCACTTGTTGAGGACTTCTAGGTACCTCTCTTCCATCACTGAGCGCGACAGAAAACAGTTATTTTGCCTACGTCTTGTCCTCATCTCTAAAGCTGTTCTTACCTAGCGGCTTCTTGTTCATTGATAGAGATTAGCAGAAGACATCTTATCAATTCAAGGCATTTTTTGCTGGGTGCGTGTTATGCATGTGTGTTTGTGTGCACGTGTGCATGTTCATGCAGCTATATGAAATCTAGAATGCACAGATGAAACATAGCATATGATAGCTGTTGTCTTAGTTGGGGTTTCTATTGCTGTGAAGAGACACCATGACCATGGCAACTCTGACCATTTCTACAACACTAAACTAGCCCCACCAATACTAAGGCACTCTTAGAAAATGCAGGCACACCCCAACCTAAGGTGTGACATCATCCTGTCAACCATGGTGCTTTATCTGAATCAGCACAGTTTATGAAGGTCATAATAATCAACTCTAAAGCAATGCAGAGGATATGACCCAGGGAACCCTGAGGAAATTGAGAAATTGGAATGCATAATAGCAATAAAAGCCAGACTGGTGAGAATGAAAATAATAAAAAAAAGTTTATTAAAAAATCCCAGGTCAAATACAATTTGAGTTTCACAAGGAACTAAAGACAGAAAGATATGAAGGAATATATTAGCCCCTTGCACCAAAGTGAAGTCACCAAATCTGTATCATGAAGAACTGGTTATTAGGGACATGTAAGGAAAGAAAGGAATATGAGAAGAAGGCTGTGTGTAGTTCTCAGACTTTGAGAAGTCTAGGTGTCTGTACACACAGCTCATATTGATAGTAACTTCTCCATGGAAGCTAGAATTATCAAACCACCCAGGACTCACTTGGCCAGGATCAAGCATTTCCCATGGAGAACTCGTCTATCTGTCCTGGGAGCTCCAGGACTTTGATTTACTGATGGTCTCAGATCCTGGAGCTGAGAGATGAAGCAGACGGAGGTGAACTGTCAAGGTCTTGCTTCTACACTAGATCCCTCTGGAAATGAGGGTGCTGAAGTGGGACCCTCCTCTTCTCTACTGCACCCTATCCCTCAGCAACACACCTGTGCCCACTTGCTGTTGAGAGACACACTCAAACACTTCCAGCAGATGCCTGAGAGCAAAGAAGGTGGCAAACCTTACATATATTATGCATATGTGTGCTTAAAGACTAACTCATAAACACAAGAAGAGATAAGCCAAAATAAGTGATGCTTTGCGTAAAGAACCTTGTCAACTCTATACTGTAAAGGTTAGGTGCCATTTCTCTTTCTGTGTGTCTTGCTATAGTGCACCTGTCCTTTTGGCCAGGGTGTGCATGTGATGACATACGTGTGATGAAGGTCAGAGGACAATATGAAGGAGTCATTGTCTCCCTCTACCAGGTGTGTCCTAGGGACCAGACTCAGGTCGTCACACTTAGGTGTAAGTAGTTTTACCCACTGGAACATCCAGCAGCCATGTTCCTGGTGCTTACAGTTCTTTTCTTTTCCAGTATTTGTATCTGTCCCCAGCAAGCCTGACACCCCTGCCTTCTTCCACAGGGTGAGAAACAGTCTGTGCAGAGATCCCACTTCTTTGCCCTTTCTCTTGGGAGTCAATCGATTGAGAAATGGGTTCAGGATTCATGTGAGGGTGAGCACAGTAGGTTCCTTCCTGACAATAGTAGGCCAGGACCCAAAGATTAGATCTGAGCCAAGGAGGTGGGCAGTAACCCCCTGGTTTGCATTTACCTTCAGTACTGAAGGGCAAATTGGGGGGGTTAGAAGTCCACAATAAATTTATGCCATAGCAGACAGCAGATGAGAAATGTACCTTCTTTGTAAAAGACATAAAAGGTTTTTTCAGGCAAGGAAGTAAGCATTCTTCTGGGCTTCCTTATAGCTCCATTTTAAACAGTGTGTCAACTAAGCTTTAATTAAAGGTACCTGGAGATATATTTAAGGCCTCCCTTCCCCAGGGTTTCTAGTTTCCCTCCCTCTGTGTCTGTGAGAGAGCTGTGCTTTAGGAGAGGCCCTGCCATGCAGCTAGCTCAATAACATGTGAACCATAGTGAGGTGTCACTCCTAAGTGGGAGCCAATAGAAGACAAGCCCCGCCTCCTTTTCTGATTCGCTGCCACAATAGATGTGGCTCACCCAGGCAGTAGGAGGCCTCTCCCTCTGTGTCGGGACAGCATAGAGCAGAGTCCCCACTTACTACTTAGTCCCCATGGTGTCACACAGTGGGAGATAGAGAGTTGCCACCGAAACCTGGAGACTGTTACTGTGGTAGGACCCAGCCCATCCTAACCTATTCACTAACAGCCTCCAGCTCCCTTTTCCTCACAGGGGTTCCTAAGATACAGTGTGACTTCTCAACCGTGCTCTTGGCTCATGACAGTCACTCCAGTTGCCTTCATTCACATGGCCTCCAACACCCCAGTCACTGTAGGACCTCCTTCAAAAACACAGCAGGTGTCGTCTTCCCCACCTTCCTGATTCCCACCAGCTGAGGCAAATGCCTTCTCTAGGAGCTCAGTTAAGAGCATAGTTACTGAACGGCTAGGGTGTGAAGGGTAGATGTAGGGAGACCTATGGCCAGATGTAACTCTTCTGCCATCTGATACTGTTTTAAGGAGATTGGAGCTGCGTAAGGATCATGGCCCATGATTTTTCATTTCAGGAGATGCTACTATTCCTGCAACACAAGCAGATGAGTGTTCTCTGTGGACTCTCCACACTGGGGAATGCCAGGCTTGGCTCTTGGCTGAGGGAGGGACTTGATATTCTCCTCAAGGCATTCAGGCCATGTGCCAACCATCTTGTTCTGAGAGTAAAGGAAGGCGCTGGAGAGATAGCAACAGGGGGAAAAAGGAAATACACGGCCACATGGCATGGCATATGGTGGCAGTGGCTCCCTGCCAGCTGTGGAGGTACTTGATTGGCCGTGGGAATAATTTGAGAACAAATAGCATGCCTTCCTACAGGAGAAGACACAAAAAGCTATTGGGGTGTTGTGTGGAACCCATAGTAGAATGTTAGGATGGATGCTGTCACCCTCAGTCCTTGGAGTATAGTCAGTTATCTGGAAAGCTTAAGTGATTCCTGAAAAGCACCCAGCCGAGTTAGATCAGAATTCACAAATGTGAAGCCTGGGGCTTAGATGTGTCTTCCAAAATCCTCACGTGGTTCCTAGGCAGCCCCAGAAGATATCTGCCCTTCCCAACCACAGCCTTTCTCTGTGCCCCAGGAAGCAGATGACAGCTTTCCATGATTGACTTTTCTCCGGGTCTTAACAACTTTAGTAAAATCCACATTCTATGAAAGAATATTGAACATCACTTCTTCCCAGAATGAACTTGCCCTCAACACGGCAGCTTCACAACGACATCAGAGCAACGTCAGGATGGAGAGCTGGTGTCCACTCAACACACCGCCCACAATAGTGACAGCAAATCTCAAGCGGGCCATCTGAGAATGGACCTAATTCATACAAATCACCTTCTGTGCCAATGTCCCAGGACCACCTACACCACTGTCTCCCTCTGCAGACCACTGGGGTTGTGGCACGTGCACTTGGTCCAGTGCACTGCAAGAGGTTTGAGCTGGCGACAGAGTACTTCCTGGAGAGACTGGCTGTCCTGAGGCTCTTCGCTCATGCTCATCACAGACAAAGCCATCCAGCTGTCAGGACCTTTGCCCTCCTGAGAATCAGCACTCCCTTGAGACACCCCTCAGTCACACTTGTCTGTGAAAGCTGACATTGAGAAACTAGGGTCCCTTTTTCCTATGATACTTTGTCAATGTGACAAAAATATAGAAGATTCCATCTTTACAGGCCCCTGTGTACCAAAGACCACAGCAAGATTTATACGTATTTCAAATCTCGATGGCTTGGCTCTCTGACAAGAGTCAGAATTTAGTCTCTCGGTAGCTGAGCTGTGAATGCCTTCTTGGTGGGAAGGAAGGGAGGGAAATAGTTTCCTAGGTGTCAATCAAAGCAGTTGACCCTATCATGAGATTTATGCAGCTGTAACCACAGCTATTCTTGGCTGTGGGAATGAATGAAAAGAGCTGTCTTTTGTCCAGAACCTATGCATAAAAATCAATTCTGAGAGTTTCATATGTATCCCTCCTTATTTACCGCCTGTCAGTTCTGATACAGCTCCGGGAAGCCTTTGCAAAATGGTATTTTTGAAAGCACTGTAGATGAATATTCTGACTGACCTAGTAGATTCAATCTTGAAATTCCCTTTCTTACCCTATGAGGATCGGTTCTGTGACCTCCCTCTCCATAAATACCAAAACCCCTTATGTAATGATTTAAGAGCTACATGTAACCTATACACACCTTCCCACGTCCATTAAACCCCTCTAGACTGACAGCGGCACCCACTGCACTACCCACACACCGCCTCATCTGTTGTTGACTTAGCTACCGCACAGCAGATTATAACTTTGCCCTTTGGAACATTCAAGAACTTGTTGTTTTATATTTGTCTTTTTAAGAGCAGTTTGACCCTCAGTTGGGTGATTCCAGTTGTTGAGAATTGGCAATGCCTCTCTCTGTGCATTATTATATAGGCCCGAGGGAATGAGAGCTCCTGAGTGCGGCTGTCCTCTGCACTCTTATTCTGATAGTGCAATCACAAAACCCACGCTACAAACTACAGCTAAGGGATGACTCTTCTACATGGCCCATAAAGTTTTTGATCCATGAGCAGCTCAGTAGTCGCTTTGACCCATGATCAGTCCAGTAGTTGCTCGTTCTACCATGCAGTTATCAGACACCTTCAGACACTGTTGTTGGCATACAAAAGAGTTTCACAATAGCCCAAAATGGAGTACAACAAAGGTTTATTTATCTGGGGATAAACTCACAGAAAGAGTAGCACTCTGCAGCCCTCTGCATGTGCTGGAAACTGGTAACAAATCCAACAGCCAAGAGGCCCATGCATGCTTTTCATCTGCATTGATAGTGTATGAGACCACACCCAAAATGGGCCAATATCTTAAAAGCTAGTGACTGATAGTGTTCCCACAGCACCTCCCCCTTTTTTCTAAATAAGAGAGCTCTGAGCCTCATACAAAACTATAAACAATAAGAAAAATATCAAGTGTTGTCCATGAAAAGAAGAGGCAAAAACATACATAAAAAATTAAAATTACAAACAGCATGAACAACATTAAACAAGAAACATATGCTAAATATTTCAATAGCTATCTTATCCTAAGAAGTCTAAGTCTTATATTAAAAATGGCTAGACTAAGTCATGAGAGAAAAGTAAATATGATTATCTAGTCTTGAACCATATCAAAGACCTGAGAAGGGAAATAATATTACTTGAGTAAACAGGAAGTACAAACAATTTTCAAAAGGTGCAAGAAATGGCAAAGACAACCAGCTACCTGAACAATTACCCAAAGTATCATTTGCAACATTGTGGCAACTAACTTTGGCTAAGACCTAGCATAACTGTCAGACCATTTTCAGAGACAGGAAAATTTGAAAAATCATCTTACCCTGTCTTGGCAAGGTTTGGCAGTCTTTTGGCTTGTATCCTGCTTGTCCAGTCTGGACACCAGGCATTTTGTAAGTGGTCAAAGCAGGAGCAGTTCTTTGATCAAAGACCAGTTTTGCCAAAAAGGAAACAATCTCTAAGTAGAGTATCTTCAGTGCCCAACATTCTCTCAGGAATAGATCAGTGCTGCCAGAAGCAATCGTGTCTCATGACAACAGAATTCTAAGTTATTTAAATGCCTTATTCTACAGTTCTTTGTAGTGTTTGAAGATTACTGATCTATGCAGAATATGATCTCCATACATCTAAAGAACCTGATTAGTCTAACTGTAAGTATGACAAATATGGATGACTATTGACCTGTAATTCTTAATACCTAAAAGACTAAGGCTTCATATTTAAAAATTAAACAATCTTTAAACAAATGTGCAGCAAATGAGGACAATGACCTCAAAATGTAAACAATATATAAATATCATGATCAGAGGTATAAATGAATAGCACAATATGATAACTATATCCTAAAATTGCATTAATATACAAAATAACTTAAGCAGAGGTAGAAACATGCATACATAAACATGACAAAATAACTTTGCATAGGTGCACAAATATTGTAGACAGAAATAGGAGCATATACAATATAACAAATATAATTTGAATTTGTATCAATATACAAGAATCTATACCAATGTAAATTGTCTATAAATAATAGCTCACAAGTAATAATCTAATCTACCTATTATCCCATCCTATTCAAACATTTTTTTTATCAAAAGAGATCCCTGAACTTACTCATTGCCACCCCCAACCCTATACCACTTATAACCAACCCCTAATATATGTTCCTGGCCCTGAGAACAAACTTTGTTGGGAGAGGGGGTTTTCTAGAGTTATTTTCAGCTGTCATGGGGGTGTTGTTTTTTCTATTGGATCCTGTATTAACTAGAATGATGGTTAAGTCTCAAGAATATTGTCTGATATAATTGCAGATAATCTTATCGGCAGGGTTTTTCTGAAGTTCTTATATGAAGTTCTGGCCAGAATGTTGTAAGAAGGTGCACCATGTCAGCTAGCCAAGTTGGAATCATCTTGAGCAGCTGGTACACAAAACTGATGTTAAAGTAGCATTATCAGAATCATGGCATCATATCAACCAGGTGGCTATGATGTACAGGTATATAGCTTGTATTAAATATGTATGCTTAAAAAAAAACCTCAGGTCTGATTTTCTCAAACATCATCAAACAAGTTGTAATAGTCCCAAGTTTCCTCAATGTTCAAGTTTTACTCTTACAAAGGAAGAAAAACTTCAATAATCACATACTGAAAGTTTTTTAGTTTTTTTTCTTGACAGCTAATGCTGTCTGCTTGCTTGATGCACTACAGAAAGTCTGTGGCTTTTTTCCCCTCTGAAAACTAAATTTGAGGCTGTTGTAACCTTTCATCATTCTTCCTCTCGCAGTCTTTAATAAACCCTTCACAATGAAAAGGCCGTTTCTGCTCTCTCCATGATGTCGCCCTCCCAACACCTATCTCAACAACACCTATCTCAACAGGTTTCCAGATGCTAAAACAAAGAATTAAATGAAAGAGAGGTCCACCTCCTGCCAACTTATTAGCTGACAAGAGCAGGTCCCTAGACTCCTGCTGCTACAAGATGAGTGGGTATGCCTGCTTCCTGCTTCTCCTGGGTCATGAGAAGCGCATTCTGGAGGAGAAAATCTTGTTTGGATGTTTGTTCTGCATATATAATCTGCCCTGCTTCCTGATCTCTCGAGGAGACCAAAGCCCTGAATATAGTAAAAGAGTGGCTAGCTCAGAAACATAGTGAAAAGCTGGGTAACCTCTAGTTTGTAATTGGGTGCTATGGGGCACAGTGGGATAATTCAACACACATAGAGAGTGTGTAATGGTCAAATCACAGTAGCCTGTGCTTCCATCTTCTTAATCATTCATCAGAGCTTCTAGACATTGTTGTCCTTTATATAACATGGGTTCTTTTTTTCTGCTTGTTGCAGTGTTTGCTTTTGAATGCAGGGCATTGAACACCTTAGGCAAATACTTTGTCAGTAAGACCTATCTTTGTCCCAAGCCTAGGACCAGAAAAGAAAAATTCTCAGTTCACACAGAAGTGCCAGAGACCCCCAAATAGCCAAACAACCTTGAGCAAAAAAAGTAATACTGAAGACAGCTCAGTGTCCGATTTCAAAATATACTAGAGAGTCATAATAACAAAAACAGCATGGTACGGCATAAAACAGGCTCATGAGCCATTACGATTGGCTAAAATCCCAGAAATAAATCCATGCAACTACAGCCATCTGGTTTCAACAACGGTGCCAAAAATACACGTTGGAAGAAAGACAGCCTCTTCAGCAAACAGCGCTAGGAAATCTGGATGCGTGCATCCAGCTATTGAAAATAGATCCCTGCCTCTTACCCTATAAAAAAATCATTCAAAATAAACCAAAGACCTTAATAAAAGACCTGAAACCCCGAGACTGCAGGAGCTTTCTGGATGGGACTCTGATAACTAGAGGAATGGTGGCAATAACTGACAAATGAGATGGACCAATTGACGATCTTCTGCCCAACAAAGGAGTGAAGAAACACACAGCAAATGGACAGGTGACCAACAGAAAAGGAGAAAATCCTTTCTAGTCATTTACCTCACAGAGTTTAAGATGCATGCTATGTAAACAACTCAAAATCCAACACTGAAAGAACAAGCTAGCTATTCAGTCAATAAAAGGAAACACTTTCCAGGGAAACACAAATGAGCAAGGATTGTGTGATTGTAGCCTTCAGAGGAACACACACCTAGGTTACACTGAGACAGCCCCTTACCCCAATCAGAACGACTATCACTAAGAATATAAAAACTAGCAAGGGGGCTGGAGAGATGGCTCAGCGGTTAAGAGCATTGCCTGCTCTTCCAAAGGACTCGAGTTCAATTCCCAGCAACCACATGGTGGCTTACAACCATCTGTAATGGTGCCCTCTTCTGGCCTTCAGGCATACACACAGAAAGAATATTGCATAAATAAATAAATATTAAAAAAAAACTAGCAAGTACTGGTGAGCATGCTGGTGGAGGGGACCCCTTATTCCTTGTTGGTGGAAATATAAATCAGTGAGTAACTGTGGAAATAGCCAAAAAGCATTAAGAAAATGAAAACAGAACTACCATACAATCCAGCAATACCACTTGTGATGATTAGGACTGTCAAGTTGACAAGATCGAGACTAACTGAGGAGATGAGTTTCTGGGCATGTCTGGGGGGAGGTTTGAGATTCAGTTAATTGAAGTGGGAAGACACACCCTACCTGTGGGCATCACCATTTGATGGAGCTCACCAATGAATACAAAGGAGAAAGCGCACAGAGCACCCTCTTTCATCTTCCTCTACTTCCTGACTACAGCAACAATGTGATCAACTGGCCAGCAAAGTGACCATCCGCCCAGCAATGTGACCAGTTGATACAATAATAGGGCATCCTTTGTGGCTCCCGGGGTCACCAATGGGACTGCCTCAGTGGCAGCCAAAGATAGCCTATTCTCAGCACATTCTATATCACTTTTGTTCCCCCATCACACTCCCTTCCCCACTGGTTCATCCTAGAACCATCTACCCCATACTACAAGCACTCAAATCCTTGCTGCTGCTGCTGCTGCTTCTTCTTCTTCTTCTTCTTCT
>NC_022018.1:54875032-54877036 GCF_000317375.1 Microtus ochrogaster
AAAAAAAAAAAAAAAAAAATTATGAAATCAGTTGGCTTAGGGCCAGAAAGACAGATGGCATCTCAGATTATGACTGACTTTCCCAGGAAAAGCCTAAAAAGAGAAAATTCATTGGAGTAGAGAAGGAAATAATTCAGTGACATAAGGAACTGGGTCGCCCACAGCATTTGGCCTTTCACATCTCAACAGGCAGGGCTGATGGGATAATTAAGGAACTCCAGTTCAATTACCATCCTCATTACAGTAACAGTACCGACTTCACAGAGCACAAACCATGACATTAGGAGGTTTACCCCCCTCCATGGGACACCATTTTGCAAGGCTGTTTGCATTTACCAACCCGCTCAGCACCCCAGGGTCAATTTGCTCCATTTCATGCACAATCATCCTGTATCTGAGAGAGGTACAGAACTAGGATTTCAAACAACAGACTCTGCTCTGTTATTGGATCTTTAAGCCAGCACACGTGTCCCTGGAGATCTCTGCATGGAAGGTTCTCCCAGATTCTATCCCACTATATCCGGTTTTCTCATTCAGTTCTCCAGCTGCATTGTGCACCAGCTACAGTCCATCTCTGTGAGCCTATACACTGGGCTGGGAGGCCACTCTCAGCAAGGCACAGTCTCAAATGACACCATTTTCTCAAGCACGGCAGAAGCTATGACTTGATTTTGACGGAAGTTACGGATGTCACCACCTTGACTGTGTAAGACTTCATCTTGGTACGTTAGGGTTGGAGAGACTCTGAACTGCTGTGTTGTGAGAGAGGACAAGGTTGTGGCTGCCTGAATGAAACTGCTAGGAACTTTGGTGGCTTTCAAGGAGCCGGGACTAACCACCAGCAGATAGTCAACAACAAGGACAACATTTTTAGTGGAGACTTCCATCTCATAACTGTAAGGACATCGATTCTGTCTGAAGCCCAAAAACAGTCTGTAAGTTGATCCCCCCCCATTCATGCCTCCAGGCAAGAATGATGCTCAATCAACACCCCAATTTTAGCAGAGGATCCGACTTTGTGATTGCTAGATTGCTGCCCAGGGGAGATTGTAAGCTGATCAATGTCATTACCTAAAGACACCAAATAATATCTGCCAGGCTGTGATACAGCATAGAGCTAATACAGGCGACTGAGGAGACTTCTTGGATTTCGAGTACTGTCTTTGTGTCTAATTTGTCTGTATTTAACCTGTGGTCTTTCTGTACCTCCCAGGTGTAACACGTCGTTCAAGCTCCAATTCTCCATGGTGAGATAAATCAAACTCACAGCTCAGAACAACCAGGCTGGTTTGTGGCTGCATTAAACCATGGGAAGGGGCTGTTAGGCTCAAGTACTTTCTAGTAAAGTCATTGGTTCTTGCAATCTTCAAATTACCCAAGCCTTATAAGTATATCAAGCAGAAAGATAAAGAATACAAGATACTACCAAAATTTATTTTTAAGTGACTATATACATTAGAAGGGTTAATGCTGACCAGGGTGGGAGTTGGGGGTGGGGAGCACAGATGAGAAATGCCAGCCCAAACAGATTAAACTAACTCTCTTTAATGATGTTTCCTGGTTCTCCTTGCAGAATGGCTCACTGAGAGACTAGATAGAGGGAATCCTGATAGTAGGGTAGAAGAATGATCCCATGAGGGTGGAAATGCCTTTTGATTACCAGTGGGAACATCCAAGTGCATCACTCTTCACTTAGGAATCTGACTTTTTCTTCCTATACCCACTCATCCTCGTAGCAGAATTATACCTTTCTATCTGGTTAACTTAAGGATGCCCATTTAGCTTGTTTTGATAATAGAGTATGGTCAAAACTAATTGTCCCTTAAGATTAGCTGCACCTTTTTCCCTCCCTGACACAGATCTGGTACTATGTACTCCAACATCATGGGCATGAGGCTGAAATTGCAACTGCCCCGGAGGCTTGAAGCAAAGGCAGGCAGTACAACTTTGTGGGTGGTGACCACTGAGAATTTGAAGATACCTGTTATTCCAGAACATATTCAG
>NC_022018.1:54877358-54892095 GCF_000317375.1 Microtus ochrogaster
GAAGGAAGGAAGGAAGGAAGGAAGGAAGGAAGGAAGGAAGGAAGGAAGGAAGGCAGAAAGCTGCCCTTGAGACCAGAACAATGGGAGTCCTTGTTAAGCAGTGGCAACACATTTAGTAAAACCATAATGGCCCTAAACAGCTTGTGTCTCTTTGCTTTAAGAGTCAGGCAGAATGTCTGCAGTGTTCCTTAACAGAATTTTTGCATTTTAGCATAGAGTATTACATGAGAACAGGCAAGGCCAGCCATTCTTTAACCTAAAGCATGATGCTGGGTCTAGAAAGGACAGACCTTTTTACAGGGATATTCCTTCTTAAACCCAAACAAAAAAGTTAGTGATTCAGACTTAGTCTAGTAGGAAGAGTCAACTCAAGACACTGTCTTGAAAAAAACAAGTGAACAAAAAACATGCTAAGGTTTCTGAATCTAGATGCTTCCCTCTTCTTCACTATCTCCCACTATATGTTCCGTCTCCCTTCCCCAGGAAACCATTACTATAAATTTGCATGTTGATTCTTCCTAAGGTATAGAAATATTTTTTAATATGTAAAACTTTAGTACAATCATTAGCTTCTCTGTGCATATTCCTTTATAATATGACTTTTCACTCAAAGTTAGAATTTTTGAATTCTCCCAAGTAACTCGGGTTCGGGTTCATTTACATCCTCTGTGGTCTTCCTACAAGACCCCACCTTCAAGGACATCCAATCCAATAGGAGCATACATACTTGATGGGACTGTGAGATAAGTGTCGGGGCTGGGGAACCCCAATATCAGCAGCCTAGCTCAGAGCAATTGTATCCATGAAAGGAGCATGTTATGCAGAGTTGGGCACAGGTAGAGTACTCAAAAATGTGCACTGAGAAAATTCATAAACATTAAGAACACATGAGAGTTTAAGATGCTCCCAGGCAAGTGTGTTTATTGTCTTGATGGGGAAAAAAAATCAGACGCATCAGAATAGAATGCTGAAGGCACAACAGATATTAAGACCTTGAAATAAATATGCTATCTCCCTTCCATGGATCATAGGAATATTTAAATAAACATCCTGAAAATAAAGCATGAGACCCTCAGGAGGATTCCATAGTTGGGGGTGCACTTCAGATAGACAGAAAGGCCTCTTTGGGGTAAATCTTGCTGCCAGTCACCTCTGGTCCATCCTTCACCTAATGTCAAAACTTCTCAGAGCTGCAGGGGGGCAGCCCTTGCTTTGGAACCTGCAGGGCTGAGGCTAATCCATCATCTTCCATCACGTTCTCCCTAGCCTGTCTCAGCACTAAGGACAGCTCCCAGGCATGCCTAACCTGAGTTCCAAGCTTTTCTGCCAGGTCACAGGAAGCTGTAAAAATCTCTTGGCTAGCCTCGGTAATACAGCTTACTGAAGCTGCTGGTAGCCAGAGGTCAGTTGTCAACAGTTTATCACCAGAAAGACAAGAAAATGTAAACTTCAACTCTATTGAACAGACAATTGTTTTAAATTCTCAAAACCAGTTAATGTACTATGCAGTGTTTTCCTGGAGGGAGGTGGAGTTTAAAGTAAACTTATTAATATATACATCTTAATATATTAAGGTTAGGTGCAATAAATAGCTTTGAAAACGATTTTAACCTATGCTTATTTACATATATCGCTGGTGCTGAGGTCAACCTGCCCCACCCCCAATCCTTTCTCCCCAGACACCCACTTCTGAGCTCCCCAGTGCCCTCTGCAGACATTTTTCATGACTTATTTGACACTGGAAGTGTCTGGATACTTATGACCTTATCTACCTCTGCCAGACAGTGAGCACAAGGCAGAATCTGCAGAGGATTAGCAAGCCTCTGTAATTCCACAATACCAAGCCACACCCTTGACAGGCACCCACTGGCTCCATTCACTTTCACATGAGCCCAGGGTCACATGATCTGGTGTTCCCCATTACAGCAGCAGTCTGCAGGGCTTGGTTTATACAATGCATCAAACAATCTCAAATGCTTTCCTTCCCCAGATCCAGGTCAAGGCACACAGCCACTTCGTATAGCCTTTTAAAAACTGCCTAATAGCAAGCCTGATGTGGGATTCCCTTCTGTATGCTGTAAAAAATGTGTTTTATTATGGTTGGTTAATAAAAAAGCTGATTTGGCCAATAGACAGGTAGAATAGAGTCAGGTGGGAAATCCAAGCAAAGATAAAGGGAAAAAGAAGACAGAATAAGAGAGAGACCAGCAGCTGCCAGGAAAGCAAGAGGTGAAGTAACAAGCTGCTCAGAGTGGTTATTTGAGAAATGGTGGGTGAGAGAAAAACCTCCAGTTAAAGTCCACAGAGCAGACAAAGGTACCAGATCTTATGCTTGCTACCTTTTGTTTGAGGAGGCAGAGTCTTCAAGTCAGTGGGAAGCCAGGTGTGGCTTGTCTCTGCTTAGTCTTCCCTTCACCCACCTCCAGGAGCACCTGGGAGAGTGTGGCCTCTGCACTTACAGACCTGAGACCAGATTCCTTTCCCTCAGACAGCTACAGTCAAGTGTCAAGGGGTCCAGCAAGCTCAGCAAGTTCATTTGGAGTCAAGCTCAATAATGTTAGAAGCCTCTTCATGGGGCTGAGGGTGAGGGAAAAGAGAAAGGCGGCGGGGGGAGGGGGAGGCTTTGTAGAGATGCTTAACAAAGAAAACGATGAAGGACCAGAGTGATGTCCTTGTGGCTGTAATGAAAAATCTAAGAGATGTGTCTATCCCTACACGTGGCCCAATTTTATTAAACAATATATAAATACTGAGGAAAAGTGAGGTGGGGAGATTCAGCATAGACTTAAACATGGAAAAGAGGAAGATAATTTTCTTTACCCAAGAAGAGCAGCCATGGGCTTCTTAAGAGCAAGTCGCATTTAGATGTATGTAGCCAATAGCTACATACATAAGATCTGTTGTAGAGGGAAGCTTGAAAACCCTTTTCTGTGTATGAACACATCCCCCTGTGTGGGCAGCTATCGTCACAAAAGTGAAGTCACGTGATAACCAGAATCCATCACCATCGGAGGAGAGAGTCTGCCAGCCTCCAGGGCCCACAGCATCACTCTACCATCACGCCACTTCCCCCGCCATCCTGACGTGAGTAGGTTTTAAACGCAGCAGCTCGGTGAGTGCCCCCTAGGCAACGACAAAGTTCCCTGCAGGCGAATCTACCTGAACCACACAGAACTCCCTTGCAGCAGACTTTGCAGACAGGAAGTCTCTCTCAGCCAGGTGCAGTGAAGGAGGCACACATCTGCTTCTGCGTCCTACATGACAGTCGTGCCCCATAGTGCTCTGGCTTAAGCTTACGTCTCTATGCACTTGATATTAGACTGCCTGCATTCCACAGATGGGAATGCTGAGAGCAGGGCAAAGCAGACCTCAGTGTCTCCTCCAAGAACTAAATGTGTGACCTTGGGCAGCTCACTTAACCCCTCTGAGCTTCAGTTTGTCATTTGTCTTGTAAAGGAAACTGCTATATAGGGAGGGTGTGTATGTGTGTGTGCGCGCATGTGCACACGTGTGTGGGTGCGTGTGGACAGAGAATGTTTGTATGAGAGGGGATGTGTGAGTATAGGGAGGACATGAGTGTCTGCATCTTTATATACAAATAGCACATAGTGTTCAGTACAGAAATTTTCTTTCTAAATGTATTAATTAAGTATAGTCTTCTTTTTGGTATTAACAGCAACAACAACAGCAAAAAAAAAACTAGCAAAAGTTTTAAGTCTGCTCCTCCTCTTTCCCTCAGTCTTCAGGCCCAGAAATACTATTTAATCATGTAATCAAGCCTCTAAGGACCTCTTTCATAGGTCACATATATGTATTCATCTCTTGAAGCCTCATGAGCAGGACCCTTGTTTCATTGCAGAGATGGGTGTCAAAGTTCAGAACAGTAATGTGACTGCCCAAGGACATCAGAGGAGAACAGCTGAAAGTCAAATGTAGATCCGATGCACTCCCAAAGCCATGCTAGACCAACTCTGCATCAAACACGATTAAAGCCCACCTCCATACTGGCTTCAGCCATCTTCCCTACCCTCACACTGCATGATGCCAAGGATGGCAGTCACTACTAGAGTGGCTGCCCAGCTCCAGAACCAGGCTGCCTCTCCTGGGCATCTACATCAGCCAGTCTGCTTGCCTGCCAGAGGCATAAATATCACTGCAGCTACTTCACTCACACCGACTCCAACCTGCCAGACGTGTGGGTGTTGTCAAGCGAGCTACAGATTCCAAAACTTCGGTTTCCTCTGCTCAGAATCCAGCACTGTCAGTCCCAGGCACTTTGCTCTTTGTTTTTATTTTGAAAGTGACAGAATTGCCTTTCTGTAATGACTGGCTGCCTCCTCCACAGATCCTTGGAAGAGAGAAGCCAAGAGAGAGTGCCCAGTTGATCTGCCTGGGGTCCTGGTTGAGCACAGTCAGTGAGCCATAGTCCCCATTGTAGAGACAGGAAATCTTCAACCCAGTTTTGTGACTGGTAGTCAGTAGAACACGGTTGTCAGGGACAAGGAGTACCATTTCTATACTGCCTCACCGCTTACTGTTTCTCAGATATTTCTCTCCGGTTCCTAAATGATACAGTTGGAATAGCAAAAGAAGCTGCTTAATGGATTGACAGTGAAGGGTGAGTAAGTGTGAGCGTCTTCGAATTGTGCTGGGCATGTGGTGGATTCTAGAAACATGGAAGTGTCCACGTTTAGTAGAACAGTAATGCCTAGAAAAACCCATAACTTCCTATGGCCCTCACAAATTTGCCCAAGGTCATAGTGCTCACAGGTGAGAGGAGCAGGTGTGCCTGGCTTCAAAAGTCCCCATTTCTTCTCATCCCCCAGTGGAATTAGAGTGCGGGGTGTATGTGAGAGTTGCAAGAGGTTAAAAGTTGACATACAGATACTTAAAACTGAGCTGGTGCAAAAAAAAAAAGCTGTTACAGGTACACAGCGCATGCACACGCACACACACACAATGTAAGGTGTGTGAATATTAGTGCAGTAAGAGATTGTATGTTATTCCATATAGTAAGCAATAGTGTGGAGAGCTCTAGACCTCTCCCACAGTTGAATACAGACACGGGTCTACAGAAAAGTGCGTAGATGTTACCCTAGGCGGAATAAAGAGATTGCACAGGATTCTAGGTCTGCCACTGATAGCAGTTTAGTGAACATTTTTATAAAGGATCAGGTGGGTAGCATTTAGGCTTGGCCACAGGGATGTGGATGCTGAGTGGAGGCTTATTGTGTCAGGTGACACTTTCCACTCCAGATTTCTGAGGATCTGGGATTCCCACGGAAAGGACTGTGAGCTGAGACCATCATTTGAATCTCGCCACCGCCTCCAAAGTCTCGTGCTCGCTCTTCTCTGTGTCTGCGATTCTCAGAAGCCCCAGAAACAATTGTGCCTTTGCAACACTGCTCGCAATTGGATCATTAAGGCAAAATCTTTTCTAAAACAAGGATCCAGAAAGGACTTATTAAACACGGCATGGGAAGTTAATATGCAGACAGTTGACAAGGAAACATGTGATCTCTGTCCTATCTTCAAGGTCTTGAGACTAGCTAAGGTTGCACGCACAGCATCTGGAGATCCCAGGGGCCTGTCATTGTGCTAGTGATTTTTATTTTACATAAAGTTGATCGGCACATCAGTGTTGCCCTGCCACCCCAAGAGAAGATCATCCTTGGCACATTTATAATCAACTCTGTAATGTGCAAAGCGTAACTGTCAGTACAATCACATTGCTCTGAATTTCCTCAGCATCCTTCCTGTTGTGGGATGATGCTCTTGTACACTGTAAAAATTTGTCGCTTGTATTGGTTTACTGAAACACTGATTGACAGTACCCAGTCAGGAAGTATAGGTGGAGTGACCAGACTAGGAGAATTCTGGGAAGAGGAAAAACAGAGAGTCAGTCACCAGCCAGATGCAGAGGAAGCAAGATGAGAATGCCTCTTTGAGGAAAGGGACCAAGCCACGTGACTAAACACAGATAAAAAGTATGGGTCAATTTAAGTTGTAAAAGATAGTAATACGTCTAAACAATAGGCCAAATAGTTTATAATTAATTTAAATCTCTATATGTTTATTTGGGACTGAACAGCTGTGGGACTGGGCAGGACAGAAACTTCCATCTACACTTTGCCCGTTGACAAAACTTTGCTTATAGCCAGAGATGAGTAAAAAAGTGAGGCCTACAAAGCTCACAAGCTTCATGGAGGATAAACACAGCTTCAGATTAGGACACCAGTGTCTTCAACAGGACCAGAGGGTCAAGGCTAGATTCAGTCATGAAAACAAAGAAGCTAATTTTTAAAATAAAAAGAAACAAGTAAAGATGAATTGTGCACACCTAATCCAGGTGGTGGTGGCACAGGCCTTTAATCCCAGTACTCAGGGAGACAGAAGCAGGTGGATCTCTGTGAGTTCAAGGCCAGACTGGCCTACAGAAGGAGTTCCAGGACAGCCAGAGCTGCACAGTGAAACCTTGTCTCAAAAAAACAGAAAAAAAAAAATTGAAAAAAAAAGAAAACATCACCATTAATTATAAGCAAAGCAAGTATCAAAACAACAGCATAGAATACCACCAGAGAAAGAGCATAGAATACCATGAGAACTCAGGGGAGCCTCACTGTGCAGCTCAGCCCAGGCATGCAGAGTTAGCAAAAGCTAAGGAATTGGCATCAACAAGGTTCCTGGATAAGGGGATAGCATGTGTCCAGACAGCATGACAGAAGGCAGCCAGACATTCCTGAGCCTAAGAGACAGCTGTGTGGTTGCGGAGCTTTGTTCCCCTTCTGAGGCTTTGGTCAGTACTCGGAAAACAGGATTTTTCTTTAGTCCTCACATAGCTTGGAACAGTGTGAGCTTAACTTGTGAATAATTTATGTCTGTTTCCATTAAAATCAACAGCAACTGCCATGTGCAGTCCCAGGCAAGAGCAGCCTAGCTCAGCTCTTAGAAAATCAGCTGAGCATGTCCTGAGTCCCTCCCCTCAGCTTTGAGCCTTCTACATGATTCTCTGTTCCAACACCATTACCTGCCCCCAGCCAAACTCCGCTGCCCAACCTTCCATGCTGGCAGCCGTTCCCATACTCTAGGCCTCTAGCTTACCATCCTCCTTGAGGAGATGGCCTTTCTTCCTGCTCTACCATCTGACCCTTACATAACAATTGCCAGCAGCACTGCTTGTACCTTCTCTGACCTACTCTTACTCTTTAACTGGAAGCTTCAGCCTTCAGGTTTCAACTCAAGTAGCAGTATTTCCATAGAGGTGGCTTCCCCTGACTGTGCAGAGCAGATGATGCCCTGAGTGATGTGTATTGTTGCCGTGAACACACCTATGTTCTGGTGGTTTGAATAAGAATGGCATATGCTCATGCATTTGAATGCCTAGTCACTAGAGAATAGAATCCTTTGAAATGATTAGAAGGATTAAGAGGTGTGGTTTTGTTGGAGGAAGTATGTCACTGGGGGTGGGATTTGTGGTTTCAAAAGCCCATGCCAGGCTCAGTGTCTCTGTCTTTCCCTGACTGTAGATCAGGATGTAGCTCTCAGCTACTCCTCCAGAACCATACCTGCCTGCTACCATACTCTCTGCCCTCTAATAATAGATTGAGTCTCTTGTTGTAATATGAGCAGCGGGGCTGCTTCCCGCCACCCGGCCGCCAGCACGGCTAGCTTTACCCAAATAATTACATGGAAACTGTATTCTTTTAAACACTGCTTGACCCATTAGTTCCAGCCTCTTATTGGCTAGCTCTTATATATCAATCTAACCCATTTCTAATATCCCTGTAACACCACAGGGTGTCTTACCAGGGAAGATCTTAACCTGCTGTGTGTCTGTGTCAGGTAGGAGAATCATGGCGACTCCCTGACTCAGCTTCTCTCTCCCAGCATTCTGTTCTGTTTATTCCTCCCACCTATGTTTTGACCTATGAGGGCCAAGCAGTTTCTTTATTGCTTAACCAATGAAGTCAACAGATTGATATATGACACTCCCACGTCAGTCTCTGAAACTGTAAATAAACCCCCAATTAAATGTTTTCTTTTATGAGTTGGTCATAGTGTTGAAGTGATTACTTACATTGTTCTATTATTGGATAAAACTCAAGAGTCAGATATTGGGGTAGAATCCTGATTGATGAGGACAGCACAGAGAAGCAATCAGTGACCCCCCTCTCTCTTTCTCTCTCTGAAGATGGATGCTATAAAGTAATCCCACACTATCTCAGAACTGATTATAATAAAGGGTTCCTTATTCGGAGACAGACTCACAGATCATAGTCCTCTGCACAAATGGGGAACAAAACCTCACTCCAGCTCTAACTTTGGGGAGCTCCTTTTTTGGCAGGTCATATCATTGTTAAGATAAAATGGCTTTTGGCAACAGAAAAAGTATTATCTTTTAACAATAAAAATAAGTTTCTGTACCTAATCAAATGAAAGGTATTTGATAGTCTTATAAGTTAGTTTGGATTGGGAGCAAGCTGTTTGATGAACTATTGCCTCTCCTAATCAAGAAGTCTCTCCATTCAAATCTAATCTTTACCAATTTTGATAGTATCCATAACTTTTCTTCTCCTGTGGTAACAAAAAGCAAAACCTCTTCCCCAATGTAAAGCATATTCTGTTTCCCATTCTGAGGTCAGCACATCATTAAAATATATAGGCTAATTAATTCAGCAGTTTTTTCTGTTATCCAATATCTCTTTGCAGCAAAGTTAATAAAAACACTGTGTCATTTATCTCTGGGGGGGTCTTTATTATCTCTTTCTGTTTATTAAGTATATCTTTTAAAGTGCAATTAGATCTTTCTATAACTGCTTGTCCTGTGTGGGTGTGGGGTATACCAGTAATATGCTTTATGTTATAATATGCAAAAAATTGTTTCATTTACTAGTAAATGACTCATTCTTCTTTCCTGATTCTTCAATCCTGTCCCAAGTATTCAAAGCTGCAGTACAGCATAGGGACAAAGTGTGATCATCAAATTCAAATTGTCTTTGCAAATCTGGGCCTTCACCAAGAAGCTGGTCTTGGGAAATATCAATACCTCTAGCCATACTTCATTGTTTTATGACTCTGGCTTCTTCTTTCCACCATGTTCTCCATTGTAACTGAGTACCAGCTTTCAATATTACTATAGATAAATTTTTCTAGTCTTGTGTGATAATTCTATTTCAAGTTGCCAATGAATTTAGAATACGCTTCACATAGGATGACTGCATACCATATCAAATGACTGCTTCTTTAAATATCCTCAAATCTAAAACGTCTACAGGAGTCCAGTCAACTTCTGCATAGCCTTAGGGATGTTGATCACCTGGTAATCATTCTTGTATGGTAACTGTATAAACTATTGGTTTTCTAATAATCTTGGAATGCCTCTCTTCAATTTCGTAATGTAATGATATGGTAGATTCTGCTCTAAATTCCTCTGTTTGTGTCTGAATACGTTTTTATCTTCATTAGTAAGTTTTTCTACATTTTATATCTTATCAGTCAAATTTTTATTATTTTCATTAGTAAGTCTTTCTAGGGTTTGTATCTTATCAGTCAAATCTTCATTTTGCACAGTTAACACACATTTTAAAGATAAAATATGAATTACCAAACTGATAGTAATTATAATCAGTATTGTGTCAATCCCAGCTAAGTGCTTTATCCCCTCATTGTTTTTCCATTTGTAAGCCATTCATAGTAGCATTAAATAGGGTCCTAACTCCCTGAATTGTGAAGTTTCCAATTCTTCACATGGGAATGATTGTTTTCCTTATTTTAAAACCTAATTCCCCTTTTAAGAATTCCCAGGATCTCACCATCTGCTGACGACAACAGTAAAGTTGGAGTTGTGTAATGATAATCAGCTGCATCTATGCCACTCAGCTGGGGGAGGGCGTGGCTAGCTGTCACTGCTCAGCACAGCTGGGCAGAGGACACAGGCAGTCACGGCTGGGACCCTCAGCAGCTTGCAGCAGCGGCAGCAGCAGTAAAATCCCAAGTGTATGAGCAGATGTCAAGGGGGCCAGGCTGGTCTGGGGTTCCACGGAAAGTTCGTGCTGTGAGAATTGAGAGCATGTGGCTGCCTGATTGACAGATCTGACCATCTATGGGTTGCTAACTCCAGTGGCATTTGGGACCAGGGATGAGCAGAAGCTGCAAGCTCTGTAGAAAGATGGCAACAGAATACCCCAGACTTACACAGAGTGCCAATGGGCAGTAGAGAGGTGGCCAGGTTCACAACCTTGGTGTGGTTTAATAATGCCCTTATTGCAGGCCAGATGAAATGATTCTTATATTGTTTATAGTTGTTATAAAACTCAAGAGTCAGATATTGGGATAAAAGCCTGATTGATTGGAAAAGTGCAGAGAAACGACCAATGACCTCCTTTCTCTCTCCTTCCATGATCCATTAGCCCCATGAATCTTTCTAACCTCTCCCTACTACTTCCTCTATTTCTCTATGTCCTGGGTTCTCCAAAACCTCTGTGGCTGATTCTGGTCAGCCGGCAGCTGGCTCTGCCCTCTGATTCAAGATAAACTTCATAGTCAATCTCAGGAGTGTCAGAGTGTGATCAAAATATCCCACAGCACAGTATCCCTTCACAGAACTAGAATAGTGACAAAGACACATGCCAAGGACTCCCCAATGCCCTACACCAATGGGACTTCCCTAGGTCAGGCTCATGGGGAATGGCAAGGCTTTGATTAGCTAGCTTGCCTTCCCCATTCGTCCATGTATAGTAAATACACCAAGAATCCAGCCTTTTGGTGCATGGCCATCAGATCACAAGATCCACCCAATTCCAAATTTTCAGTTATCTCTTCATTCTCTTTCACCCCAATCAGGTCAACCCCAAAGCCATTTAGCTTGCAATACCTGAGCATCCCATTATTATGAGCCCCGTATCTGCATCCCCTGCCTCTCCCAACTCATATGTTGAAACACTAACCTGCTGGAGTGTGATCAGGTCATGGGACTGAAGGTCTCATGATGAAATTGGTACCCTTAGGGGGTATTCTTTCTCTCTCTTTCTCCTTCTCCTTCTTATCTTTCTATATCCTTTGTCCTTTACAAATCTAGCATGAAGGTGTCGGATATTATATTGATCGTACTTCTTGCTGTTTGACAATTTAAAGAAGGGTTTGCCTTGGCTCGCAGTGAGGAGGGAGGGCACGGCGGCAGTGTGAGGCACATTGCCACATTTTATCGGTCATCAGGAAGGAGAGAGAGGTGAAAACTGTTCCTCAGCTGTCTTCTTCATTTTCCCCATTTTATTCAGCCTGGACGCCAGTCTGGAGGCGCTGAGGTGGTGTGGCCCACATTCAGGGTGGATCTTCCAATGTCAGCTAAATCTCCCTAGCAGACATGCTCAGAAATGTGTCTAGTAGGTGACTCAAAAATCCAGGCAACCTGACCACACATCCACCCCTTACCAATTTGACACCTGAACACATCTCTTTTAACATAAAATTCTACCTATGATCCCCACAGCTTCATGACTTTCTCATAATACAGAGTGCATTTAGTTCATCTGAAATAGGGCTCCCAAATCATAACAATTCTGACATTGTTCTATAGCTAATGAGATGATCATGTGATTTCTGTTTTTGAGCCAATGTGCTGAATAACATTTATTGCTTTTCTCATGTTGACCCATCCCTGCATCTCTGAAACGAGGGCAACTTGGTGATAAAGATGATCTTCTTGATGACCCATCTCCCCTAGATGCCTGTAATTTCCCTCTCCTGCCACTAGCAGTGACCTTGTGAGTGACCCTGACTCTTAGGAAACAAACAAAAAGAATATGTACCATGTCAACTCTTTCCTTGGGGGAAAATGTTGCCTCTCTTTTCTTTCTCCCGTTGTCCAGTGGCTGAATTACAGATATAATAGTGAGCTATTCTGAACCATAGCAATAGGAGTGGTGTATTAAGAATGACAGAGCAACAATAAAGAAGCAACCGGAGCTCCAGGGACAGCATCCATCAGAGGCACTTCCTAGCTTGGGTTCTTCCTAGAGAAGAAAACTAACTACAGCCAGGCCTCCACACCCACACATTCTACATCTGCAGATTCAACCAGTAGAGCATCCAAAATATTTAAAAAGAAAATGTGGGTAGTCCTTCCTTGCCATTCCTTCTCAATAAAGTGTAATAACTATTTACAGTGTTCACATCGCAGTAATGTTATAATACATATAATATAGAGGCGATCTAACAAACAGGAGGGTGTGCTTAAGTTATGTACAAAACCTTACCACTTTATAAAGAGACGCCAGTACTCATTAACTCTAATACCCACAGGAACCAATTCCCTGAAGCTACTGAGATCACTGTGTTGAGTTATCACGCTAGATTTAGGCTCTCTGTTGTCTGCAAGTGAACCTACATTCTAATTAATAGTCTCTTGACCTTCTGGGTGTGATCTGGGCAACTTCTTAAAGATTTCCTAAACTAACTCTTTTCTCACGACAACAGAAGAGGTGTTCTGTGCAGAGGGAACAGCATGCTGAAGGCCACAAAGACAGCAGGGTGCTGAAGATGTGGGATCTCACAGTATGGGAACAAGAAAGCTCACTTGTAATGGGTAGAGAGGTGAGAATCACTCTGAAGAGTGTGCTAGTTAGGATTTTTATTGCTGTGAAGAGACGCCATGACCAATGCACCTTTTATGCAAAGGAAAAACATGTAACTGGGTGACTTACATTTTCAGAGATTTAGACCATTATCTTCATGGTGGGACATGGCAGTGTGCAGGCAGACATGGTACAGGAAAAGTTGTTGAAAGTCCTACATCTTGACCGGGAGGCAACAGAAAGTAAATGAGACACTGGGTGTGGCTTTTGCTTCTGCGTGTATGAGACCTCAAAGCCTACCTCTACAGTGACACACTTCCAAAAAGACTACATCTATTCTAACAAAGTCACACCTCCTAATAGTGCCACTCCCTAGGAGCTTCTGGGGGCCAATTATATTTAAACTATCACAGAGAGGTAGGTAGGCACCAGTCACCTACTCAAGATGACTTGGGGCTAGCACAGGCAGCTTCAACCGGATCCATTCGTAGAGTTTACCCAGCTAGCTGGAAATTCCACCAATAAAAGGTCAGTTCAGACCATCTGACTTTCTGGAATACCCCCAAGAACAGAAATTCCCAATCTATGGGTCATGACCCCTTTGAAGGTCACATATTAGATATCCCGCATATCAAATATTTACATTGCAATTTGTAACAGTAGCAAAATTACAGTTATGAAGTAATCACAAAGTAATTTTGTGATTGGGGGTCACAACCTGAGGGACTGTATGAAAGGGTCACAGCATTAGGAAGGTTGCGACCCACTGCCCTTGAAGATAAAGAATAAAGGCATGTACATGCAGAAATTCATTATTACAGCACTTCCACAAAAGCTTGGAAATGTGAGCAAGGCCTAGGGCTTCAGAGTCAGAGATGTGGGGCCCCTTGTTCCAGCTTGATCAAGCCTGAGCAGATTATTTAGTGAGGATCTCTTCTCTCTTCTACCTTCTTAGCTGTAGATGCCCTGGCTTGTCTCAGTTGCCTGGGGCAGGCTAGCATCATTAAGTGTCTGGAATCCAAAGTGTTTAAATTCTGAACAAGGTAGAATAAAAAGACCTTTGCAAGGAATAAATGCATACTGGATATCATGAGGAGTACTTTTGCACGCCCCTGCCAAGTTTGTAGAGTGAAGGTTTCAACTGCTGTTCCCCGGAATGTCCCTGAGTTTGAAGATGGGGAGGTGATTGAGAAGAAAGCCCGTGAGCTTGCAGCCTAACTCGATATGACTTGTATCACCGGAAGAGGAAATGTACCAATCCCCATATGGGAAAATGAAGAGGGAATGTGGATAGATATCCAGAGCAACACTGGGGACATTCAGTGACTCACAGGGAAGACTGTGCAAGGACACAGGAGAAGGGGGCCATTTGCAAGCCAGAGGCACAGACTTCAGAAGGAACTGATGCCGCCAAGTCCTGAATCTTGGACTCCTGGCCTTCCGAGCTTTAAGCCAAGACACATGTGCTGTTTAGGATGTCAGGGTGTGTGCCTAGTTTTGTCAGAACCTGGTAGGTGCAGGGAGCAAGAAGACAGAGATGGACTCAGGTCAGAAACACACAGGCTGGTAACTGAGCACGTCCTTCCTGCCTCTGAGCCTGTTCCCTCATCTCCAGTGTGAGCAGAATGGCGATGTTTTTGGCCCTTGAGAATGTTCTAAGGGAGAGGTGACTGATAGCTGGCTAACTTGGTTTTGCTCTCTGCTCTTGTCTGTTCTCCTCACAAGGAGAACCTCCAACATCACAGCTGTGTCTTTTCCACTCTCCCAGTACCCACTGAGGAATGCATGTGGTGAGTGTGCTACAATGATATCGAAAAATGAAAAGGCTACACTGTGGTGTGTGTGTGCTTAGAATAGAAATTTTAGCAGTGCCTGGGGCTTCCCATGGATTATTCATCTTCATGACAAATGAGGGCCCATTCCTTTGGATGAGAGAGAACATTCTTGCCTGACTCCAAGCCCCTTGGGAAGTGGTGTGACAAGACCCAGACGTCCACGCCCAGCCCTGCTGATGGAAAACCTGCTATGAGAAAATGGCGTTTGTCACTGGACACACATTCGCCTCCAGCCCTTCTGCTGTCCAGTCTCGCTGACTGGAGCTTGTAAAAGACAAAGAAAAAAAAGTAAAAGAAAAAAAGGGAAGCAAGTGAGAAGATAGAAACATG
>NC_022018.1:54892525-54894795 GCF_000317375.1 Microtus ochrogaster
GCACCTTTGAACTGTCTTGAGTCCTCCTACCACTAAGGCCTTGTCACCTGTCCAGACAGATTTTGCCACACACACTCATCAAACTTTTTTTTTAATTTTTCCAACTTAACTTTGTGGGTCTTCAACACTAGAATATTGGGAAGAATTTTTCTCCATCTTCACCCTGAATTTCCTAGGCACCTAATGAGACATTCCAGCTCTTTAAAACTATCATTTTTACATTATTATTTTTCAGTCATGAATATGTTCTCTCTATAGATATAAAATGACTTATAGTCTGTCATTCAATTAGTTCAACAATGGCTTGTGGCATTGGGAGAGGAGGTCTTGGGGGGGGTGATTGCATGATGTCTTAGGTTAGGACCTCCATGTTGGTGTCTGTAGCATTCTGAAAAGAGAAGGAAAGACCAAAGGTAGGAAGCTTGCTCTGCCTTGCCTTGCAAGTTCTTCTACTACACAGTGGGGCAGCCCTGAGCCCTCGGAGGATGAACTTTCCAACGCGGATCTGTAAGACAAGCAAACTTATATTCTTTACATGTTATCTAGTTTGAAGTGTTTTATTGTAAGAGTAGAAAGGTGATCCAAGTCCCTAAGGAAGGAGAAACTCCTTCTGTTTGTGAAGGCACACAGGCTTCCCAGGGGAGGGGATACTGAACTTCAGATGATTCACTAAGTAGGAGAAAGGCTCTGTAGCCAGAGCAGGACATCAGTCGGGTCCGATGGTGTGGTAGCTCCGGACGAGCTTGTGAGTCTGGAAGGTTGCACTGCAGGAACAGGGACAGTAGCCCCTGAGATGAACCTAAAATCCTAGCTGAGAGCTGCAATGAGGCAAAGCCTATGCTTCAGAAACGTGTTCGGATTTCATCAAAGGTGACAGAGTCCTAGGTGGCTGACAAAGAGCAGAGTCTCATAGAAAGGTCCCTCTGAGACATGGTTAGAAGGGAAGAGAAGCAAAGAGAAGGCACTGTACTGTGCCTTGACTTCCCTCTCCCTGTCACATGAAGCAGACTGATAGCTACAGCCCCACAGGCAGGATTTCTCATGTCAGCCCGAGAACATGTGCTCACACTGGAGCCTCTGTGCTCCCTAAACGATATGTGTTTCTGTAGAGGCAAACTCACTTTTATAAGCATATTATTCCATTGAATATCTTATAAATCAACAGTATGTGGATAGAAAAAGAAAGAAATGGCTAAATAATATGAAATTTAAATGGAGTATTCTGAAGAGACCCAAAGGAGGTGAATTGCAAAAGGGGGGGGGGGTTAAGTTCTGTTGCTCAGAGAGGTGAAGTGCAAAAATCCTAATATTATTATTACTGTTATCATCATCATCATCATCATCATCATCATCGTCATCATCATTTTAATCTTCAGGGTTTTACAGTCATACTTGTCTTCTAGGATCTAAATTGCCACCCCATTTTAGGAATCTGTAGATTTCTAAGGAATTCACTCTGGATACCATTTGAGCTAGATGCCCCCAAACTCTGATTAATACACTTGTTATGGATTTAATTGTGTCTGTTTCAATGTGCTTGGGCTCTAACTTCCAGAAGCTTAAACTGAAGAAGCAGGATCACCATAGAAATAGTTATGCTAAGGCCTCACGGGATAATGGCTGTGCACTGCTGTGCAGGAATTTGGACACTGATGTAAACATAGAAAAGTGTCTTGTGCAGATGGAGGCAGAGGTCAAATGGTTCATTATGAGTCAAGGAATCCCAGTGATTTTCAGAAAGCCACAGAAAGCAGGAGGAAGGCTGCAATGGACACCCTCCCTTACAGCATCTCAGAAGCTCAGACTTCCAGCATAAGTGTCAGAAAGCCAATTCTTCTTGTTTAGCTACTCAGAGTGTGGTTCTTTGTGCAGCATCCCTAGAGAACTAACAGACTAGCTACATTCATGAGGGAGTCCACTGTTTATATGATTGTGATGGCTGTTCTTGGTTGTCAACTTGACTACATCTGGAATTAACTAAAACCCAAAAATGGAGGGCACAACTTTGAGAAACTTAATTTAAAGCTGGAAGACCCCCTTCTAATCCATAGCCTGAGGAGGGAAGACATATCTTTAATCCAGATCTAATCTGAGCACATCTTCTCCTGGAAGCCTAGACAAAGATTTAGGAGAAGGAAGCTTTTTCTTTTTGCCTGCTTGTTCTTACTTAAGCTAGCCAGTCCATTTCTTCACTGGCATTAGAGCCAGGATTTCAGCATGCACTTCAGGAGTCCAGCGTGCACTTCAGGAGTCCAGCGTGCACTTCAGGA
>NC_022018.1:54894895-54896467 GCF_000317375.1 Microtus ochrogaster
TCAGGAGTCCAGCGTGCACTTCAGGATTCCAGCGTGCACTTCAGGAGTCCAGCGTGCACTTCAGGAGTCCAGCGTGCACTTCAGGAGTCCAGCGTACACTGAAGCAGCTAAGGCATCCAGCCTTGTGGACTGAGCAACTACTGGATTCTGGAGCTTTCCCATTCATAGTCTGCCATTCTTGGATTATCTGGACCAGACTCTATGAGTCATTATAATAAATCCCCTTCCATATATAGAGAGAGAGATTCATTCCATAGGTTCTGTTACTCTAGAGAACGCTGACTGATAAAGTCTTCAAGGATCAAACCCAGGTTGTCAGTTGCAGCAGCGAGTACCTTTAACTATAAAAAAGGTGTGTGTGGGAAGCATCATTCAACTCTCAGCCCCAACTCTCAGCCAGGACACAAGGGTCTGACCCAGCCACACATAGTCAATCAGGTGTTCCAAAACAGAAGGAACACTTTCAAGGTATGGGGATTCATGCTTGTATCCCAGCACAGGGGAGTCTGAGGCAGAAGGATTATTGTGACTTGGAAGTCAGGCATAACTACATAATATGTTCTAGGCCACCATGGGCTCCAGGTTAAGGATAAGGGAACAAGCCTTTCCCAAAGGAGGTTTCCAGTGATAGGGAAAGACACCTGATATTCTTCTCTGTCCTTCACACATGCAGAAGTGCATACATACATACATACATACATATGTATTGCTCACAGTACATGCACACACTCAAATAAAATAAATAAATATTCTGAAAAGAGCCATCCCGTCCAAGAACCTAGCAAAGTAGCAAAGAGTGAGTTCTGGCAGCAGAGTGAGGTCTGTGAGGAAAGGCGGTTTACTGGATATTTTATGTCAACTCGACACAATCTAGAGTTAACCAAAAGTAAGGAACCTCAGTTTAAAAAGTGGCTCCAGAACCTTAGGTTGTACACAGACCTATAGGGCGTTTTCTTAATTAATGATTGATGGAAGAGGCCCCAACCCAATGTTGGTGGTGTCCTCTCTGGGCTGTGGTCCTGGGTTCTTTAAGATTTCAGGCTGAGCAAGTCATTAGGAGCAAGCCAGTAAGCAGCACCACTCCATGACTTCTGCATCAACTCCTGCCTCCAGGATCCTGTCCTGTGTGAGTTCCTGTTCTGACTTCCTTCAATTATGGACAGTGCTATGGAAGCAGAAGCCAAATAAACCCTTGCCTCAGAAACTTGCTCTTTTGGTCATGGTGTTTTGTTGTAGCAATAAAAACCCTCAGTGCGACAAGTTGGTACCAGGAGTGGGGTATTGCTTTGACAGACATGACCATGTTGTCTGTGGAAAGACTGTAGAAGGACTTTGGAACTTTGGACTTGAAGAACCATTGAGTGTTGAGAGCCTACTGAGGTGTTCTGTAGGAGCTTGGAAGATAAGAATGTTGAGAGCAGTGCAGAGGATGGAGGCATGAACTAATGTGTAGATGATGGAGACATGAACTAATGTGTAGATGATGGAGACATGAACTAATGTATAGATAATGGAGACATGAACTAATGTGTAGATGATGGAGAACGTGAACTAATGTGCAGATGATGGAGA
>NC_022018.1:54896996-54899622 GCF_000317375.1 Microtus ochrogaster
GTAGATGATGGAGATGTGAACTAGTGTGTAGATGATGGAGACGTGAACTAGTGTGTAGATGATGGAGACGTGAACTAGTGTGTAGATGATGGAGACGTGAACTAATGTGTAGATGATGATGAAGACGTGAACTAATGTGCAGAGGATGATGGAGATGTGAACTAATGTGCAGATGATGATGGAGATGTGAACTAATGTGTAGATGATGATGGAGATGTGAACTAATGTGTAGATGATAGAGACATGAATTAATGTGTAGATAATGGAGGCCTGGCTTGTAAAGTTTCAGAGGGAAGCAAAGACTCTCCCAAAGATTTTGACTGAATAATCTGTAGTTCTGGTTAGCGGGGACTGAGGAACCAGCTGTAATTAATACTAAAGTGAGTCCTTTGCTTTCCTAGGATGCTTGATGCTGGTCAGCTGGAGCTGAGAAATTAGCAGTGATTAAGAAGACACTGTTATTGTTAATGTGAAATCTTCTAGAAAGAGTTTCCTAAGAGTCAGCACACTGAAGCTGTACTTTTTGCTGGCATCCAGACTTGGTAGTCTAAACGCTATGCAGAGTGTACTGGTTTTGAAAGCATGACGGGACTGTGGCGAGCAGCTGAGGTTTGGCACTTTTGGCAATGCTGGAGTTTGTGAAGAGAGCATAGGAGAGGCTACTGATGAAAGTACAGTCCAGTTGCATCAAGAGACCCAGCATTTGGAGATGACTTACCATGGGATGACTACAAAGCACAGGAGCAGCAGTGGGGTGGAGCCATCTGAAGCCTGGAAGACATCTGTGTGTGCTGCAGAGGGCAGAGCCAGAGAGGAGACCCAAGTCCTACCGAAGCCCAGAGCATCAGAGTGACTCCCAGACACTGGACGTTGAGTTACTTACCCTGTTGAAATTTGGTTTTGCTTTGTTTAGATCCTGACTGTGCCCTGCTTCTTCCCTCTGTCTTGAAGTAAGAAAGTGTTGAACTTGTTTTACATTTTACAGGAGCTCACAGCTGAAAGACTTTGATCTTTTAAACTAAACTTTGGATTTTCAAAAAGAGATCAGATATTTTAAATAGACTGAACTTTTAATGTGTAAAGACTGAGGAATTTTTAATTTATTTATATTTTTAATGTGAGATCTTTGGGATGAATGAGAAAGGAAAGGTTATGGCTTAACAGTGATGTGTTTGTGTGTCAAGTTGACAAGAGGTCAATTGTGCTGGATAGCTTCATGTCAACTTGAAACAAGCTAGAGTCATCTGAAAGAAGGAACCTCAGTTAATAAAATGTCTTCATAAGATTAGGCTGTATACAAGCCTGTAGGGCATTTCCTCATTTAGTGATTGATGGGGGAGACCCCAGTCCCATGTTGGTGGTGCTGTTGACCCAGGGTCCTGGGTTCTATCTATAAGAAAGCAGTCTGAGCAAGCCATGTTGAGCAAGTCAGTAAGCAGCACTCCTCCATGGTCTCTACAACAGTTTCTGTCTCTAGGGTCCTGCCCTGGTCGAGTTCCTGTCCTGACTTCCTTCAATGATAAACAGAGCCATGGAAGTGTAAGTTGAATAAACCCTTTCCTCTCCAATTTACTTTTTGGTCATGGTGTTTCATTGCAACAATAGAAAACCCTATCTAAATCAGGCAGGAAAAGGTGCACTCACCAATTTAAAACCATCTGCCTGATATCCAGCCATGAGCCAGAACATCTACTATCTACAAACTCCTTAAATAAGTATGATGTGGTTCTGTTTGCCACTCCTTAGAGCTGAGGGTGACCCGAACTGAGCAGCTCATGAAGACTGCACGGGGATAAGGACCGACACAGCTAGAGAGTTGATGGAGATTTCACACCCTCTTCAACCTATAGAAGAACAGAACCACAAAATCAAATGCAGGACCCACAGGGAACCTGTGCCAGGTTGCCTCAGGGGAGAGACCAGAGACATAGAGGGAGGGGGATGTACCTAATCATGAGCAGTAACAGACATGGCAAACACATGGACAGAGAAACCCCATGGAACTCTGAACAGTGCACGCTTGTCCTCCCTTGAGGGCAGCAATGAGGACATGGAAAGACGCTGGGGACAGGACCTCTGGTGGGCCAGGTGGAAGGAGACCTTAGACACAGCCTCAAACCAGGAAGTAGGACCCAGCTCTGAGGTCTAGGCTGCTGGGCACAGTTGAGCCTGTTTCTAGCTACAGCCTCCTCAACAGCTGGCTGGCTGAGTCACATGGCAACTATGCGCCCACATGTAGTGGAGACAACTGGTGTCAGAGAGCTTTCTCTCCCACAGAGACACAGGGGAGCTGAGAGAGCGCACCTTTTAGTAGTCCCTGTACTTTGGACCCCTCCTGTTGACAGCCTTATTCTCCACTGCTCTGTCTGAAAGGCTGTCGCTATTGGTGGCCACACCCTTATGAATAGCCCTGTGACTTTATCACCAATACCTTACCAGCTGAGCCATCCAGAGCCACAGGAGTGTCACCCAGAGGGACTCCCGTCAGAACCCATTTGGACAATTTCTTTTGTGGATGGCCAATGTCTGGTTGGGTGACACCATTCTCTTCTTCAGCGGTTTTCTGTTTTTAACCTTTATTTACTCTCTCTCTCTCTCTCTCTCTCTCTCTCTCTCTCTCTCTCTC
>NC_022018.1:54899722-54912805 GCF_000317375.1 Microtus ochrogaster
GGGTGAAGCTTGTAGCAAAAAAAAAAAAAGCCACATACCTCTTTCCCCCATTAAAAAAAAAAGTGAAGATGGGGTGATAATGGCCACTTCTAGTTTCTCTCTCTCTCTCTCTCTCTCTCTCTCTCTCTCTCTCTCTCTCTCTCTGTGTGTGTGTGTGTGTCTCCTGCATTGCAAGAGAGAACTCAAGGAGTGTGCTGTCGGAAGATCTGATGGAGTGTGCTGTCGGAAGATCTGATGGAGTGTGATGTTGATGTTGGAAGGGACCACTTTAGGTATCATCATACTGAAGCACTCAGGTATACCTTAGAAATGATCTAGTGTTTTAATCAGAAGGCTGTGTGCGCCTTGGGCTGGGTAGAATAACTGAAAGGAGGGGACAGATGTTGAGGAATAAGCAGAAGTGCAGAAGGAAACTGACCAGCAAAGGCAGCATGGAGTGTGGTATACACAAGGAGGAGTTTCTGGGCAAGGGGATAAAACTCACTAATAATTTGCCTTCTGCTGAAGACTACACAAATAAGGAGCATGCTTATGAAGAAGCTTAATGGTGGGTTGGCATGCATAGCTAAAATAAGAGATAGTGGAGGTTAGAAAATTAACAATGAAATATTCTATTGATGAGACCAAACAAGAGGCAGAAGAGAAGAAAAAAGAACAGCTTGAAAAGAAACCACACACACACACACACACACACACACAAATGAAATCCCTCCACTCTCTCTCTTACACACACACACACACACACAATTTCTTTAAGCAAACAGAGGACATCGGTGTGTGGCAGTGATTAGTCATTTTCATGTAGAGATGAGTGACTGGTCTTCCCCTTTGCTTTCTGTAATTCAGAAAGTTATTTAATAGTTCGGTGACCACAAGAGTCCGATACACCCAGGTGTTGGAGCAAACTGGGGATGCATTAAGATTTATTCTTTCTTGAAGTGTTATGTGTGAGGATCCTAACACTTACATGAAACTAAGTCAACAGTGGGAAAAACACACGAGGCAGTTTTCTCGCTTTAAAATATTGATTGTTTCTAAGGTATACAAATCAAGAAAGCATATGATCTAAACATACTGAAAACAAACAGAAGCTCATGGGTAGGGTGGCCAGGGCTCCTGTCCCTGACAGGGACACCTAGGAGGTAGAGGGGAGATAGCCTCCAGTCACTCCATCGGCTGCACTCTTGCCTTTGGCGGCAGTCAGAGTGGGACACCAGCTGGGAACGTGTTAGGATGAAGCTCCTATGTGCCAGAAGAGCAGCGCCTGTTTTTTAAATAACAGCTGAGCTGGGTGGGTCTGCTTCCCTCCACTGCAGGCTGAAGGAAGGACAGGCCATTACAGAGACAGAGTCGAGAGACTGCCCCTCAGCACCACTGCCCTGCATAGTCAGTCAGCCCAAACGGGCTTCCCTAGGCAGCCAGGTGTTTTGTTTTGTTTTCATTGCACACATTATGGGGAGATAATTAAAATCTTATTGTCAATGCACACAGGTTCTACCTCACGGACATAGAAGATAATTTGTTCTTGAGACAAAGATGAGCTGCCACGGCCAACAAATGTAAATTCAGGTCCCCCAAATAACACATTCCAACATTTCAGTGATTTCATGTAGTCTCTTACAATTGTTAAAAAACGGGGGGGAGGGGGGAGTTCTAATTACAAATGCATTGGTGAGAACTTTAGGTATATAGGTTACAGGAAGGGAAGGGACTCCCTGCTGTAGCTTTCAGACGCTGTCTCTTGTGTGCCAGTAGCATTTTACAGGGCCAAGGGATGTAGATCAGACAGATGCTAACAACAAAGGCCTCTCAATGGACCTAAAGGTAGCCTGGGATAATTTGCCTGCGGATCTGTAACATTCCAACTCTCTATACTCTCATCAGTTCACCAGCCTCGGGGCATCTTTAACACACGTGAGCCTTTTCCACAAGATTCTTCCTTTTAAAAAGCATGCTGGAAGAACTCACAGAATCGACTGAAAGCCCTCACACCTGTTCCTGGTGTTTATTTAAAATAAGCGCTCTGGAGAGGAAGAAATGGTTGTTAGAGGGTATGAATGGGCGGAACAACAGAGGATAGCCTGGGACAAAGCTCCTCTGGGTTCTGGGCAAAGTGGGGGTGCAGTAGGAGTGAAGTGGACAGGTGAATCTCGCATCAGTGCCCCCTAAAGGAGATGCAGTCAGTGAGGGCGGGACCTACTCCAGTCTCTTCTGCTGTCGTTAATCGTCTCTGACCACTGAGAGTCTAAGGGGAGGTAAGGATTAGCGAATTTCTTCCAGTCTGTAAAGGCATTGTCAGAGAAAGCCCCACAGGGGCTTGGGGTGAGGCGAGGAAAGAGGGAAGATTCAAGGCTTACTTCCACAGCAGCTTCTAAGACATGCAGGTTGTCTTTCAAAGTGCCCAGCCTAGACCAACCCAAGGCTGTGAGGACCAAGGTGTGAGGATCAGGAGGTCAGGGCTAACCTGGGCTACATGCAGAGATCTTGTGTGTTTTAAAAAAAAAAGTGTTGAAACTTTAGAGTCGTTTTTGTTGTTGTTGTTTTCTTTTCTTTTCTGATCCCCGAGAAGGACAATAAGGGTAAGGATGTTCTTCACCACTTCAACTGAGCAGAAACTCTTCCTCAAGCCACATGCAGCCGTTTCCTGTTTGGAATATGATCCTGTCAGAGAGGCCTCCAGCACCCTCCAGAGAAAGTTTTTAAATCCGATAAAAGAGCCTTTAGAGGGGAAGTCTTGTTTCTCTAAAACCCTGTACTTGAGGCTTGAGTGTTGGAGCGGTGAAGACAGAAATATCCCGGGTAGCCTGCTGCAGAGCGGGCAGGCTGGTCTCTGCGGTTCTGAGGAACTGAGATAACACACACATCAGGGGTCTGGTGATTTAGAAAATAATCCCATTGCAGACCCCAATTCTGCGCAACCTTTTCCTCATCCCAGGGATCAGGGGCTGCTGGGACAGCCTGTCCTGCCTTTGTTTATAAATGCTAGAGATCTCGCATCTTGCTGACATGCCAAGGAAACGCTGGCTTTTGAGAGAGATTGGGTTTTTCAAGCACATTTTTTTCCTGTGGCTAACACATCCATCACATCAAAAAGCATAAGGAAAATCAGAAGACGAAACACTATCTCTCATACCTTGCCCAATGCTGGAAGGACAAATTGTACGTATGGTCCCCTTCCACCTTGTGTCCTATGGAGACATGGTTTTTACTAAGTTGTCACTTGGGAACCCCACTGTCATGAGGGAAGGGTATGTCAGTAATGAACCACTTTCACTAGACAGTTTTCCCATCAGTTTGTTTTCTGTTGCTGTAATAAGAACACTGACCAAAAGCAACCAGGGAGAGGAAAAGGTTGATTTCAGCTCTCACTTCCAGCTAATAATTTGGATGCTGCCAATGGCTGGATCTTTGCCAGAATCTGTTGTAACAGAATCCCTCTCATCTCCAATTTTATTAATTTGGCTCTTCTCTTTATTTTGATTATTTTGGTGAATGGCTTATCAATCTTGCTTAGCCGCAAAGAGCCAGCTCCTGTTTCATCAATTCTTTGTGTTCTTTTCATTTCTAGTTTATTAATTTTTGCTCTGGTCTTAATGTAATCTTTGCTTCTGCTGACTTGTGGTCTGGATTGTTCTTTTTCAGGGCACCAGATGCATCTTTTATCTGAGCTCTCTCTGGCTTCTTAATGTAGGAACTTAGAGCTATAAACTTCCTGGAGGCCTGCTTTCATTGTATCCCATTGGCTTTGGCATGCTCTGTTCTCCTTTTCATTCAATTCCAGAAGCGCTTTTATTTCCTTCAGGATTTCACAAGGGCCTGCTCATTGTGTATTAGCATGTGTCTAACCTCCATGAGTTGTGTGTGTTCTGGAGCTTCTCTTGTTGTTGATTGATAGTCTTGCTCCTTTCTGATGAGATAGAGGATAATGAATTGTTCCACTTTCCTATATTTACTAAGGCTTGCTGTGTGCCTGAGTGTATGTTCTATTTTAGAGAAAGTTCCTTGGGCTGCTGTGGAAAAAAAAAGTGTGCTCTGCAGTGTTTGGATGGAATGTTTTATAGATGCCTATTAGGTCCATTTGATCTGCTATGTCATTTAATTCAGATATTTCTCTTTTATTTATCTGCCCTGCATAGACAGAATGGATAAATCTGAACCACAAAGTCATGAGTTATTAAACAAAATTCCCAATGCTGGGTTGGGATACTAACCTAGAAATGGTTGTCCAGGAAATCCCCAGAGGCAACCAAAGTAATATAGATTATTGCCATAGCTCTTGGTGGTCCAGCAGAACCAGACAGTAAGATGCTATTGTTGAAGACGCCATACACTTTGGATAACATAGAGAAATCAAGCTGAAACTGAGCAGAAAGCCTTCTCCTGCTGGCTAACTCCCATGGTGGTAGAAGTTGTTACACAGGTCACAGGAGACAAGAGTCATCAAAGGTCTTAACACAAATGTGGGTTGTATGCTATGCTACTGTCCTGTCGAGCAAGAGGTACCACACATGATGCAATGTCCTGGCTGTTGTAAGAGTAACCAACTGCATTCTGATTGGACTAAAGCCTGCTCAGGAGGAAGGAGTTCATGTCTGGTACTACTCATCTGGTCAAAGGTCCTTAGCTGGAGAGGTCATAGATCCTGTCCAGGATCCTTCTGTTTCTGTTTCTGTCTGAGGAACGGACATGGTGTTATACCATCTCCCACATATTTTTGTTTATACCCATAGATTAGAGCTGCCTTCAGCCTTGTCAGAGGTCAATGCACAAACTCATGACTAGTCAAGATGCTAAGAAAAGGTGACTACTCAGTGCTCAGACCTCAGTGAATTCCATATCACTCTTTCCAAGATTCAAGGAACATCAAAGAAGAGAAGTTAGAATTCATGTAAGACCTTAGCTATGGAGAGGTGGCCATGAAATGCTGACTTCTAGGCACCATGTGTCTGTCTACTCATGGGCTAACAGCAACCATGGTTACCTACACAGGATCTTTCTAGGATAGAAGTTATCAACGTTCAGTCATGGATGGGTGTAGATGGAGACTGCTCGCTCATTCCCCGGCTGCCAGACCTGAATAATCACACAGAAACTATATTAATTACAACACTATAATTAATGACTCAGGCATATTCCTCTTATATCTTATTCCTCTTATATCATATTAATTCTTATATCTTAAATCAACCCATTTTTTTGAAGAAGGACACTAGAAAGAAATCCCACACTAGCTCAGAATTGAATATAATTAAGGGTTATTTATTTAGGGGTAGACTCACAGATCACAGTCCTCTGCTCGAACAGAGAATCCAGCAGCCAGAAGAGAGAGAGCGCATACTTTACATCGGCATTTATAGTATAAAAGGCCATACCCAAGTGGGCAGGTAACTTTAAGGCTACTAGCTGAAAGATTGCCTACAGAAATTTCTATTAATCTGTGTATTGCCATGAGGCTTTGACCTACCAGTAACAGTAAGTAAGGTTCCAGCGATCGATCGATCTATCTATCTATCTATCTATCTATCTATCTATCTATCTATCTATCTATCTATCTCTGCTTTGATTTCCCACCTGGCTTTACTCTGCTAATCCATTGGCTCAAACAGCTTTATTCATCAACCAATAAACACAATATTGAAGGACATCACACATCAGATGGGGAAGGGACTCAGGAGTCCCATCTCCTCCCTAGACAGTCATTGTGAACCATTGTCTATAGTGATATAGGTGACTTACCTATATTCCAGTGGATAGGTCCACATCCATGCTCAGGTAGACTTTCCTGGTTAAACTCAATGAATCACAAAGCAGAAAAGATAAAGTAGGAGAAAGATTCTCTGGGATAAGGAAGGACTTGCTGAAGAGGGATAGGAGAGGGTGGTGTGGTGTCACAAGAATATGTTATATACATGTATGAAAAAGTCAATGCATCAATTAATTTTTTAAAACCCTGGGAAAAAAGCAGAAGTGATCAACTCAGTAGGATTGGCAGATAACATTGGAAAGCCTACTCATCATAAAACAAAAAAGTAAATAAATAAGAGGCCCCAGAATCCAATATTCAAATAAGGGAATGAAATAGAGAGTAGAAGAGAGAAAATCATCATTAAAACATACAGGAGAAAATTCCCAGGTGGACAGTACAGATCAAAAGCACCAATACAAAGCCAGCAGAATGTATAAAAATAGTCTAACACCGAGGCAATTAATTGTGAGATTTCAGAGCACTGGCGGGGGGTGGGGAGAAATCACATCTACAAGGAAATTGTCACATCTCATACATCAGGTACAAGAATTGCTTTGGATTCTCTATGTGCGTGCTAGGAAGCAATGGCAAATGCCTTAGCATTCTGAAGGGGGAAAAAAATCTTATGTAGGATTCTAGAGTCAGCCAAGATGCTAATGAGGCAGGAATATAGACTCAGGATATTTTCAGCACCACCGTGCTCCCTTTCCGAGGAGACTGCTTTGGCGTGTGCTGTGCTAAAAGGGCATGGTAAGCCAAGAATCAGGAAGGCAGGGACTAGAAACGGAAGCAGCCTGAAGCAAACCCTCAGAATGGATAATAAAAACGGAGAGAGGGGGTGTGTGCACCCCTGGATAATGCTGGACCACAGTGGGAGAGGCCACTCCAGGGAGACTGATTGAGGAAACCTGAGCACTATTGGATGAGAGCAACCATTTTGAAAAACTTCTTAAGCTGGAAAATAAGTTTAAGCGTAATGTACACTTAGTTATACTGAAAAAGAAGTAAATAGGGAAACAATTAGCTCTAGGGGAGAAACTTTTTGCTAGATATTATGTCATTGGGCCAGAAAAAAAAATTTGCAAAGTCTGGCCATTACAATATGTAGATTTTATTGATATGACTTTAAAAGAGAAAAGGGGAATACAGAAATGCTTTCATTGAAAATGAGTGGCATACATCCGAAAAATAAGAATAAGTGGAAGGAGTGTGTACCCATTTTGACAGAACTGGCGGGGCTGAGATGAGAAGACAGTGACTTAAAGCCAGTGCAGGTGAGCCAGGCACGGAGCATGCTCCACTGACCCCAGCCCTCAGGTAGAGGCAGAGGCGGGCAGACCTCTGTGAGGTCAAGACCAACCTGGTGTATATGATGACTTCTAGGTCACCTGAGAAGATCTTGTCAATAAACAGACAAAACAAAAGCCAGTGTAGGTTAAATGGTAAGTTCAGATCATCTACAAGCTAAGATCTTATCTCAAGAAAGGAAGGAACAGGAGGGAAAGGAAGGGAAGAGGGGAAGAGAGAGGAGAGAGGAAGGGTTAAGGTAAATAGGAAGCCAGATGCAACACGGTACCTGTGTGTTCAAAAGGAAAAATAATCACACTCTTATATAGAAGGGTTATGTCACTATACAGCCCAGGCTGGTCTCAAACTCGGAAATGCACAGTTTCGGTCTCAGAATGCTGATGTTGCAGGTGTGTGCCTCCTCAGCTGGATCAAAAGAGTTAACTCTGCCATTTAAAAGACAGAGAAGACCGTATTGCATGAGGAAAAAAAAAAGGTGCTCCGTTTTATAAAATAGCATAATGCCACTGCAAGGCCATAAATAAAAGGTTTTAGGACAAGATTCCCCAGACAAATAATAATGAAGGCTAGAGAAAGAAGAAGCAGCTGGGAAGGCCTGGCATAAATATCCGGCTGTAAAACTGTTGCAGCAACTCGTGTCTCCTGTTACTGTGTGAAGTATTCAGAGACACTAGCAAATGAATGGGTGTGGCTGCATTCCAACAAAACTACTTACCCCAGCCATCCAGTTCACAGGTCCTGGTTGATGTCGCTGGGTCTAGTAGTCCCTGACTTCCCTTTGGCCTTGTCGCTGCCTCTATCCTCTGCTCAGCTCCCAATCTGGGCTGGCACTAATTTTTCCTGATTTTTCTATAATGTGAAACCTTTTCCTGAAAGAAACAGGCAAAAACATCATGGCCTGTGTCCTGCCACTGTGACTTCAGACTCCATTTTACCTGTAGGGTGAAATAAAGTTCAGGTTCCCAAGCCCTAGGGGAGCAGGAACCTTCCGATGGCTGACCAACCTCCTCCCTAAAGCATAGAGACAGTCCTTATGCATCTTTAGTTCTCTAGAAACATTATAGCTGTTGCTAACAGAAGAAACAAATGAATCTTATTGGTTGGACTGCAAGGCTTGCATTGTATGCCAGTTGACAATGGTGGAACATTCAAGGAAGCCTCTAATCTCTAAGTCCTGATCGGTGAAAATTGTAACTGTAACTCGGCAATTAATGTTTGTGGATTTTATGTTTATAAACCCCACTTTTGCCCCTGCTCAGGCCTGTCAGGAGAAACAAGACTCCCGAGTCCTTGTCCTGCAGCCCCAATCTACCAATGACCCACTATGTGGTGAGTTATTTTTAAAAGCCAGGCAGTGGTGGTACGTGCCTTTAATCTCAGAACTCGGGAAGCAGAGGCAGGCTGATCTCTGTGAGTTCAAGGACAGCCTGGTCTACGGAGTGCTAAAGAGTGAGTTCCAGGACAGGCTCCAACTACACAGAGAAACCCTGTCACACAAAAAAAGGAAAGAAAGAAAACTTTGGAAACCATAAGGATTGTCTCTCTCTCCTTCCTTGTGACACATACCAGGCTAGGTGTAAAATTCCCATCATGCAATCTTACTATTATGAATTCTTTAACATTCTTGTGCCAGATCCTCACCTAGCTCACATCCTAATTACATGAAGACATCTGTTTGAATGCCATCTCCCAAAGGAACCCTCTGATCACCTGATCTAAGACACCTCCATGTCCTATATCAGCCTCCTTTGAATCATAATTTCTGAAGGGCATTTGGACACCGCCCCCCGCAGACTGCATTTGGACTGTGTTATGGTGAAGACCACCTTCCCTCCCTAGTATGTGCACACTCTGAGCAAAGAACTCTGTCCACATTCTCAGAACTGAGTCTCCTGGACCTGGACCACTGCCCGAGAGACATCACTGAGGCTCAGGGAATATCTGCTGAGTCGGTCGATGAATGGATGCATAAGTGACTCTAACATGATTCCGACCACGAGTGAGTATCACCTCTTTTAATCTAGAGGAAAGAACGTTATTTCATGGTCAGTCTGGCTTTCTATCTGTGATGGTCTGAAAGTAGATAAAGAAAGAAAGATTACATGGTTTGTAACTGAGTGATATAGATGCTAAGACCTACTCCTAATCAAGGAGCTATTGCAATTGACACCTGCTGGGAAAGGGGAAGTCGGTTTCCTCCAATGGAGAGTCACTGGGTATGTCAACCACATTCCAGGGCAGTCCGGATGCCCAGGAATAGTTAGCAAAACAAAATAAACTTCAAGAGGCTTTTGGGGGAGCAGGAGTTTTATTTCATTTTGTTTTGTTTTGAAATTTTTGAGTCTATTGAATTTGTTTGGTTTTCATTTTCTTTTCTTCTCTTTTGGTGTTTTTGTTGGGAGGGGGTATTGGGTAGAGAGATGGGGAGCATCTGGAAAAAGCCAAGGAAAACATAAGCAAAATATATTGTATGAAAAGTGTTTTAAATTTTAAAAAGAAAAGAGAGAGAAGGGAAGGGAGGGAAAAAGGAAAGAGGATTCCCATAATACCTTAACTGACAAATGGCACAAAACCCTCACAGACATACTGGGGTCCTGGGAATTACAAAGACAAAGCAAACTATTGCTAGTTTTTCAAAAGACAGTTCCAGGTTTTCAAGAATCTTGTATCATCAAAAGCAAAAAGTTCATATTGCCTTCTGGTCTAGCCTTCTCCCCTCTGAAGGGAATAACCTTAGAGAAGAAAGGGTCTTGAAAGTCACAGGGCAGAAGTGAAAATATTGACCAGCACCTCCACCCTAACCACACCCACACCCACCCCACACCACACCCACCAATCCCACACTCACCCACGCCCACCCCACGTTCACACCCATACCCACCCATCCTACACCCAACCCCCATGCCCCGTCACCCAGGGCACTTCCCTGTGTACCCCAACTTTATGCAGTTCAGACATTTGTCATTCTCAATCTCAAAGGCAACATTGAGAAAACCACTGGCTATTGCATGTGGAGTTTCATGTCTGGTGAATTCCTGCTCCTCTCTCAGCTATAAGTGACCGATGGATACAATCTCCGTGTCTTTTAGGGGAAAGCCCCCATTCCATCTGAAATCACTTTTATCTTTGAAGCCAAAACATTGGCTTTGGAGTTGAATCGTTAACCCTTGGTATCTAAGGATTGGTGTTAACCAGAGAGGGCCTTTCATCTGCTTTCAAGCCGCTTTCTCTGATTTACAGTATTTGAAGAAGAAAGCATGTTTTCATCCTGCACTGTCCCTCCCAACCCCACAGAGGCTGGAGAAGGAAACCAAAGTTATTGAAAACAACAATTGACTCTGTTATGGGATTGGCTTCATACGACCTCATTAATCCTCAGCGCAGCTCTTTGAGGGGTTTATTTTCACTTTATGGTTTTAAAAACAGGTTGAAAGAAATAAGCTCTCTCTTATTTTTCCAAGTTAGGGAAGTAACACAAACACAGAATTCAGAATCAGACAGATTCGGATTTAAATTTCACGACCTTAGGCAAACTCTACTCTTCTCAGAGTTTGCAGGTCAGAAACTGTCCAGGTAGCATGACCGTGACAATAAAAGTTCCCTACACCTGAGCTGCCCATGTGGACACCATGAACCATGCTGTGGGCTCTTGACACGTGTCATATCATCCATGTTCTAACTCTCACGTCTCTTTGATTTCCACACACAGAGTTCAATATGAACAGCACTTTCCCCTTTTTTATTTTTTTTTTAAACAAGAACTCTGAATCTAATATCCTTTGTATAGCTTTTTTTTCAGACCATTATACATAGCATATCGTAACCAACACTCTAAACAAAGATAAATATCCATAATCCATTTTTGGGAATATGGGCATAGTTTTCCGGGCAACTTCCTGCTGATTAGGGATGCTGATAATCTTACAGGGACCTAAAGAAAATTTAGAATTATGGTCAAGTCCTGACTGGAAAATTCTGTGAGGCTTGATCATCTCAGCTAGCAGTCTTGAAACTGCTATGGATGTAGCACTCAGAGGAAGCTCCAACAGAGGCCCACTGAAACGTTGGGTCATCTGAGCCATCTGCTCCTATCAGAGATGTCCCAAGTGGTCTTCCTTGATTAAACCTGATTTTTCTTATCCCAAAATGAATCCATAGCCTCTCATTTCCTGTGGAAACAAAAACAAAACCTCTTCTCCAAAGTAACCTATCTTTTTACTTAAATTTTGAAGTTAAAGCATCAAAATATGTATGTTGGATTAATCCAGCAACATTTATAATCAAATGTCTTTTAACAGCTGTTGATTCTTCCTCAGCATTTAAACAATTCAAACAGAACGTGATAACATACAGTATCCAGATTCTCTGTGTGTTTTCCATCTTTGTGTGGCTTTATTTAAATTCTATTTCTTTTATTTTTACTTTTAATTTTTGGCTTTTTGAGACTAGTTTTCTCTGTGTATCTTTGGCTGTCCTGGCACTCACTCTGTAGATCAGGTTGTCATTGCACTCACAGAGATCCGCCTGCCTCTGCCTCCCAAGTGTTGGGATTAAAGGTGTGCGCCACCACAGCCACTATTTATTTTTTTTTACTTTAAGGACTTTATCTTTTTTCTTTTCTCTCCCAAGCCTACATATATTTTTAAACCCACTGTAAATCATTTAAAGGTTTTTCTTTATCTGAATCTTTTTTATTGTATATCTCTTTTTTCTGACCACATGAGTCTTTAATTTGCTAAGCCATATAGCTAGGACTAAAGCTGTGGCTTTGACAGCCGGATCCAGCCCATTCCTTAGCTTTCTGAGAGTCTACCCTAATGGCAGAGGTACTGGCTGGAGCCATGTTTATTACCACGACTCTATGGCATTTCAAGGTCCCTGCCACTACCAAGAAGCATGCTGTAGGCTATTCATCAACACCATTTAGGTGCTTTGTGGCAGAGACTCTTAAAAGGGCTGCAAAGGTTTTGCAGATAAAGTTGAGTCAGGAAACCTCTCTTAATGAGATGCACTTGCCTCTAGCAAACAGAGCAAACCAGAGAAGTTGCTGCTACAAAGAAGCCATGCTTAACACTGTTATTTTTGCCTAGAATTACTTCCCAAGTTCTCCCAGGTTTTCTGTGGATGGGTGCCATTCTGTTGACAGAAGTTTCTGTCCCCTGCTCCCTGATCCCACAGACATTCAGTCCCAAAGAAACATGTAAAGGTCTACATTAATTATAAATTGGTTGGCCTTAATAGGATTCTTATCACTTTTATAACCTATATTAGCCCATAATTCTTGTCTGTGCTAGCCTTGTGGCTTGGTACCTTTCATCAGCGAGGCATTTTCATCTTGCTTCCTCTATGTCTGGATGACTACTGCAGACTGCACCTTTCCTCTTCCCAGAATTCCTCTGTTCTTGTCGCCCTGCCATTACTTCCCTTTTGGACTACATTTTTTGAGTTTAGTTTACAATTCTTGCAAATTTCCAACCAAAGAACACAATTCGCCACCCTTATCAAGTTCCTGGCTATTGTGATTGCTCCTGTGTGAAGAAGGAAATGGAGTTGTGAAAGTTGCTACTGACCTGCCATGTAAAGCCTTGGTTGTATCTTTGCAGACCTTTCTTCCCGGGAAAGACACCCCTCGATTTACAATGCCAACCTGTTCCTGCCACCTGTACCTGTGAGCAACTATTTTTCTAACTTATTAAAAACATATTTACTTGTCTATGGACATGCACCTGCCCCAGCACAGGTTTGGATGTAGGAGGGCAGCTTGCTGGAGTTGAGTCTCTTCTTCCACATGTGGGATCCTAGAATAAAATGCAGATCTTCACGCTTGGTGTCAAGAGCCCTTGCCCATAGAGCCTTCTTCACAGCCCAGAAATCAGCCATTTCCAGGAATGCAAACACTAAGAGTAAAGTTAGAGACAAAACGTCTAATCAACATATTGAGAACTCACTAGGAACCGCACCTACTTCTGCTGGACCAGATATCAATCAGTGCACCAGGTTTTGTTGGTGTTTGTGTCTTATGTGTGGCT
>NC_022018.1:54913587-54923907 GCF_000317375.1 Microtus ochrogaster
TGGTTTCAGGTTTGAGCTAAACTTTAGATACACTTATTCCAGCACGTAATATCAGAAGAGTGAATGAAAGCAACACGGTAGGTTTTTAAATTCATTTTTAATAAATGTATTTTTAATAAATTCTATTGAGTCTAAAATCTAGATAACTTTATCTCTCACTTTAGTTTCAATAAACTCAAAGCCAAGGCTATCAAATTTGTAACTGGAATCTATAAAGGGTTGGGGTGGATCCTTACTTTAGCAAACTCAAGAACAGTTAAGCGGCCTGGAGAGATGGCTTAGTGGTTAAAAGCACTGGTTGCTCTTTCAGAAGACCCAGGTTGAATTCCCAGAACCCACGTGACAGCTCACAACCATCTGTAACTGCAGTTTCAGGGGACTGAATGCCTTCTTCTGACCTCCACAGGCTCCAACCAACTTGTGTGAGGCACAGACATAGTTGCAGGTAAAACACCCACACACACACCCACACACACACACACACACACACACATATTTAGTTTAGAGGGAAACATCACTCCATTTGCATACGGTGAGCCCTTCCTCGAGCCAGCCCTCCATGTGCCGGCAGCAGTTCTCACAGTGTGATTCAGAAACTAAGTTTACAGCAGCCAAGGCATCCTTCAGATGCCGGGAGCTAAGCTGGCTCTCTCTCTCTCTCTCTCTCTCTCTCTCTCTCTCTCTCTCTCTCTCTCTCTCTCTCTCCTATCATTGCAGAAGCCCAGCAGCTGCTCGCTTCTGCCCTCTCAGACTCTCAGAACTGGATGATCACAAGGCTGGCCTTAGTCACAATTCTGGAACCTGGTGTTCACGCCCCCTCTCCCAAAATAAACAAATCCCCAAAATTTATAACCTTAGAAGACAAGAGAAAATAGTATCTCTGCAATTACATTGACTTTACCCTCCTTTTCATTTTCACAGAAATCATGGGAAATGGGGGGGGGGCAGCGTCTTCGCCTGTGTAACATGACCCCAAATTTACACATTCTGCATCCTTGCAAGGAGATAAGCGTCGATACAGAAAACTGAAAACCTGCCCCCACCATTTCCAAGCTGGGTAACCCTGGCAAGCTCTCAGAGCTCTGTTTTCTTCCACAATAAATTTATGTAATAATATTTATCTCCCAGAACTCGGTGAAGACTCTGGTAATATGTATAAATCTCCCTGCACACCCCAGGCATTAGCACGCACTCTCGCTCCTCACTCCCACCCATTCTCAGCTATAGAGTGGGTTGTGTCAAACAAGAGGACGTACTTCCCACACCCAGGAGAGCATGCTGCCAGCTACAGAGGGAACTGACTTGACACAAAGCCATTACCAGAACTCACAAACATTACTGCAAATTCCCCTGGTGCTCATAAGCTTCTGCGAATCTTTCACCCTTGCGTCTGTCAAAGCACGTCTGGGAGCAGTTTACATTTTCAACCTGCAAACCCTCCTGCGATAACAAGCCCCACCTGCTAGTCCCGGTCCATAATCACCTCCTCACTGACAGTCACATTCAGGGAGGCAATGAGAGGTGGAGGAGGTCAAAGGCTGTGCCCAGATGTAGCCTGAATTTGCTACTTTCTGCCTGTGAGATCTCGAGTAAGCAGCTTGCCTGCACATTCTTCAACTTCCTGCAAAGTGGAGATGATGGTACCCAAGCCAATTGTTCTTCAGCGTCAGAGCCTGTGGGGCATGCTGGCTCTTAAGAGATTGCTTCAGGTATATGTTCATATCACTTGTGTGGTCATTCTGGCCCTGACGTTCTTACTCTTCATCGGAAGCACTCTCCCCTCCCCCTGAAGCTGCTCCATGATCCCTGTTGCTGAACACACTACATTTTCTTTCCTGAATCCTAATTCAAAAGCTCTCTCTTCCCCGTCTCCCTCCTCCAGGAAGCTGCCTAGATTAGCAGCTCGCCCACCCTATTCTTTTTCTCTCAAGCTCTGCTCTGGTCTAACTGTCCTTGAGCTTCCTCTAAATTCTTTTTATTAATGAAACTAAGAACCCAAAAAGGAACCCTGATTTGAGTTTGTAGACATTCCTGCCAGGGCTCCCCGAGGCCTGCCACCCTCCTGGACATTGATTGTTGGCCCTTCAGGAGTCCAGTTTTGAATGCTGGCCCCACTCCAGGCTCCAGAGCAGTCTTTTCTGAAATTGTGTCACAGATATTGGTCTGGTCTTAATAAGACAGATTGCAAATACTGACACTATCCCTAGACAGACATCCTGATGTCAGGTGTATTTGGAACCTTTGTCAAGCTAAATGATAAGTCTGTCTGTCTGTCTGTCTGTCTGTCTGCCTCTCTCTCTCTCTTTCTCTCTCTTTCTCTCTTACACGCACACACACACACACACACACACACACACACACACCACACCCTGCATCTCTCCTCCCCCATCTCCCCCATTTGCCAGGTCATATATCCAAATCATGGGCAGTGCTCACACTTTCTCTCACCAATGAAACACCGTGAATGCAGTTTCTTTGCAATTCAGTCCTTCACATGACTGATAAAATTGTTTTCTAGTTTCATTCAAAAATTCCAGGCAAATTTTCCCCAAATCCGACTGAAGCTCAACTTCTTAATAACCTTGATATGGGCTAAAGATTGTAAAGTTTTCTAACACTTTTAGTGCATCTGGTTTGAAATTTCGGTGTGGGAGCTAACATCTCAAACAAAGCACCCATCATCTGTTTGCTTCAACCACAATAGAGATGAGTCTCATTTAAATGGACTAATATAGACCCCTAGAAAATTAAGCAAACATAAAATGGAGTATTTATTCAGCCACCTAGGTGGTAGATATTGTTAACTTCTTAGGCTCAGAGGATTCTTTTAGCATAATTTTGACAAGTTTATTAAACTAATCAGCATCTCTAAACTTCTGTTCATCGGGAGCATGCCTAAAACTAACAATATTAGAATTCATAAAGGGTCAGCACGTTACTAAGGATGTTTTTATTTCCTGCACTTAAAATGAATGCATGTTGAACAGGCAGTGGGGTAACACATGGTCCTGCATTTGTCCATGGTCATGCGTGTAGGTGGGTGTGGCTATGATTCACCCAGAAGAGTGGTGTCCGTTCAGTGGCAGAAGAAGACAGGTGCTGCGCAGGGGCATTGGTACAGCCTAGGAAGGAAGAGGACCTGGACAGCTACTGTGGATTAAAAATTAGGCTCTGCCATGGGTTTCTATTTCAGAGTGAACAGGGAAATAATTTCAGACAGTTGAATGAGAGGGTCAGCTGCTGCTGTCGGGGTCTCTGTGGAAGAGCGGTCTCATGGTGCAGGTATCTGAGAGGGTGAAGATGTGGCTTTCTGCTTTCTGTGCACACTGCCAGCATCTGTACTTGGACCAAGGGAAGGCGTTGACATTCCTATAGGCATGGAACACTGGGACCCTTGACATAGTTGCCCTAATGCCAAAAATATACATTCACTCTGATGTGAGATTCCCCTCTGTATGCTGTGAATATTTTTATTATACTTGGTTCATAAAGAAGCTGCTTTGGCCTATGGCAGAACATAATATAGCTAGGCGGGAAAACTAAACTGAATGCAGGGAGAAAGAAGGTGGAGCCAGGAACACACCATGTAGCTGCCCAAGAAGCCAAAGGTAACAAACCATGAGTCTCATGGTAAAATATAAAATAATAGAAATGGGTTAATTTAAGATGTAAGAGCTAGTTGATAAGAAGCCTGAGTTAGTAGGTCAAAGAGTATGTAATTAATATTAAGCCTCGGAGTGGTTATTTTATAAGTGGCTTTGGGAACACATGGGAGGGGAAAACCTGGTCCTGGGGAACCAGTGGGATGGAGAAATTTTGTAGCTGCATCACTCAGGACCTTTTCTGCTCCCAACATTGAGGTGCCATAAATTCTTCCTCCACGATGCGAAGGGACGAGAGATGTGTACTGTATTCAGAGCCCCTTATAAAGGCCTTAAGAGACCATTGTGTAAAACTGAATCTTGAGTTGTGGTGGAGATCAAAACGGTTGGTGTTGCCAGAACTGTGTGGCATCTGCTAAGAGAGCTGTGCAGAGGGCGACGTTTGCTACAGTCAGCAAAGTTAGATGGGCAGAGTCACCTAAGTCCTTTGAAATTGAAGCCCCGTCTAGCAGGCATGAACTAAATGGTTGGGGGTTTACACTGTTGGGCCTTGGTCTTATTTTGGCTCGACATTTTCTCACTGTGCCCCATTTCTCAATTTTGGAATGAGAAGAGATATTCTGTAGCATTGTATGTTGAAAGTATAGAATTTAGGTTTTGATTTTATGGTGCAGGGGATGACAGCTAAAAACTTGCTTTGAGTCTCAGAGAAGACATTGAACTTTTGAGTGTTGTTGAGACTGTTAAAGACTATGTGAGCTTTGGAAGTGGACTAAATGCATTTTTCGTCATGACATGGCCACGCACCCATGAAGGGCAGCTGTATAACGTGATGGCTTGACTGAAAGTTGCCCCGCCCTCACCTCGGCCTCAGACACTGGAACACACGGTCCCCAGTGAGTGCACAGTTGGGGGAAGTGACAGGATTTTTAGGAAGTAGAGCTTTACTAGAGGAAGCGCGGCACGTCCCCAGTGAGTGCACAGTTGGGGGAAGTGACAGGATTTTTAGGAAGTAGAGCTTTACTAGAGGAAGCGCGGCACTGGAGGAGGGCTTTAAGGTTTTATGTGCTTGCCCACTTCCTGCTTACTCTCTCTCCTCTCTGCTCTCTCCATTTGGTATAAGTGTGTATTTGTTTGTGGTGTGGCACGTGTGTGTGTGTGTGTGTGTGTGTGTGTGTGTGTGTGTCCTGTTTGTGGATGAAGTGTGACCAGCCAACTTCCTTCTGCTACCATGCCTTTCCTGCCATGACAGACTCTATCCCTCTAAAACTACAACCACAATCATTTTTTTCTTTTTTCCCAGAAAAGAAAAGTAAAAACAAAAAAAAAAGCCTAACTCTAAGTAATTCATAACAATTCATATTCCAGCTTCTGAAAACTGAAAAGCAAACTTTAAAAGCACTTTTCTAATGGGGACAGTAGAATGGCAGTGGGTTCTCGTCAAAACACCTGGGAATACTTTCTATAACTGTCAAATCATACAACCAATAAACATATCCTTCAGGAACTAAGAAAAATCAAGACATTTTCAGATAAATAAAATCTCAGAAATTAAGATATAATGTTCATGAGTTGGAAAACTCAAGAAATAGAGATATCGATTCTCCTTAAATTGATATCCAGATTTAATATGTCAAGATTATATAACTAATGACAACTTTAGTCTAAAGTACATGTGAAAAGGCAAGAAAACAGAGATGAGGATTCTTGTAAAATTCATATTAAAGTAAAAAACTAATTACATTAAATAATTCTATAAAAGAATAAAGTGGGCTACCTGTTCTCCCTGAGTTTCAAATTTATTATCTTATGTAGCTATAGAAATTATGAATGGACTATTGGTAGAATTAAAGGCATAAATACATCAGAATAAATAGCTGCATGCATGTGCATGCATAAGTGACTTTAACAATGGAACAAGCTACTACTCAGTAAGAAGATGGGCAGAAGCATGAAGAGATGCTGCATGGAAACAGCCTTGTGCCCTCGCTGTATTCAAAGTCACGTCCTACCATGACAACGGGCTAACATACATGTTCTGCCAGCCTGGAGTCAGGGCTTTTGCACTGTGCGATTGTTCCTTGGCATCCATTGGCTTATTGATTCCAAAACCCCCTGAGGATATCCAGATCTGTCCCTGGAATTAAATGGCAGTGTTTGCAGCAGAAACTGGGCAGTCCTGGGTACCTTAACCATCCCCAGATTATTTATATCTGGCAAGGCAACTGCTGTGTAAGTCACAGTTGTGCTGCATTGTTTATGGAATAGCAACCAAAACAATTTACACGGTCGGTACAGATGCAACTTATTTAAATATTTATTTTTGATGTGTAATGGGTTGAATATGTACACAGCCAGCTGATATGGAGAGTTGAGTGTGCTGTTATCATGACATGAAGAAATTTCATTTGAACCAACACAGATTTCCCCCAAGCCATTCCACTTAGCCTATTTGCCAGTCGCTCTAAGGCAGGCAGGCTGATGCCCACTGGGTCATTGCCACTCACCTCCCTGGGGTACTCTTCAGCACTCTGTGTTCTCACACGCCCACCAGCAGAGCTGTCTGCTTACCGAGAATGAATTTTATTAGTTCCCAAGCCCACTACAGCTCCTTGAGCTGTTTTTCTAATTGTATAATTAAAATAAACGTTATGAAAACCAATTAAATAGAAGTGGGATAAATAAGAGAGTTGCTGTTTTCAATGGCAACTAAATTAAGGGCTTTGGAAAGGCTCAAAAACGCAAATTACTTACGTAAAATTATAGATGTTGAATTGGGTGTGGGTAAACCAACAGGGAGAGCTTAAGAGGGGGTGGAAGTATTAAAAAAGATCCAGAGGCTTTTACAAAGCTAATTCTTCTAGAACTATCCCTTTCACGGAGGTCCACACTGGGAACTGAGAACAAGCACACTGCCAGTCAGTTCTTGTGCAGGAAAAAAAACGTGACACTCACAACAGTCTTGGCCCTGTACCAAAAGATCACCAGCACAATGTTTAGATACAGACATTGTCAGAATAAAATGTTTACCAGGGCTGTATAGTTCCCAGTTCCTCATTTTAGTTAACTACCATTCTCAACTATAGCCACTCCCTAATACCCACAGGGGATTGGTTCCAACACCCTCATGGATACCAAAATCCACAGGCGATCAAATCCTCATATACACTGTGTAGTGTTTGCATATCATCTGCACTCACCTGAGATTGCTTCTGCTGTTTAATGGGAAAGCTGTATAAATTTTTGTTATACTGCATTATCAGGGAATGATGGGGAGTGAAATATCCATACATATTCAGTATATTTCTGAGTCATTTTGGATATATGGATACAGAGCCTGTGACAATGAGGAGTGCTGACCTCTGACAAGGGTTTCTCTGTGCTTCCACAGATATGTATAAATACATACATATGCGCACATCTACATAATCAAAAATGTATGGTTCAAACCACCCCAAGAGTTCTACCTCTTTACTCAGTTATTCTACCTTGAGAAAGTTCAACTCGGAACAATTGTTCTAAGACCTAGAAAAAGCAATGTGTGTTAAGACGTATTCATACAATGGAAAGGTGACTTACTGTTTCCCAATCCCTGTGCCTTTATTTTCGTTGAAGGGTTTCTGCCTCTGTCCTACTGTGTGCAGTGTCAACCCTACTGTGTATAGTTTCGACTGTACTGTGAATCTAGGCATATAACCTTCATTTCTCCTCTATCTGGCAAACATCTTCTCTCTTGAGACTGTGTGTCTTGTGAAGTAACCGTACAAGGACAGGAACCCCGGCTGATGTTGATTCCCTCCAGTAACAGCAATGAGAGCAGACTGTCACGTTACTCCTGCGTTCAGACCCCTTCAACTGCCCAAACCCTGTAGTTCTTGAACCTCTTACACACTGTGAGCCTTATGCTGCCTGAACTACACAGCGCTGGTTTCTTTCAGCTCGCCCTACCTGACTCAGTTTGTAAAAGTAGCAAAATGTAGGAACCATGTAGCTGTCAAAGAACTGGAAAACAGCCTAGCAAATTATAGTTTATTCACTCACAGAAATACTATGTTGTTAAAAATCAGAGTTATTAGGACATATGACAAAATAGAAGTGTCAATGGTATCTATAAAAATAAATGAGGGTACAAGATTTTAATCCCAGCATGATTGCAGCGATGTAAAGTGTGCTCAGAAGAACTTCAAAACCAGAGCCACTGTGTTGAGACTACACAGCGTTTAGCTTTTGAAACTGTGTGTTGTATTTAGTCACATAATTTTAGTTTTAAAAGATATGTAGCTACATTGCACACATAAAATAAGTGCCCTTATTTGTTTGAAAAACAAGAATAGTAGGGGCTGCGTCTTTGGTTTCATTCACTCTTTAAAGTACTAACAGAGAAGGAGAAGGGAGTTTCTCTTTTTGATATAAGTGGTGAGAGGGCTAATAAGATCAGTGCTTGATTTCTTCATAAGCCATAAACCACCTGTATTGATGCAACACGTTGAATCTTAAATGCAGAGAGTAAACCTTATTTTGGAGTGAGAAGGAAGGTTCCTCTTTCTATTAGTACAACCTCACCCTCACTGCTGGCATGGAATTTATTATTATTATTACTACTACTACTACTATTATTATTCCCCCATAATTTGTACATTTTGGTTTTTTTCATGGTGTCCCAAATACCTCACAGGCTCCATTCATACTTTAATCAAATGATCCAGTTCGTCCACCTCATCTTCAGCCCTGGACATTCTGTCCTCCACATGATCTGTTCTACAAGAGACTTTTTATTGAGTTTATTTGAATTATTGAATTTTTTTATTTTCAGCATCATTTAATTTTTTTCATTAATATTTCTCTCTCCTTGATAAATTCTATTTTCATATCCTGAAATATTTCCTTATTTCATTCATCTGTTTATGTGGTCTTGGAATCCATTCAAGAGATTAGTCATGTTGTCTTAGAATTCATTCACCACAAGTTTATTCATGTCCTCCCAATTCTTTGAGCATATTTTCTATCATTCTTCTTAATTCTTTGTCTGAAACTCTGTCTAAACTGCTCTCGTTGGTGCCGTTGCTATTGAATTGGTGATCTGGGGAAGAGACATGTTCAGCTGGCTTTTTACGTCACTTGTTTTCAGTGGGACTTACGCATCTGGAGTTAGTTTGTTGTTTAATCCTTCTGCCCATGTGTTTTGATTAATCTCTTAGATTGGTATTTGATGTTACCTTTGCCTTGGCATGTTTTTGGCTCTGCTCAATTCTTCCTGAAGTTCTGTCCTGAGGACACATAGTGCTGATTCATGACTAGAGTAGCTGACATGACCCTGGCTCTTCTACGGGGTTACAGCCTCTGACTTCATCAGCTGGGAGTCACAGAGTACAGCAGAACTACGTGCTGACAGGGTTGTGTGTACCCCAACACAAGCACCTGTATGTGCATGGTGTGGGGGCAGTATACACCATGGTCACACATCCTCTGGCCTTATAAACTAGGGGTGCATACAGGGTGTGTGTGTAGGGAATTGGGGAACAGTTTCTGCATCCTCTGTTGGGGGCCATACAAGAGGAACAGCAAGCAGCTTTGGAACTCATGGAAAGCGGCTCCCCAGTCAACACAAATACAAAATGGGTATGTCTCAGAGAGGCAGAACCCTGAAGACCACAAGGACCATGTGTTCTGAGGCCCTTATTCTGTTATGGAGCATAACTCTGCTTACTGCCTTCTTGCGTGTCACAATGTCCCTGGTAATCTGTGATTAAAAACTCTGAGGGGGTTTCTAGCCCCTTGCTGGGCAGTGTCCTGATACCATAATAGCGACTGATTTTTTCCAAACATTGCTGCTGGAATAGATCGATTCAATCACCACTCTAAGAAAGCATTTAGAGATAGAGATTGTTAGTAAATTTAGGTTAAGATGTTTTTCTTAATGGCTTTGATATAGAAGATCTTGGGGAACAAGCTAAAGTTAGAAAGGCACACTTTTAATAGCTGAGTGAAGTCAAGGAATGAGAACAAAGACAGCCCGGCTATCGCTAGCTCAGGAGCCTTTCTTGCTAAAGTTGGTTTGGTGATCAAAGGCGATGTTTAATTTCCTGTACCCATTTTTGTCCTCAGCTTCCTGCTGTGATTTAATAAAAAGCTGTTGATGAGTGGATGTGGACTCTCAGGACTTAACGTAGAGAAGAATGATTGTTTTTTATACATAAATGTTTATATTTGTGAGTCTTTTAAGATTTTTTTGTATTTTAAGATAAATAATAAACCAATTGATACTTTCTTTGCAACTCCAAACAGTGGCCTGCTGGTAAAAGAACTAGCTGAGAAAAAATATCTTGCCTGCTTACATTTTGTTAGTCTATAACAAGTTGCTTAGACATGAATATGTGCAGGTCCTCAAGAATAATTCGTTTTTACCTATAATACATATAATGTTTCTTCATGTAAGGGTAATGGGAAGCATGCTAATTTCTGCTTGCATTCATTGTAGTTGCTCACTTGAAAAAAAAGTAGAATTTAACCACATTGTACTTTTTATATTATTTGAAAGATTTTGCTAGGGTGTATAAGTTATAAGGGGAAAGGAACAGAGGAGATAGAAGAAAAGGTGCAGAAGGAAAACATCAGGGTAAAAAACAGAACAGAGTGGGAACCAACCACTCCTGTGTGTGTATGCAGCTGGGTCAACTCCACACCTCCTCTTCCGTTTGATAAAGTCTCCTGTGTGTGT
>NC_022018.1:54925564-54928073 GCF_000317375.1 Microtus ochrogaster
AGGAAAACGGCAGTAGTAGGTTCTTCTACATGGACCATGGCCATGGGTACCATGTATCACCAGCCATGGGTAATAGGATGTGTTTGCAGTAATGGACATGAATTCTCTCCTATGTAGAGGGCCATAAGTCCAGTTAGATGGCTGTTGGCTACCCTACCACCTCCACCAGGATGTAAGTGCTACTGTTGCCCCTTTAGGTCTAGCTTGCCTAAAGCTAGGGGGACTATTGATGGGTTTTCTCTTACAGGCATGAATAGCCTCTTCCAGTTCTATGAGTTCAGCCCTCGGGAAGTAGGCTTCCATGCCAGTGCCAGCTGGTTTCCTTCAATTCCTCAGTCCAAAGTGTGTGTATGAAACCAATGACATAGCTGACTGATTCAAAATCTCTGTGCACACGGTAGAAAAAGGGGGTATTTGGTGGTGCTGCCATTAATAGTAGCAGAGTTATTTCTGCCAAATTGGTGATCCATGCATGAATGCCTTAGGGGTGGACTTTCATGTACCCAAATCAACACAGAAGCATGACACAGGAGAGAAGCAATTGCAACAGGGAGTATTCTTAAGAGCAGATGTCAGATCATGGAATTTCAAAATGTATAGCACCATATGAACATACTTTGTATGGAGAGTCATGGTCTGAAAGGGAGATACTGTAAGTGTTCTCCCACCTGGGGCCCTGAAACTGCAGCGAGTGCTGTGCACTCCCTTAGGCTCCTCCACACTGCAGGTCTAGCCCTGGATAAACTTCCAGGTGCCAAGTGCTTCTTTAAATGTTCCTTTGCTTCTGTTTCCTTTGTGGCAATTTTCCTTATCCTTTTCAACTATCAAAATTATTTTGTACAATTTTCTGTGCTATGTATTTCATCTTCGCATCATTTTCAATCCTAGGGTTATAAACTATGCAAAGACTTCTAATTTGTTTTATGTGTGTTTGTAGCTGTGACTCTGTGACAGGGCATTTTCACAGCAATTTCCTTTGTGTGCAAACACTTCCAAGCTTCCCTGATAAATGACTGTCCTCTCTGTATGTCTGCAGCTGTGAAGGGTGTTCCTCTACGTGGGCAATTACATACACAGCATCTGTGAAGGATGTTCTACACATGCATACATACAGACCAGTGATACGTTTCAGATTTGAGTCCAGTTCATCAAAGAATAGGCTACTTCATATGGTGTTTAAATGATCACAGCTATAAAGTCTAGTAATGCAACTACTGACCACAATGACCGGGATTGTTTGCTCATTTCTTTGTGAATATAGTTCATCTACTCAAAACCGTTACACCCAGGTGACTTCCACTAGCATATCTGCTTGTGCTTATAAAGGTAAGTATGTTTGGTGTGTTTTGAGCACCTCCTTCAGAAATTCATTCCACCCCTACCTCCTGAGGCTCATCCCCAATATCCACCTTCACCCCCATTTCCTGAGATCTGCACACCCAGGACACCACCCTCAGACTTCTGAGGATCAACGTTAAGAACTTCCTAACTCTACAGAAAACTTATTCCTATGCTCAAATGCATTGCCAAGCCCTCACTGAGCCATGATGACTTCTGGTACACCATTGGCAGACACATCAACACTGAGTGGTCTCAAGACTAAACTCTGAGCACTATTTGGATGGTCAATTGTTGAAGGCCACTTGTTGGTTCCCAGCCACTTAGCCCCAAAATAACTACACATAAACTGTATTAATTAAATCACAGCTTGTCCCATTAGCCCTAGCTTATTTGCTAACTCTTACCCATTTCCATTATTCTGTGCATCACCACGAGATTGTGGCCTACCAGCAAAGTTTCAGCATGTCTGTCTCTGGCGGCAGCTCCATGGCTTCTCCTTACTCTGCCTCCTTTCTTCCAGCATTCAGTTTAGTTTTCTCCATCTATCTATCCTATCAGACCAAACCAGTTCCTTTATTAACCAATGGTATTCACAGCAGACAGAGGGGAATCAGACTGTGGTGGTTTGAAAGAAAATGGCTCCCAAAGAGGGTAGCACTATTAGGAAGTATGGCCCTATTGGAATGGGTGTGGTCTTGTTGGAGGAAGTGTGTCACTGTGGGGATAGGCTTTGAAGTTTCATATATGCTCAAGCCACACCCAGTAGACAGACCATTTCCTGTTTCCTTCTGATCAAGATGTAATGAGTACCACATCAGGCTGTACACTACCATGTCTCACCATGATGATAATGAACTGAACCTCTGAAACTGTAAGCCACCCCAATTAAGTGTTTTTCCTTTATAACTGTTGCTATGGTCATTGTGTCTTTTCACAGCAACAGAAACCTTAACTAAGATAGAAGTTGGTACCATGTACTGGAGAACTGCTGTAATAGACCTGACCATGCTTTTGTTCGAAGGAATATGGAACTTGGGGCTGTGGATTAGAAAAGCAATTCAAGGGTTTTGGTGATGCTTCCCATGAAGCATCATGTTTCCCATGAATCCTAGTAGGATCAAGGAAGACAGTGGTGCCAAATATGATCTGATGAACTGGGGGGGGGGGG
>NC_022018.1:54928173-54953009 GCF_000317375.1 Microtus ochrogaster
CTAGCCTCGCCAGCTGGAGTAGTCAAGTTTGGAGGGAATGTGCTGTGATCAGTGCATGACGGCCCCAGGCACCCTTTCAATTTTCCCTTTTTGTCTAAATAAGAAGGTTCTAAACCCAATGCAAAACTATATACAATAAGAACAATTCTCAAGTATTGTTTGGGAGAAAGAAAGGGTAATAACATAAACAAAAATGGAACTAAAACAAAAAGAACAACATCAAGCAAGAAACACATACTAAGGGTCCAGGCCATAGGCAGTTGGCAAATAGCAGATTATTCCAATAGCTGTCCTATCCTAAAGAGCCTGAGTCTTATACCTAACAGGCCCTAGCTAAGACATGAGAGCATAGTGACTGTGACTCTCTAGTCTTCCACCCCATCAAAGACCTGAGAAGAAAAACAATATTACCTGAGTAAGCAGGAAGTGCGAGAAAGCAACTTCCAAAAGATGCAAGACAAGACGGAAACAGCTGGCTACCTGGACAGTCACCAAGGTCTCTGCTTTCATGCTATGAGATGTGTTTTCCTGTTTCAAAAATTATTCTTATAATGTTTAAAAATGGGAAATTCTTCAATACTGCTTTTAGACACGTATTATGGTTTTCTTTGTAGACTAATCTGTAATCATATTTTATACTTTTTTTTCTGGGGTGCCTAGAAAGAAACTCTATGCATGGCTCATAAAGAACAAATTTAATATCTGCTAATTATGTCTGCCTTATCAATTAATCTTGTGTCCATTTGACCTGTCACTGGCAGAGTGAACTGAATTAAAGTCCCTACGAGCCCTGTGATCCTGTCTTGTGTCTGTTTCACTCTTCAGGTAACTCTTGCTATTTTCTGTTAACCAGAGCTGGTACTCCTGCCCAGTTTACAACTGAGTGCATGCCATGGGCCCAGTTTTCACTCTCAGCTCAGAATAGTCTTCAGTTTTACATGGGGATCATGAACATCGTGGTGTGGATCTTCACTAGTGACCCATCCATTTTCACTTTTCCACCCATAAGTGAGTAACGTCAGCTTCCTGATGCTACTGCAACAGGTTCAAAGCCTGAAACAACTCAAAATTGTCTTTTGGTTCTGAATAGCTCTTGAGAGGTTAAAACTGAGGTTCTGGTCTGTCTGGGTTCCTTGCGATAGCTCTGAGGGATCCATTCCAGTCATAATCCCAAAATGCATAATCCCTGAAGCCACAGTCCTGAATATAAGGTAAAAGTCCCTGAAGTCTAAAATCCTGACTATTATAATTCCAAAGGATTACAAATCTCAAATCCTGAAATCCTGAAAAACAAAACCCCTAAGACCAGAACACAGTCAGAGGTTAGAGTACCCAAGATGGCTACAACTCTGTGTTCTGGAAAAGGAATTGGGTTTCAATAAGACAGCAGCAAGGTTTAAGTTAGGCAAGGGCTGCAGGTGAGTGGTAGAACATGTCTCTACATGTGCAAGATCTCATGTCCAGCTCTCAACAAAAAACAAAAGAGCATCATTTCTCTGTATTTCTCCAGGCCTTTAAAACACAGTTAGAAATTACACTGAGGAAAACGGCAGTAGTAGGTTCTTCTACATGGACCATGGCCATGGGTACCATGTATCACCAGCCATGGGTAATAGGATGTGTTTGCAGTAATAGACATGAATTCTCTCCTATGTTTTGGAAGAATGTGGCTGGGTTTTTTTTCCTTATTGGAAGAGTCTGCCTGAGACTAACTAAAGTGAAGAGTTTTAAACTAATTTCATTGGCAGAGAAAATCTCAAAGCATCCTAATATAGACTCTGTTGTGGTTATTAATAGTGACTATAATGAAGATTTATACTGAAAAGGAGCAAAATGAGCAGGGTAAATTACAAAATGTACAATTTGAGGAGAAAAGGAGAAACAGGAAGCAGAATCAAGTTAAATTCTGTGTTCAGGGAGATAAACAGATTAAGAAATGGAATAAAGGGGGTGGTGACCTCAGAGTAAGACCCCACCTAGCTAAGTTTCCACCTTGTGAAAAGAAATTAGAAAAGTTGCGAGCAGTGGTGGTGCATGCCTTTAATCCCAGTACTCGAAAGAAACTGGAAAATCTCTGAGTTTGATGCCAGCATAGTCTACAGAGAAAATTCCAGAAATGTCAACCTTGGGCAGTGAAGGAAACCATCAAAAACAGAAAGTTGGTGAAGATGCAACTGAACAAGGGGGCCATATTCCAGCCCCAGCAAGCTGCAGAACTTGGGAGGCTTGGTCTCATGGTTCTGGCTTTAGAGTCAAGGATGAAGAAAAGTGTTATGGAATCTCCGTTTGTAACTAAGGAAAGCTGCTGAGGCCACGCATGTGGCAGGGGTATCTCTGAATGAAGACCTAGAGACACCATTGTATGAAGCCATAAAGGTGAAATCTGAATTGCCTTGAAGACCCCCCCAAGAGGTTGGAGATGCCAGATCTGTGGGATACCTCTGAAGAGATATTCTAGCAATAGGAGGAACCAGCCCGAGAGAAAGAAGTGTGCTTCAGTCAGAAAAATTGGGAGGAGTAGGAGATACAGCAGATCTGAAGAGCATTTTGACATCAGACATGGAGATGCAGAGTTTGGAGTTTGCCCAGCTCATTTTTGGTCTTGTTTTAGTCTAGTATTTCCTTGCTATGCTCTCCTCCCTATGTTTTAGAACAGTAATGTATATTCTATCCCATTGGATTTTGAAGTATGTGACCTGCTTTTATATTTTGATTTTATAGGGGATTGTAGTTAGGAGGTTGCCATTAGTCTCAGAAGACATGTTTGGATTTTAAACCAAGTTTGAGACTGTTATAGACTATGGAGTCTTTAGAGCTTGGACATTTATATATTATGATATAGCTATAAGCTTTGGGAGGCTGGGAGTGGAATGTGGTGGTCTGAAAGAAAATGGCTCCCAAAGGAAATAGCACTATTAGGAGGTGTGGCCTTGTTGGAGGAGGTATGGTCTTATTGGAGGAAGTGTGTCACTGAGGAGGCAGACTTTGGGGTCTCATATATGCTCAAGCCACATGCAGTGAGACAGATCACTTCCTCTTGCCTTCTGATCAAATGTAGCCAGCACCATGCTTGTCTGCACTCTTCTATGTCCCTCCAGGACAATAACAGACTAAACCTCTGAACATGTAAGCCAGCTCAATTAAATGTTTTTCCCTTATAAGAATTGCCGTGGTCATGGTGTCTCTTCACAGCAATAGAAACCCTAACTAAGACATGGACCATAACATGACAAGTTGTGACAATAAAAAACAGATACTCAAAGGCCCACATAACAAATTAGGGCAGAGATTCATTCCAGGAAGTGCTGCCAGTGACCTAACTCCAGATGCCAAGATCTCATCACAAAAGGTACAAAGAACACAGATAACCAACACAAAATGTCTTTTCCAAAAATGGATCCACAAATAGGAATATTTTCTGAGAAAATCAACTTAAACAACATACAAAGCAATGACTTCAAAATGGCTATTATAAAATGTCCAAGAAACTCAGAGGATATGACTAAATGCCAGAATGAAGATCACAGAAAATGAAAACCATTGACTGAAGCAGAACAGGTCAACATATGCAGATAGAAATTACTAAGATGGTAGAATTTCTGAGCAAAAGTCCAACTATAATAAAATTTAAAATGAAATTTTTCATAAATCAAATAAAAAGCTCAATGGAAAGCCTCATGATTAGGGGGAGCAGATTGAGTAGGAAATGTCAGGGCTTGAGGACAAGGTAGAGCTGGGTCACTCCGCCAAAGGAAATGTTAAAACCTTCAAAATGAAAACGAAATGTGAATGGAACATGCAGGAACATTAGAAAATTATTAAAAGGGCAAACTGACAACACTAGATACAAAGTAAGGAGAAGAAACGCAGGTCAAAGGCACAGACAATATTTTCACCAAGATCCTAAAAGGAAATTTCCAAAACCTAAGGAAAGAGATGTCACTGAAAAATTTGAGAGGAATACAGAACACAAAAAGAGACATGGCCGTGAAAAGAAAACTACCCTATACATATTACAGTCAAAACACTAAATGTATAAGACAGAGAAAGGGCATTGAAAGCTGTAGGAAAGAAAGTCAAGTCACTCCCAAAGGCGAACCCACAGACAACCACTGTGGAGTTATGAAAAAAACCACAGATTTCAGTCATAACTGAAAGAGAAAGAAAATATTCCACAATAAAAACAGATTAAAGGATTTTATGATAACTAAGTGAATTCTACAGAAGATGCTGGGAGAAATACTTTGGTATGGAAAAGTTAGCCACAGCCAAGAAGTCACAGGCAATGAATAGACCTCTTTTGATTAACTGTTCTGGAATTGTTTAAGAAAACAGCACAAAACCAAGACAATGACAGGAACTGATTCACATTGTTCAATAATAACTCTTAAGATTAATGGCCTCTATTGCCCCAATTAAGAGACACACAGATTAAGTTAGGCGGTGGTGGCGCACACCTTTAGCCCCAGCAATCAGGAGGCAGAGGCAGGGGCATCTCTGTGAGCTCAAGGCCAGCCTGTTCTACAAGAGCTAGTTCCAGGACAGGCTCCAAAGCTACAGTGAAACCCTGTCTCGAAACACCAAAAGTAAGGTGGTGGGACAAATCAGCAGATTGGATTGAAAAATAGGTTCCTTTTTTTTCTGCCTCCAAGAAACACATTAATAATAGATATAACCTTAGGATAAAAGGATGGAAAAATATAGTCCATGAAAATTGAACTAAGAAACAGTGAGGTATAGCTATTCTAATATCTGACAAAATAAACTTCAAACTAGTTAAAGGAGATGAGGAAGTTCACTTCATACTCATTAAAGGAAAACCCACCAAGAAAATATTACAATTCCAAATATTTATGCATCAAACTCAAATGTACCCAATTTCATAAAAGTAATACTATTAGATCTAAAGACACAGATTAAGCTCAATATAGTGATAGTGTATAACTTGAATACCCAGCTCTCACCAAGAAACAGGTCATCCAGACAAAAACTAAACAGAGAAGCACTGGAGTTAAATAACATCGTAAATTAAACTGACAGAACAGACATCTACAAAACATTCCACTCAAAAACAAAGAATACCCGTTCTTCTCGGCACGGAGCCTTCTCCAAAATCAGTCACCTATTAGAACACAAAGCAAGAGTGAACAGATCAGAACAACTGCAGCACATCTTACATTCTAGCTGGCCACATGCAAGGAAGCTAGACATCAGCAAAGGACACAGATTCAGAGAAACTAAACAGCACATACTGAATAAAAAATGGGTCAGGAAAAACATCAAAGAGAAAAATTAAAGCTCCTGAATGAAAATTAAAATGTAACATATCAAAAAATATGTGTGGCACAAGGAAGACAGTCCTACGAGGAAAGGCCATAGCACTAAGTTCCTACAGAAAAAGAGAGAGAGAGAACTAATTAATACCTTGATGCACCTGAAGATCTTGGACAAGAACAAACAACACCTCAAACAGAAGCTGGGAACAGATAATCAAAATCACGGCTGAAATGAATGACTTAGAAACAGAAACAAAACAATGAAATAAAGAGTTGGTTCTCTGAGAAGATAAACAAGATTGCCAAACCTTTAGCCAAACTAACCAAAAGAATGAGAACAAAGACCAAGATAAATCATAAATGAAAAGGGAAACACTATGACAGACACAGGAAATTCAGAGAATCATAAATACTTTAAAAACTTATATTTGAGATTGGCCTGGGTAGACAGAAATCAGCCATGAGCTGCTCCGGGTTTCTAGGCCCAGGTGGGCTAACCCCACTGGGCTGTTGAGCACTGTTTTGGTGTGCCAGTACAGGGTAGGAAATGTACTAGAGGCAGATCTGAAGAGGTGAAGTGGGGGGATGGACTGATGTCAATGGCCTGCTGACCATCTGGGTCCATGGTGATGTCTGGGCCTGAGCTGCTGCCAAGGGCCATGTGGTCCATGGCCCTGACACAGCTGTGGGGGAGATTTGTGTTGATGTCTATGGCTCCTGTTACCACTGAAGGCCCTGCAAACACTCAGAGTCTGGGCCACCACCTGTGACCATGTCTGTGTTGGAGGGATGGCCTGTTCTGCCATCCTGGACCAATCCAGGAGGGGGAGATTGCCCCCTCACCCCTTGCCCCGGGGTCACAAGTTCTGTTCGTCACCAGTTCCAGCACTCAGGAGAGCAGGCCCTGTACCTCACCTGGGCAGCACAGTAGAGCTGCCCCTGTTGATGGGGATGCAGGTGATCCAGGCCTGAAAACATGCATGGGTCACCTGGCCCTACCCCTCAACTGCCATACAATGAAGTGGGTGAAGGGGAGATGACCTCCCCCCGCACCCACTCCTCACCACCCATAGTGGGTAGCAGAGCTGGCCCTGAGAGAGAGCTGGCACTGCCCCTCACTGGCAGCAACACTTGGGACAGTAGGCCCTGCAGCTCACCAAGGCAGCACAGCTCAGCTGACCCTGTTGGCAGGGCTTCAGGTGAGCTGTCCTGGAGTAGGAGTGCTGCCCCCGCTCCTCTCCCTCCCTGTATGCCATGTGGCGGAATGAGTGAGGGAAATATGTTCTCTCACACACACACACCCTTTACCACCTATGGCGGGCAGGAGAGCTGACCTCGGTCAGGGGCATGAGAACAGAAGAGCAAGCCCTGCCCCTCACTAACGGCAACAATATGGGATGCGGGCCCTGTACCTCGCCTGGGCAAAACAGTAAAGTTGACCCAGGTGATGTGAAAGCGGGCGAGCCACACCTAAGGGCAGAAGAGCAGGAGAACTGGCCTGGATCCTTGCTGCCTGCTGCGTTGGGTTTTATTCTGGTGGTTAACTCAAGGCATTTTAAAGTCATATTTGGTCTTCTTTTCTTTACTTTCTATTAGTCATGTCAAGTTTTAGTTAATATTACCTTTTGCTTGTGTTTATATTTGCACATATTTAACTATGTGTATCACAGTATCACCTTGAATTCCTCGCTGCAGGGGGACAGATTTTCCTTACCTCCTTGATGATGGTCTTAGAAGTGTGAACTGATTTGGCCCATAAAATCTTAGCAAGTGGGGCATGAGAGGCCAGAAGTGTGTTTCGCTTGGCTTGATCTCCTGTGTCCACGCCTTGTGCTGCCAGAGGACCTTCCTCTGGGTGACTGATGCCCTTGTGCCTGGGTCCAGAACTAATGGATGTGAATATCCAAGCTCGGCCCGCAATTGACAATGCAATCCAGATGGCCTGCAGCCCGGGGCAAAGGGACCCAACATCTCTGCTTTGGATGAGTTCAAACCAATGACAGATGGGTCAGTGTGAGAATGAAGGCTCTGAGTTTGGCTCTTACACAGCAAAAGTCAGCTGCTATTTTTGTGTTCCTACTTTTAGCCAACTCCAAATATACACCCAGCTATGACATGAAAGAAATGTTTTTCCCCTATTTTCTTTACATCTTCCTCTCCTGGTCTCAGTAGGTCTCATCATTTTTATTGCGTTACATTTACAACTAATTCTGCCAACTAAATAATCACATTATTGTTCATCCTCATCCCACAGTCAATCAGGGCTGCTTAATTCTCACTAGGACACCTGGCAGACAGTTTCTTTAATGTTTTGGTTGGCTAAAGTTTACTGTGTTTGTTTTTTTTATTATTATTATTTTCCTACCAGAGGAATCAATGAGTAGACTCTGGGGCTCTTGGGTTTTTGAAATTGTCTTTCTGTAGCTTTTCAATGTAAGGAGGGTTTGTGTTTGGCTGGTTGGTTGGTTTTGGTCTTTGGTTTTTGGTTTTGTTTTGGTTTTACTAGTTCTAAAAATCACTGGTTCGTGTTTGCTTTCCTTAAATGTTGTCTTATTATGACCTGAAGTTAAGCGCCCTTGAGAAATCTAAAGTCAGCCAAAGGGCAAATGAAGCAAGTTTCTGCATGTAATAAAGCAGCAGTCTCTCCATGTGACACGCATGGCTTCCCTAGTTACATGTCTTTGCTTATCGGCACAGGCCTTCGGGGTCCCTTTCTTACACATCAGACCTGTCTGGAGCAGAATGTGGAATAACCTATTACTTCAGGAAGATGTTCTTGACTTTCCACTTGTTTTTGGTTTCTTTTCATTTGTTTGATATATTTTTTAAGGCCTCCAACTTTGTGTGGTATCTAGCCCACAGCCTCGTGCATGCCAGAAAATTGCTGGACCACCGAACCACACTCTCTGCCCCAGCATGTGCGTATTTGTTCTGTTTCTAGATCAATCACTGTCTAACGTTTAATCAGATACTCCCTTTATTTACATTTTATTCTTCCAGTCTTCCCATCCTCAGTGGGTTGTGCTATTTGTTAACATTTGTTCTCTTTCAGTTTTTATACATAGGGTAGCTTAATTGCCCCCCTCTGGCTTTTGGCACACCCCATTCTGTTCCTTGCCTTGTAGTTGCACTTCTGAGAGGCCTCACTTTGGTTGTTCATAGATGTTGCTACATCCTTTATATATATAGTCTGTGGTATGACATTTGTTTGTAATTATAATTTGTTCCATGCTATTTATAAAATCTGCTGCTTCTTTGCCTTTTCTTTTTTATCCTTATAGTTTCTTTGCAAAACTCTAGTACTAGTTTTCTCCCCATTGTCTGTTACGTAATGCCGTCCACTGCCATAGCCCTCCCTCCCCCGCCCCCGCAGCGGTTGTCTGAGTCAAGTGCTTTGGAAAATGGCTGTAGATCAAGAGGCCAGGGTCAGATTGCCATTGATTTAACTCAGAGGCTGCTTTTTCACTTGCTACAAAATTAGACCACTGCTTCTCTAAGTAGATAGTCTGAGCATGCTTCCACACGAGACCTAGGGTGAGTGCCCGTTTGTGTCTGTATCTTCTCCATCTGCTGCCGTGTGTCATACATCCATACCTTCACTGTGATAAAATGGATAACAGACGACTGTAGTGCCCACTCCTTGGTATTAGACTCAACCTTGCAACTTACTTCAGCTAATGAGCTACCGGTGGGCATGGCGTGGCCAGAGGCGTGAGCTGCCATTATGTTGTTCAGCCTTTGGTTCTTGGTTATCATCATAAGAAAAACATGTGCTGAGTGGCCATTGCTTTAAGGAAGTTTAGGTCCACATGAAGCTAACTTGCACCCAATCCCTCCATCGGGAATCTAATGAAACTTAGAACAGCCTAGAGAGTTCAGCTCCAGCCATTTGGGAGGCACAGAAGCAAGAAACTGTGTTGAGTTGGTAGAGTTTGCAGATGTTTGTGATGGAGCAAGAGCTGACAGATACATCCAAGTCTGCACTTCTTGACCTAACCGAGTCTGGTGTGGGAGACTTTATCTACCTTTCTAAATCCCCTATTCCTTACTAAATTCTCTCTGCTTTTGGCTAGCTCCTTTCACATAGTGTCAGCATGGTTTGGGGGTCTTTACAAAACACTCCTCCATGTTTCTCCTAGCTTCACCAAAGTCATTTGATTTTTTGCTTCCTGCTCTCCTTATTGCTTTGGCTGACTTCAAAACAGAAGGGCTGAATGTTATCTATTTTCAAATGGATACTCACCTGACTTCTAGAATAAAAAAAGATAGTACAGAGACTCAAAACAGCATGGGCTTTGAAATCCGACAAACTTGGACCAAATCCTAGTCTAGCACCAAGTTGTGCAAATATGAGAGACTTGCTGTGATCTTTCTGGGCTTCAGTGTGCTCTCTCGATTTATAAAGATCTAGCAGTGTTTGTCTCTAATAATTATAAGAAGGGCACCTTAAGAAAACGGGTGTGAAAATGTGGACGGCTTCCAACAGTGCAAATAATGAAAAAAACCCATGTGATTCTGCTTTCATCGTGCTACTGCTGCAGTCAGGGGACAAAACGTCCAGGAAGAGGGTTTGAAGCACTAGAATGAGGAAGTGATTAGAGCTCAGAGTGTGTCCCCAGTCTGCAGGCTGCTTAGAACAGTAAGTCACAGATTCCTTCCAAAGCTCAGAAGGCGGCTTGTCTCTAACACTCTATCCCTCTTCTCCACGTTTGGATTTTCTCGCCTTGCAACCTTGGTCTAGGGACAGGGGAGGGGGGAGTTTCAAGACAAGCCAGCACCTCCTTGCCTGACCACTGTCCCCTGGCTCCCTGATGAAGACGTGCCTCACTTAGCACCAATGAGATTGTAGATGTTCACAAGCAGCTTCAGGAAAACACGAGTTTCATCTTCTGGGATGTAGAAGAGCAGCCATCTGCATCACACCCCCAGAAGAGTCTGGCAATTACCTCGCAGCTAACAAGAAAGGGAAATGGTCTTGGGATGGGACTGGCAGAGCAGAAAGGAAACACGAGCGAAAACTACCTTGGATGCTTGATGGCCACTTAGCAGCACTATAAACCAGCACTGAGGTCCTCCAGCCTGGTTACGTGCAGTGAAATGAACCAACTAAACTGTTGCTCAAATCACATAAACCCATTTGAGTTCAGTTTTGTTGTTGTCACCTGATGTGGGATTCCCCTCTGTATGCTGTGAATCCCATTGGTGAATAAAGAAACTGCCTTGGCCTGCTGATAGGGCAGAACTTAGGTAGGCGGGGAAAACTAAACTGAATGCTGGAAGAAAGGAGGCGGAGTCAGAGAGAAGCCACACACACACACACTGCAGCATCTGCCCAGCCCTGGCCATACACCTTCACCTAATCCTCACAGCGCCCTTATGAAGTGAGCACTGTTGCCTCTTTAAACAACGAGTGAAACTGAAGCAGCCATCTGAGCTCTTCAGCTGTGGGTGAACAGAAAAGTGCATTCAAACGTCAAACTTATATTCCCCTGCCTCCCTGTGTAAATGCTAGGCAGAACTGTCTCAGAAATGTGTTTGCTGAGCATCCTCTTTATGATAACCAGCAGAGGCTCAGCGGAATCAGACAACGGTGGCTCCTGACGAGCTGCAGACAGGCTCTTGACAGTGGCAGGTGAGGTGGCAGCCCAGCAGACATGCAGGAGCTGCGTCTGGCTCACCAGGACTGAACATACCAGTGGTGCCTTCAGTGTTCTATCATCACTGGCCACAAGGGAAAAGCCACCATTGTCATTGAAAAATATCTAAGTCAAGAGGACTGGAAGCCCTCCACAAGCCAGGGCTAGGCTACGGGTTTTGTATATTTGAAAGGATGCATCGCTAAGTGCTTGCTCTCTGAAACCAGCCAACTGAGCATAAACCCCAAGCCTGCGTCCTGGATGGAGATTTCATTGAAGCCCTTGCGCTCTCGAGGTTTGTTTTTCTTCTGTAATTAAGAGCTTTAACAGCACCTACCTCGTCGGGGTGTCACAAGGTGGTGTGGGTTAATAGCTTAATACAATTCCCAACATATCAAGCTTTCTTTCCCTTTAAGAATTAACTATAATTGTTATCTTTTTAAAAATCCTCTCTTGACCCGTGTGAAATAAGGATTCGCATCTTCCAATAGGGGTGGGAGCACTAGAGCTCAGAGCAGGAAAATGGCTCCTGCTGGATAAGTGGCTGGGAGAATTGAGCATGGTCAGTCTGGCTGAGGGCAGGCTAGTGTTCTCTCTACTCCCCTTCCTCACCTCTAACTTACAGGTATGATGCCCACACTCAAGATTCATATGCAATATGAATAATACAAGAAGAAAATCAAAAGTTCCATCGTCATAAGCCCAGAAAGTCAGGCTACTGACAACCGGAAACACAGATCTGCCTGGTGATCTCAAGTTCTGCTTTGGACACTGCGTTCCATCTGTCGGTCCAGCTACCACCCCCCCATCTGTTCATCTGTCGACTTGCTCACTTATTCAATCACTTGCTAGCAAACATTTAATTTTTAAATGAAATCTCACAGTCTTTATAATGAGGACGCATTGGTTGCCAGAGGCCATGAGGTGACTACACAACACTCTTACCACAAATGTGCATCCTTTAGCTTTGCAATTCAGAATACACTCACCATTTACTTCCGGTGCCCACCCCTCCCCAAGGGAAAATAACCAGTCATGAAATATTTTTCAATTTCTAAAGCAAAGGGCTTTCTGCTTATGTTGCCAGTGAATCTAACTTCACTAGTTTAATAGACATGTATTTTTTCTTGGAATTTAAATGAAACAGTTCCCTCCCATACAACATTGTATGGTCTAAATTCTGCTATTCTTCCCCAAGAGTCCTAACTGGGACGTGACTGGATGATTAGGGCTCATGACATCAATGTCCTTGGGGGAAAAAAAAAAAAAAAGCCCCTTCCCTCTTCTACCACCTGAGCATAGGACAAGAAAGTAGTGAAGCAGAAACCAAGCCCCCATCAAACCCCACCTCTCCTGGCCCTTTATCAAGGGCTTCCCAGCCTCCCCAGGTTGTGAGAAAACAAGCCCCCATCAAACCCCACCTCTCCTGGCCCTTTATCAAGGACTTTCTAGTCTCCAGGTTGTGAGAAATAAATTCGTGTTGTTCAAAAGATATCTAGTATGTATTTTACTATAGTAGCCCAAATGGACTGACATATTACCCATCAAGAGAATGTCTTTCTTCCATCACAGGGTGGCCCTAAGTACCTGTAGGGTGTTCATCCAGTCTAAGGAGGTGAATGAGGTAAGCACCATCAAAAGATCAAAACATAAATAGTTCTGATTGGCTCAACTGTCAGCATAAGCAATCAGGTATCTAGCTGTCTGGGCAAATGAGGCCACATTGCTGTGTCTCTGAGAGGCGTTATATTAAGACTGCATCTACCTGGTACATTCATCTCCAGTCCTGGTCCTGGAATAGCCCCTCTGCGTGCAGAATAAGAACGAGAATAGGGGGAACTCTTCCTATGTGTTTCTCTCCACTGAGGAAGGTGCAACGAGTCTCTATCTTCTGTCATGAAGCTCCCTGGGGACTCAATGCTCTCAGCGCCCACCACCACACTTCTATTAGTCAGCTATGACCTGAAGTCTGTTAGGAAGAACTCAACTACCATTGAGGAAGGTGCAATGAGTCTCTATCTTCTGTCATGAAGCTCCCTGGGGACTCAATGCTCTCAGCGCCCACCACCACACTTCTATTAGTCAGCTATGACCTGAAGTCTGTTAGGGAGAACTCAACTAACCGTCCTTAGATCCTACCTGGATAGCATTTACAAAGGAGTGGGTGGGTCACAGCATCAGATTCTAAGGTGCCTTACAGACCAAGGAGATCACAGCACCTACAGAACCTCCGTTTGGCCTCTGACCTCATCCTTAGCTGGTCCACAGGAAATTGTGCCCTTTCCCAGGCCTCAATCCCGCTACTTCCTGATCCCTGGATTATTTTAGTCAGAATGCCCACGTTCTTACTCTGTATCTGCCTAGAGACTGATGATGGCCAGTTTCCTGCTGTCTAGGACACACCATGGTATAATATCATGTCCTAATTTTATACAACATTATTGTCTGGGACCCTGAGTCATTATCTGTGACACAGGAGTATGAGAGGGGAATTCATGGAGACATTTTAAAGACTTATTCTGGGCACTGTATAAGGAAATGGTTTCTGAAATGTCCGACACCATGCCTAACTGAAATGAAAGGGCCAGCAAGCGTCAGCTCTCTTCTCTGTACTTCTCATGACTTCATTTTCTTTGAAACTAAAACTTGTCTTCTAATTGCCCTTGACTTCCAATGTCACAGCCTCTAGCCCAGACCCCGTTACTCGTCCCTCCCCGCCTGGATCCTCCTACACTCCTTTTGTTCCTACAGAAGATGACTTTTCTTCCCACCTGTTTAAGTCTTGCTGCCTCCCACACTGATGAATTCAGCTAGACTGAAAAAAGAGGGCTCTTCCTCCATAAAACCCCAATTAATCAATCATCCAAGACGAAGCAATTTGCTGTGATGGTATTCAGGGGGAAGCATAGCTCTGTCGCTGTCAGCTCTAGAATGTGACATTAACAGCAGAAAGGCCTAAGGAAAGTAATTTTACTTTTTCGTGCCGCAGCTTGCTCGTTCATTGTACCCTAATTCTTAAGACTGATAGGAATGGAAATTACTCCCCGAGACATCCCCAGGACAAAGCTGGTGCCCAGGTGAAGGCTGACATAGATTAAGAGTGCCTATACAGACAGGCCAGCTTGCAATTCTGTTCACACCAGCTGTCATACAGGTTCAAAATACCCACAAAGGTAGTAAAACAAGAAAACAATACACACTTACTTAACACAGCACACACCATAACAAATGTAAACAGACACACACAAAGAACATCAAAACCATCCACTTCCCTGGCCTTCCAGTTAGCCGTGGAAGGAATTTGGTGCTGGCCACAAGGGGACCAAGCAGAAGATTGTAGACCACAGGCCTGTAGTTCATCCCCATTAACTAGCTCGATCTGCAGCTGTTTCTGGAGCCACCCGCATTTCACACCGTCACTGCCCTGCTCTCATAGGACAGATGCGTGAAGTTTATGGCCAAAGTGTGGCCTGTTTGCTATGTTACCTTCTAACACTGTGAGGGATGCTTGAGTCTTGTGACCAAATTCAACCTTGAAAGCAGTGTGCTCACACAGCAACCTTTCCTGGTATTTTTCCTTGAGTGTGACATAAATAGAGACTACTCCCAGCACATCCAGGATGCCGTCTGTAGGGAACTGAAGGGCCAGATGGACATTGCAGGGTTCCGCCCTCTGGTCCCCTTCAGCACCATAGGACTTGAATTTCTGTTCTGTCTGGCTAAGAAATAGATCAGGAGCCAAGTGGAGTGCACTTTGTCACATGTAAGAGTCTGACTTGTTCCCTGTGGCTCTCCCCTTTCCAAACCTTCGGCTCTGCTCTTCTTTCCATTCCCTCAACTCACTGAAGTTTTCAATCCTGACTTGTGTGGTTTTTGTTGTCTATGTCAGACATACAGACAAATGTGGCTCTCTGTCAGCATCTCCCACATTCTGTTAAACACCATCAACCCCCCTTCTGTCCTCGTCTCCCACTCCCACTCATCCCTCATGCTCTTGACAAGAAAAAAAAGAGTCAGCTTGTATGTAGCAGCTAGTTTGTCTCAGGAGGAAATCAACAGATCATACTTGGTGTCCTGAATCTTTCTCTGTTATATTAGAAAAGAAAGAATGGTCTAAGATCATGAGGAAATTAATTAGAAATTTAAAAAACAGAAATATAATCCCCCAAATATTTCTAAAGAGCACATTTCTAAATATTATAAAGATTAAGTCTCAATCAAAGTTAAATACACTTTAAGCTAAAGGGAAAATGTGGTCAACACATGCAGGTCGCATAAATACTACTGTTCTGCTACACAGTTCTGCTAAACTCTCCTGGTAAGGAATGCAGCAATAAAATGCTTCCTAATGGATTTCTGCTAGACTCATAGATCAGCGCCTTGCTCAGCCATTCATTATCAGAGAAGCTTCCTCCTGTAGCAGATGGGAGCAAATACAGAGACCCATAGCCAGACGCTCCACAGGAAATGAGAGACCTTGGAACACTCAGCCTTAAATGGGATGTCTCCATCAAATCCCTCCACTTAGGGCTCAAGGAACCCTGTGGAAGAAGAGAGAGAAACAGTGTAGGAGCCAGAGGGGATGGAGGTCACCAAGGAAACAAGGCCCTCTAAACACAGCAGGACTGGCACACGGATGACCTCCCAGAGACTGACGCAGCAAGCACAGGGCCTGCTGGTCTATGGCAATGGCGTCCCAGCACTGAGAGAGGTGGACACAAGCTCCCATTCATAGCTCAGAAGTGATCTCCAATTAACCACTCAGAAATAGAAAATTAGTTTTCTCCAACGGCATCTCACTGAGTATCCAAACCATTCTTCCAGCAGGCTTCATGCCCTGCTGTACCATGCCAGCATAAAGCAAACTCAATGGTATTTTTGAAAGTTCTTTGTTGAATAATGCTCTGTCAGGGATTTTTTTTTTCCCTTACAGATCTTTTGTGTGTATGTTATGACTTCAGCTCTGTGATTTTATGGGATTTCTGTGTGCAAAAGTGTGTGTCTCTAAATCTGTGTTTCTTGTGCTGGTTTTATTTTCTTTTTTGTTCTTTTTCTTCTATTTGTTAGTTTTGCCCTATTCCACTTTATTTTGTTTTATATTATTTTATTATTGTTTAGCTGTCTTCTTTGTAACGAGGGAGGGAAATAAAGGGTATGAATTTGTATAGGAGAGAAAGTGGGGAAGATCTGGGAGGAGTTGGAGAAGGGGAAGCCATAATCAGAATATAGTGTATAAAAAAAGTCTATCTTAATAAAAGAAAAATAGGTTACAGAAAAGACAGAAGTTCAGGGGAAATTTGTAAATGTAATTGAATATAATTTTTTATTATTTTGGGTTTTTGAGACAGGGTTTCTCTGTGTAGCCCTGGCTGTCCTGGAACTAGCTCTTATAGACCAAGCTGGCCTCGACCTCACAGAGATCCACCTGCTTCTGCCTCCCGAGTGCTGGGATTAAAGGCATCACCACCACCTGGCCAGTTCTTTGAAAGGATCAGTAAAATTGACAAATCAAGGAAAAGGGGAGGAAGACACAAATTATACTATCTAAAGTGTAAAAGTGATTTTATAACTGGTTCCATGAAAACTAAAAGGATAGCACATACTTTGAGTACTCAGTGCCCAAAAAGTTGGCCCGGATAAAAAGAAAGTCAATTGAAAGACATAAACTGCCAAAGTCACACGAACTCTAGGAGAAAACCTGAATATTATTTTATCTGGCTTAAAATATAAATGAATAATTAGTGGTCTGGGAAGATAACTCAGGGTTGGTGCACACCTACCTATGTTCAGTGTCTGTGCATACCTACTATGTGGGACAACCTGCATTAAATCCCCATTAAACTGGTTTGCAAATAACCAAACAAAAACCTTGGGGAAAAGAAAGTACTGAGTTCAAAATGCTCCATGGATGAATTAACAAACCTTTCAGAAGAAATGGTGCCTGCTCAGAAAACAGTAGTGGGAAGGGGGGGTGGCGTTTATTACAATAAAGGCAACCTTATTATAATGTCAAAACCAGAAAAGGACATCCTGAAGGCCTTTATCTTCAAGAATGAAAAAATATCTCCAAGAAATGAAACTTAGACACCTACCCCTCATGAACACAGGTGCAAACATCCTCAAACTATTAGCAAATCAAACCCAACATGATGGAAAAATTACCTATGACAGCTGCTCGGATCCATCCTTCAGAAACCACCCCGCTGGAAGACACCACCCCAGCAGCCAAAGAAGAAAAACTGGTGATGATAGCGAGTGATGGGCTAAAGGCATTTTATAATACCGACCAAGCATTTATGACTTGAAAAACTCTTAGTGTGTCAGGAATCATTTGAGAACGCCTCAACTTGCGAACAGTAAGACTCTGAACACGAATTGCCAGTCACCACCTCAGTGGCTCCCGAGCAGATGGTCCCCCTCGGCTAAGGAACAAGGAATGTTTCTCACCACTCACATTTAACACCTCTTGGAAACTGTAGCTAATTCAGTAAATCAGGGCAGCAAATGCAAACACAAGGCACACAACTTGGAGAGCAAGACATGAAATGGTCTTTGCTCACACATGACGTCATAGTCTATGTTCAAGAATTTAAACACACGGGCTGGAAAGGTGGCTCAGAACCTGAGCTCAGATTTCCAGCATCCATGTAAATCTGGGTGTGCTTGTGTGTACAACTGCAACCCCCGGGCTGTGGAGGACAGAGACAGGAGGATGGCCAGGGCACTAGTCCACCTCCAGGCTCAGGGAATTAAGATAAAGAGAGATAGGGCAGGATGCCTGCTGTCTCTGGCCTCTCCACGTAAGCATGTGTCAGCATGCACATGTGCACATACACCACCTGCACACAAGTAAATAAATAAATGTACACACATTCATCCAAAGGAAAAGGAAAACTCATTTAGGTGCTCAAATTTTTAAGATGCCAGTTTCTGAACTTGGTCTGTATATTTACTATAATCAAAATCAAAGGCACAAGAAAAAAATGTAAGCACCAATGAAGATATTCTGTTGTCTCCATGGAAGCAAAAGAGACCTAGAAGAACAAAAACCAATTTGAAAAAGCAAAGATGAAGAACCCACGTGACCCAATCTCCAGACTCACTCTAAGGACCATGCTCCAGGGCAGCATGATAGCAGTTGAGGCACAGAGACAGACACCCATCAGTCTTCACTGTAGCCAGCTGATCTGGGACATGGGCACAAAGGCAATTTGCTTCTTTTTGGTTTGTATTTATTTTGTTTTATTTTAATTTCTGAAATTGTATTTCTATTTCATGTATGTGAGTGTTTTGCCTAAATCTGTGCACCATGGGCATGCAGTTCTCACAGAAGCCAGAAGAGGGTAGCAGATCCTTAGGACTGGAGTAAACCATCTTGAGGGTGAACCACCTGGTCGTGAACCACCTTGAGGGTGCTGGGAATTGGACCCTGGTCCTCTGGGAAAGCAGCCAGGGCTCTTGACCACTGAGCCATCTCTCCAGTTATTTGTTTTTTGACATATGGTTCTAGAATGCATGGGTCAACATATCCGTCTAGACCCAAGCTTTATATCACACACAGAATTTACAGCAGAACAGTTTTCTGTATACCTATGTGTGAAACATAAAGCTATAAGACATCTAGAACCAAATATGGAGGTGTGTGTATACCATTGGCTTTGATGGTGAGTCTTAAATGCTGGGTTAGGAAATACTCAAGTCCAACCTAAAGCATCTTACAGTGCCTGGAAGCAGGGACATGCACCGAGACTCTCAATGACAGTGGCACATGAAAGGGCACTGAAGCAGATGACAGAACTCCCAAGGGTCAATGCTAACACTGAACAAAAAGGAGTATAGCACTATAGTTCAAAGTAAAACTTAGGTTCCCAAGATCCAGGTTGATATAAATAAGTAACTGAATAAACAGATGTGGGGCACAGTCATGTCTCCCACACAGATGTGGAGCACACACACACCTCCCATACACGGATGTGGGGCACGCACCTCCCACACACAGATGTGGGGCTCATACACGTCTCCCACACAGATGTGGGGCACAGACACGTCTACCACACAGATGTGGAGCATACACACCTCCCACACACGGATGTGGGGCACACACCTCCCACACACAGATGTGGGGCTCATACACGTCTCCCACACAGATGTGGAGCATACACACGTCTCCCACACAGATGCGGGGCATACACATGTCTCCCACACAGATGTGGGGCACACACACCTCCCACACAGATGTGGGGCTCATACACGTCTCCCACACAGATGTGGAGCATACACACCTCCCACAGATGGATGTGGGACATACACGCCTCCCACACATGGATGTGGGACATACATGCCTCCCACACAGATGTAGGGCACATACACGTCTCCCACACAGATGTGGAGCATACACACATCTCCCACACAGATGTGGAACCTACACACGTCTCCCACACAGATGTGGGGCACACACGTGTCTCCCACGCAGATGTGGGGCACACACGTCTCCCACACAGATGTGGGGCACACACGTCTCCTACACAGATGTGGAGCATACACACACCTCCCACACACAGATGTGGGGCACACACATCTCCTACACAGATGTGGGGCTCATACACATCTCCCACACAGATGTGGAGCATACACACGTCTCTCACATAGATGTGGAGCATACACACGTCTACCACACAGATGTGGAGCATACACACACCTCCCACACACAGATGGGGGCACACACATCTCCTACACAGATGTGGGGCTCATACACATCTCCCACACAGATGTGGGACACACACACGTCTCTCACACAGATGTGGAGCATACACACGTCTACCACACAGATGTGGAGCACACAAACACCTCTCACACAGATGTGGAGATAACATACGTCTCCCACACAGATCTGAGGCATACACACGTCTACCCCAAAGAACTTAAGTAAGGAACTAGTCGCTGCTCAGTGGAAAGCCCGGCAAATGCTATCTCAGCTGTGTGAGCCAGGTCATAAGGAATAATGGCAGTGTTTTCTCTTGATGTGACCAGATGAAAGTGGCCCTTGACCTCTGCCACTTTCCTCCTCAAAACCCATCCACAGTCTGATTATGCAAACCCGACCAATCCCAGCTCAGAGGCAGAATGCCGCCTCTGACCATTATCCATCGAAACTGACAGGTCGCTCAAAGTTCCAAGAAACTGTCCCAGCCTAAGGACATCTGGTGGCCAGATCTGAGGTGGTATCATGGGTGGAATCCTATGAGAAGAAGCAGAGGCTAAGGGAAAAGGAAGGAAGCCTGGACAGATCGTGGGCTTCAGTTAATGCTTTTCATGAATTGTAACCATACTTAGCTTATTTTAATATAATATTTTTATTGACTTTTTTGAGAATTTCATTCAGTGTATTTTGTTCGTTTTCAATACCTCTGGCAAGTGGGGGAAATGGGATGTATGGTTTTATACTATCTTCATAATTTTTCTGCCAATTTAAAGCTATTCTAAAATACCTTTTTTTTTCTTGGTCACAAAAAGAGATCAGTCCTTAATCCTTAACAAGCCTCGAGGTCTTCCATCCATCAATCCTCTCCCCCATTATCCTCCCCTTCCTCCATCTTCAAGTGGTCTGCTGAACTGGGAGCCTCTGTCAGCTGCACATCTGTGGTTTAATAATCATTACGTTGAGCCAAGAAATGGCAAGCTGGCTGCTCACACTTTGAACCTCCTGAGTGTGATGCTGGAGAAAGTCTGGGCCAAGGCGAGGAGCATGCGACCTTAGTCCCTCGGAAGCATGCAGCTTCCTATGACCCAATCCAAGAGAAAAGGACCCCAAACACCTTCTCCCCTACAAATATGTGTCTGAAATAACTAACCACCTCTCCCTACAACTAATCGTTAACACTGTGCTGGTCTGTTTCCTGTTGCCTCAGCAAAACATCGGAGATTAGGTACTTTTAAAAAGAAAAAAAAATAGTAAGTTTATTTAATTCATTTTGAAATTCCAAGACCAGATGTTTGATCTTAGTTGGGAGCTTTGTGGCAGAGGGTGTCACGTTCGGGCAAGGTCACGTGACACACAGGAAGTCAAAGTAATTCAGAGAGATCCACAGCTCTCAGGTTTGTTTTTGTTTGTTTGTTTGCTTGCTTGCTTGCTTGCTTGCATGCTTGTTTTTGGAAAGTGTACCTTGGTGGGAACTAACCAAGGGAGGTCACACCAGAACCACCTTGGTCCCTGCTGAGAGCACCCTCAAGGTTACACTTCACCCAGGCCCTTTCCTTAGAGGCTCCCTCTCTCAACTGCCACACCGAGGACCATTTCACTCAAACCCCATCCAAACTGTTTCCTCCCCAATTCATTTCTGACCTGGTGTGCCTCCGCATTTTTCTCCTTCTAGATTATGGGACCGGGTACTTCACTCTTAAACGTTTTTCCTCTCCAAAGACCAAACAAGGAGGCGCCTGACATTTCTATCCTGTTACCTTAATTGTTTTATCTCCAGTCCCGGGACTCTCTACTTGAAAGCCTTCATTGCTATTCTCTAGAAATATCTAAAATCATACGAGGACATTTAACATAAATCATATTGCTGAAACATTTGCTATTTGGATCAGTGATAAGAAAAATTAAATCTGGAAGTGTTCTCAGATGTTAAATCTAGGAACAAACACTGGGGTGTTTTCTAGTTTCAAATTAACTGGAGTCCATTTGTGTCATGGCGACGGCCGACTTCCGATGTCCACTTGATAGAATCTGGAATCACCTAGGCAGATAGTGTCATTGAGAAATGGCTTAGATCCAGTCAGTCTTTGTGCATGTCTATGGGGGATTTTCTCAGCTGGGTTAATGGAACTGGGAAGTCCCCAGCTGCAGAGTCCACTATTGGATGGAGCGTCATCCAGCGGAGATGTTATAAACTGCATGGTACCGTGGGCAATTAAATGAGCTTTTGCTTCAGTCTTGATGCCAATGGATGCTTTCATAAAATGGCCTTTTGCTTTTGCCTTGACAGTACTAAAACCAAGCTTTTCAAACAATCCAAAGCCATCAGTGTATCGCCCCTGGTCCTCTCTAAAAGTAGGTCCTCTTTAATCTTCTTATGTCAATCAGAAACAGTCTGTTTATAGATAGCCTAGTACGAGGTCAGTAAAACCCACAGATGTTTTGCACAATTGTGGGTGAGCATGCCCTACCCCCAGTTTAATAGCTAACAGCAGTGTGCGTTGAAAAAGCGTGTTTGAAATGGGACTGACCATGATCTTAATTACCGCCAACCTGTTTATAATGCTAACTACATTTGCCCTAAAAACTCAGTCTCCACCCAGTGTGCATGTGGCCGGGGCATCCAGGAAAGCTCGTGTTTCATTTCTTGGCATTTCCTCCCTCTCCTGTGTAAAAGCCTGAATCGGTATCCAGCCACTTACGTATAAGAGCTATCATTGCCACTTAAATACTGTTTCAAACACTTCCTTCAATGGTGTCAGCAATAGAGAAACCCTTGCTGAGAACGACCCATACCACCTCAGCAGAGACAGCTCCACAGTGAAAGAGTCAAGCTGCACAAATGAGCGCCTCACCTCGCCATTTTTACCAAGATATTAACCTATCGATGTAGGTGGCATAATAACAAGGCTAGCTTAATATGAAACAGCAAATTTTAATGAAGGAATAGCTTACAACACCAGGGATCGAGCGATGAGCAGGAGATACAAAAACAGAGAGAGCCGTGGGGGGCTCACTCTCACCAGATTTATATGTAAACATTAGCCCGAGGCGAACACGCCCTCTAAGGGGCTGGACTATCCCTACGTATCGATGCCACTAAAATTCATTTGTCACCTACTGTGTGGTCAGCTGTGCTGGGCACTAAGAAGGTTTTGTTTTAAGGATGTGTGGTGCCCTCCAAGGACTCCCAAGTTCATAGAAGAAACAGAAAGCAGACAGCACAGAGGCTGGTCCTATCAGGAGCTGCAGGCTTCAGAGGGAGGCTTGAGAGAGAAGCACAGAGAGGTTCAGACCAGGGGGAGTCTCTTGTGGATGGGAATGGCAACAAAAAAGCAAAGCAAAGGGCCGTCCCCTGAAGCAGCATCCGGGTGGATACGGAAGGAGTGAGGACCATCAGGTTCATCTTCCGGGTGCATTAACACGGGGCTTTGCCGAAGGTGAGACCACATCAGAGCAATGCATGTGACAGTCTGTGAACCAAATCTTCATCTCTGCATCACGTCCTACATCCAGAGCACCAGCTCAGCACCCTTTCCCCAGCCCTGTGCAGATGCTAAGACACGCAGCCCCTCTCCCAGCCCTTTTCTACCTTTCAAATTTCAAAATTCCAGCCATTCTTGGGGCCCACTTCCAGTGCTGCTCACTTCCAGCCCTAGACCCATCCCCATTAGCTCCCCATTAGCCCCACCCCTTCCATGCCGCACCCCCCCTTTCCCTCCCAACCCTCCAACCCCAACAAAAAGCAGCCCTGACCACGAGCCAGGAGCAAATAAATGTTTACTGAGGCTGGGTTAATGTGTCTAATCAGGCTGGTGTGTAAACAGAGCAGATCTTAGCTGTCAATAAGTCAACCCTGGATTTCCTTGAACTGTACCAGGTCATGATTTTTGAAATCTCAACGTCTTAAAGATCTGCTTGTCTTAAACTCAAAGATACACACTTCTCGTTGTCATGACTCACTGAACCGTTTCAAGACCCAACCTCCTAAGCTGTCCTAGCTTGGAGCTGGATGTAGGGATGGAACCACATAGATGAAGTTGCTGGTCCATCTAGTTTACAGTGATGGCATCGTTTTGTTCTGTATATACCTGAGCACGCGTCCAGAATTAAAGGTCTTTCTACTCCACCCACTTGAAGTGATTTAGAACCCCTTTTAAGAAGTTAATCAATTAGCACTATTTTCTGGTAAAGAGAACAGCTTCACGGTTAAAAGGAGTCATTTGTCCAGCTCTGTGACCTTGGACTCATCACACACCCTCTCTGAGGATTGATTATGCTGTGGTGGGGATGGTGGTGACAACAGGGTCCTCTGTGGGGTGGATGTGAGGATGGAATGAGACCCCAAAGGACAGGGCTTGTGCTGGAGGCGCCATTCCTGAGGCTCCACATAGTGGAGATACTGACACGACCCGGAAGGAAACTTCTTCCTCCTCCCTGCACACTTCCCACACTGCTCTGTTTGCACATCCATCTCCCTCTTGCCCAGTGGAAAGCTCCTCAGAGGCTGGGAGAAAATCGGACTCTTTCCCAAGCCCCTGGCATCCAGCATGGGATCTGCTCATACACTATGTTCTTTGAAGGGTACTAACTAGAAACTATATCAACTTGTGTGTTCACATACACATGCATGCTGCACAAATATCCATATGTATATGAATCTAGCTACACGAATGTGTATGCGTGTGCACATACACAAGTTTTCCTGTGATACATGTGTATTATTATCTCTGTACAGCCATGACAGACTTCAAGGCTTCAGGTGAAGAAAGCACCCAAACACATTAGAGAGAGCCTAAAAGATGTAAGCAAATATATCAAGGACTTTTCCAGGGGACACGGAGAGAATTCAGTCAGGAAAGAGTTTGCTATGAAAAATAAACCGGCCTGAGTTTGAACCCAACTCACCACATAAAAAAAAAAAAAAACAGGCATGGCGGCATGGTTTGTAACTCATCACTGGGGTGGCAGAGTCAGAGCAACCCTTGGAGCTCACTAGCCAGCCAGCCTAGGCACCACTGAAAACCTTTATCTAAAAATTTAAAAAAAAAAGTGGTGGGCGGCTCCTGAGAAACAAGCCCAAGGCTGACCTCTGGCCCCCAAATGCATGCATGTATATGTGCATATGTACCCCCATCTATATGCCCACATGCATGTATATGTGCATACGTACCCCATCTATATGCCCACATGCATGTATATGTGCATACGTACCCCATCTATATG
>NC_022018.1:54953355-54954003 GCF_000317375.1 Microtus ochrogaster
GTTCAAGGCCAGCCTGGTCTACAAGAGCTAGTTCCAGGACAGGCTCCAAAGCTACAGAGAAACCCTGTCTCGAAAAACCAAAAAGAAAAAAACCCTCATGTGTAGTTGCACAGCTGGAACCCTAGTGCAGCTGGCATGGAGAAGTCGGTCTAGACAGCTCCGTGTAGAGGACCGAGGAAGACACTTGACATCACATGCATGCACACATGTGGACACACATATACTGCACGCACATGCATGCACACAAACAAATAAAAGCATAAATAAATCTGTGGCTCCAACATTCCCTGTCTCAACTCGTTCATCCATTCAGTAGGGATCTGATGAGCAACTTCTGTATGGCACACATCCTGAAAACTTAACAGTTTACACAGAGGGGCTGGAGAGGTGGCTCGGTGGTAAAGAGCACTAACTGTTCTTCCAGAGGATCCAGGTTCAATTCCCAGCACCCACATGGCAGCTCTCAGTCATCTGTAAGTCCAGTTCCAAGGAATCCAGTGTGTTCTCTGCAACAAGTCAGGCACAGAAGTACTGCACACACAGACAAAATACCCATATATACCAAATAAAGTTCAATGTTGAAATTATTAAAAGAATATAGAAGCATGGAAGAAAACAACTTCTGTTCTCCAAGGCCCATGATCTCAG
>NC_022018.1:54954624-54966707 GCF_000317375.1 Microtus ochrogaster
TAAGGGAGGGCCTCTGGCAATTTCACCGAGCACAATCTTCCAGGGTGCCTGTGGTGGGAAACTCTGGCAGCAGGGAAGGTTGTCCCAGCAGAATGCAGAGTGTGCAAAGGTGTAAAACGTGAGAGGGCTGCAGATACTGCATGCAGTTGGGAAGGCCTATGGGGGGTGCTGGTGGGGTGATGACAAGAGACGAGGTGGCAGAAGCTACCAGGCCACCTTAGGCTAGGTCACGACGGTCTTTGATGATGAACTTGATTGGTTTTTCTTTCTAAAAATTAATTGGGAGCCATTAAAGAATGCTGTGTCGGGTATAAAACAGTTCCATTTGCACTTTAAAAATACCTTTCTGAAATGCAAATTAAAACTGCTTTGAGATTCAGCCTCTCCCCAGCCAGAATGGCTATCCTGAAAAATAAATTGCCGGCACTGCTGCGGGGGCTGGGAGCAGCGTGCCCTTCTTCACGCCAGGTTGGAGTGTAAACTGGTGCGGCACTGTGGAAATCAGTCTGAAGGTTTCTTCGAAAGCTAGAAGTGGGACTCCTGTGTAACCAACTACAGCACTCCTGGGCATATACCCAAAAACTCGAAGGTCTACAATGGAGGCATTTACACATCCGTGTTTGCTACTGCACTGTTCATTACAGGTAGGAACCGGACCAGCCTAGACATCTGTCAACGGGCGAACGGGTAAAAGAAATGTGCTGTACATCCACAGTGAAATCTGACTCTGTCTTAAAGAAAAATAAAATCACGACATTTGCAAGAAAATGGATGCAACCTCAAATTATCCTGCGAAGCTAAGAAACCCAGACTCAGACAAGAGCCACATGTTCTCTCATCTACAGATCCGAGATTTAAATGTTTATATATGGGAATGTATTTTGGTGGGAATGGGGGTCTGGGACATGAAACCACAAAGAGGACCGTGAGAAAGGGAAAAGAAGTCGGGGGTGGGGGTGGGGATGGGGGCTAGTGCACCGAACACATGTGCCAGGGAAGCAGAAGGGGAAAGGAAAGGGGCAGCAGGAGAAGAGGGGGAGGGAGGAAGTAGACTGGGGACAAAGTATCAGCCAAAAAGAAAAGAGGTGTGAGACCCATCCTGTGTTAGTGAAAACTATCCTCCGTCAAGGTTTTTTTAAAAATATTTACTTATTTATTATGTATACAATATTCTGTCTGTGTGTATGCCTTCAGGCCAGAAGAGGATACCAGACTCCATTACAGATGGTTGTGAGCCACCATGTGGTTGCTGGGAATTAAACTCAGGACCTTTGAAAGAGCAGGCAATGCTCTTAACCTCTGAGCCATCTCTCCAGGCCCTCCGTCGAGATTTTTAAAGAAACTCTCTCTCTCTGTCGGGGAACCTGTCACAGTCAAAGTTTGCTGTAATGGAGCTCACATCTCAGAATGTGTCTGAGGAGTCACCCAAACCACATCCTTGCTGTAGAGATGAAAACTTACTTACGGGGGTGCAATAATGGATCCATTTGTTAAAGGAAACAAAACCTCCTGCCCTGAAACCCAGTCTTCCCGGGCCCCAGTGCCATCTGCCACTTTGCTCGTATCTCTATCCCCCAGGATGGTCAAGGTGGTCCCTGAGCCCGTCCTCCTCGATGGCTAAAGGCATTGGCAAATGCCTAGTGCCGAGGGAATCTGCTCTGCAGTCACGAGAAACATTCTAACTGGCCCCGTACATTTTCTCTCATAGCGATTAGAAGCTTAACCCTTTTTTAAGCCAGAGCTTAATCCTGAGTGTCTAATACTATTTAAATTACAACTCGCAAATCTTAAACTGCCTAGAGTCCAAATGCCTAGAGTCTAAATCTGTGCTTCGCATGAGCATGAACGTGACGGAAGGGCCAGACAGCAACCTTGGCCGTATGTTTGTGCTGTATACTCTGCGCTCTCGGTCCTCTGGCAAATAAACCGGTCATGCTTCCTACTCAGTGACCTCAAACAAATCTGTAGGGATACATCATGTCCACAGAGTATCACAATATTGTGACCCACATGCTAACTCCTTCCGATGACCCCTGCAAGCCAGCCTTATAGACAAGCAAGCTGCATAGTCACCAGCGCAGACGGAGCAAGTCGTTGGCTTATGATTCCTGAAATAAATTCTCTAAGATAAGGAGATTTGGTGGATTAAAACGTTGTGGGCAGATTCGATCACCATGTAGTGACAGCTTAAGGCAATTTTCTTAACCAGGAACCCATAAAATGTCACTTGTTTCTGAAAGGGCAAATAGCGACAGCAGAAGACAGTGGTGTCTGGGAGAATCCCAGACCACATGCATGCTGAAAATCAATTCCATTCCATACAAAAATTCAAATGCATGCAGAGCCAGTAACACTAACAGGCAATGTTACCAGATTTCCACACATTCATTTCAACCCTCAGGCAGCCTGCACACTTATCCTCATCTCATAAAAGGGCACGAGAAAGGAAAATATACCACTCATGCTCACTCCCTTGTTGACGGAAGACCCTAGACTTTCTGCATTCCCAGACCCTAATTGTGGACTGGCACTGGGCAGAGAGCTTGAGATAAAACTAGAAATGAGAAGAAATGCCAGTGCATGCCTGGGCCAAGGCCACGCAGGGGTCCCCAGAAAGAATGAAGAGCTGGCGTTAGGCTGAGCCTTCACTGACGAAACCTAAGCAGAAGCCCCACCCTTCTTGTTGATGGGCATGCTCACAGTAACTCTTGCTTAGATCCCAGAAGGAGCCAGTGGCTGACCTAAGTGATCATGTCCGTTCACAGGCCTGGAGCTCAAACTTCCTTCCTCTCCTGTTGCTCACTATGTGTGTCTTTATTGAAGGCAGCTTTTTCCATGAAGAAGAAAAACTCTGAAATTGTCTCATAACCCATCATTAGAGTAAAAAATTGAATACAAGTCTTACCACAATGTTGTTTCTATAGTTTTCAGAACTAGCCTTTTTAGATGGTCTTGACCAATCCAGCATCCGAGAAACCCAAAGTACATCTTTTTCAAGGCGAGCAAGGTGTGTTGAATTTTATAATGACTTAAAATCACTTCTAAATAGCCTATTAAAGGAAGGCCCTTGGGTCAGGTTTCATGGGCTCTACAGTGACAGCCTTGCCTGAGCACGGTAGCCTGTGACTGAGCTCCTGCCTGGACCATGGTGAGCCCCCAGGAGTAAAGCCCTCCAGAAGTCATGAGGTATGAAGAAAAGGCACAAGGCTTTCCTTGTGCTCATTCCAGATGTGATCACTGAGAGCCAGAGCCTGGGAGAAGCAAGTGGGGGTTCTATAGAGATGCCATCTGCTGTGTGATATTCCAAATTATAAACTTAACCCTTAATTTCTACATCCCCAGCTGCTGAGCCCTTTCCCGCTTTGAGTTAGGAGGGAAGTCGCCTTGACAGAATCCAAGGGTGTGCCTGTTAAGCATCGTGGCAATCCCAGCATCGCAACCCATGAGTTCTGTAGAACAGGTCATTTCTAGCTGCATTTGGAAGTAAGCACCACTTGCATGCGTAGTGGCTGCTGTCGGACATGAAATCACAGTCACCCAGAGCAAGCCAGCTTTTTCTAAAAGTCTACTCCATTTACAAATAATCTCTTAAAAAGAAAGAGCCGAAATGAGAAGCAGACTGATTCCTCAAGTGGACAAAGGTTTCTTTTTCAGAACACGGTTAAAACACAAGGAAAGCATGAGACACTAGTTTCCACTGAAATAACCAAACGCAGCTTGGGGCAAATACAAGAGAGATTTCCCGTCTTAAGCAAGGAAAGCGTATCTGAGACGGCCTCGCTCCCCTAGCTGCCGACCTGAAACAGCCTAGCTTTTATTATGTGTTTAACAAATGCAACACAGCTCCACTGAGGTCGATTTGAATTCACAAAATATTTTTTATTGTAAGAAAGCATACAAGCAGCAGCGCTGAGAACACATTCGAAATACAGAATGACACAGACCCGAGGCAGGAGCTGCTGACAGCAAGCTCTTCCCTTTTCATCAGTCCGGTCCACATGGAACCAACCGCTTAGCTAGAACACTTGTAAACATTTCAGAAAGGAAACTGTTGCATGCCCCACATGAGTTCGCATCCCCACATGAGGGGACTTGATGGTACTTTTTGCAGTCCAGGCTGTGACGTGAAAACTAGATTCAAAAGCACAGAGGGAAAAAAATAGCATTTGTGACTAGGGATGCTGATGGCTCTGGGGTGCTCAAGACACAGGGGAAGGGAGTCTTCTGGTCCTCCCACCAGAAGCATCTTATGTGACGATGGGGCACCATTCATTAGCTAGCTTCCCACCAACATTGAAGAGCTTTTTCGAAAAGGGGATACTAAATTCAGATTAAATCTCTACAAGCAGCCGGCTTAGTAAGACACGAGCAGCTGAAGAACCAGTGATGAACGCTTCCCAGCAGAGGGGCAGCTGTGACCCATGAATTTACAGCTCATGCCCGCTGCAGATCTTAATCCTGGACAGCCATTTGCTTGTTTCAGAAAGCTATTTCAAGCATGAAATGAGGAAAGACAGGGAGGGCCAATTATTTTACATAAATACAAAGTGGCATATGCTCTTCCTCACCATCCAAAGACAGAAATGAAAAGTTGTATCCTTCTTGAGCTGGCTTTTACATAGATATTTACAGAAGTGCAAATTCACCCCGGGAAAGCCCCTGCCTTTTAAGACACTCAGAACACAATAGTAGTTTCTTTTTAAAAAAAAAATCTTTTCAAAATATTTTTAGGGTCGGGAGCATTGGTGGCATTAGTCACTTCTCATCTTGTTTGTATTCGTGTCCGTGTGGAGTTAAGCAGCCACCACATCAGTCTTTGCTGTGTTTTCTAGAAGCAATTCACAACTCAGAATCTCGGAGTCTGTGTCTTTGTTTCACGGGCTCATAAAGTGCTAGTACAATGGACTGTTCAGTCACGGAACACACTGGTTTGTTCTATTAAATATGATAAATATAGATTCACTATGATAAATTTAAAATATCCATATAATGCAATAAATAAATAAATAATAAATAAAACCATTACCAACAGAACATCTGTCAACCCTGAAAAAGAGAAATTCCACTCTTGCTGTAAGGCTCGATTATTGTAGAAATAATTAACGAAGGCGTGCACCTACCTTTACAATCTGAAAACTGCTCGGACAGTTTTAGCACCTGTTTGGACACAGCAAACTCAACTCTCTCACTTCCTTCCTAGGAAAGTTTTGATTTCTAAGTGAAGCTGTTTACGGTTCACTCTTGACTCTAGCTTTTTTTGTAACATCCTAGAGACAATAAGTTTCAAAAATGATTTCAGAGCCACAGTCACTTCCCCTGCGGCTCTTGGTGTGTCCCTAGAAAACACACTGGAAGTGATGCATTTGGAAAGTTTTGCAACTGTTCAGAAGCAGCAGAGGGAATCTCATGGTGGCTCACAGTCCCACCGGACCATAATTCCTTAAGAGCAAGCTCGAGGGAAATCCTAGCTTCAGAGATGAAGACCCAGAATTCAGGTCGGGTGCTGTCCACTGTGTGTGACAGGTTGGATCTTCTCTAGAGAAACATCGGTGTCATAATCCAATATGACGGATAAGGCCGGGGACAGTTTCTCCAGAGGCTTAGCTATTCCACCTGCCTCCTCCTTCTTCAGATCCTCGGAGGAACCCACGGCATGAGGGATCAGGTAAACCAGATTGCAGTCCTTAGAGATGGAGCCTCGAGGCTCATGGTGGCTGGAAAACACAGCCCCGTTGTTGTTGATGCTAACTGTCTCTATGGCGTTATTCGTCGTAGGACAGAGCCTATAGCATCCTAAGAGGGTCGAGAATGCCTTTTGGAAATCAGCATTAAAGGCATAGATAATGGGGTTCAAGGAAGAATTTGCCCACCCAAACCACACAAACACATCAAAGGTGATGGAATCGATGCAAAAGGGCTGAGTCTCCTCAGAACCACAGAAGGGGACCATGCAGTTCGAGATGAAGAAGGGGAGCCAGCAGCACACAAACACCCCCATGATCACCGACAGGGTCTTCAGCACTTTAGTCTCTCTCTTGAAGGACATCTTAAAGGAACTTTCTGATTGAGAGCATTCCACGGGGTTGCCATTACCCGTGGTGGTCTGGCAATTCTTGGCATGGACCGCTGCCCTCTCCAAGGCTGAGATGCGCCGGATTTGTTTCTGGGCAATCCTGTAGATACTGGTGTAGGTGACGATCATAATGGCTACGGGGATGTAAAAGCTTATGAGGGAGGATGAAATGGCATACGTCCTGCTCAACCTGGTGTCACAGTTGGCATCCTCGGTGTCTTCCAGGAAAGTGGCATTGTCATCCAAGGGCCACGTGGGTTTTGCCTTGTGCCAGCTTAACTGCACTGGGATAAAGGAGATGAGGACAGACAGAGTCCAGGCTACGCTGATCAAGATGAAGGCTGCCTTGGGGGTCATCTTCCTCTCGTACTGGAAAGGGCTGGAAATAGCCCAGTACCTGTCCACGCTGATCACACAGAGGTTAAGGATGGATGCGGTGGAGCACATGATGTCAAAGGCTACCCAAATGTTGCAAAAGGACCCAAAGGGCCAAAAGCCAGCAATTTCAGCCACGGCTTTCCAGGGCATGACCAAGACAGCCACCAAGAGATCTGACACAGCTAGAGAGATGACAAAGAAGTTGGTCACCTTGGACCGCAGGTGTCGAAACCTGATGACAGCCGCACAGACGAGGGTATTCCCCAGGAGAGTGGACAGGATGAGCAGTGACAGGAAACAGGCCGTAAGGATGCGAAAGGAGAAATCCCTCTCCACGGCCAGCCCTGCTCCATCCATGGTAGAAGTGTTCAGAGCCATTTTCTACACAGAAAGCACTTCTGGGTGGCTTGGTCCTTGTGTTCTTGAGCAGGCTTAGCCAGACTTCCTCTGGTCACTCACCAGGCAGCAGCCCCTTGTCCAGCCCCAATTACTGCCCGGACTAAAGGACAGAGGTGTTCGATCAGGAGCTTCCCTGTAGCAACCCAAGCCATGCCGGGAAAAGGACCTTCTTGCTTTCCATCTGTCTTCTGGGTTCTGTGCTCCAGGTCGCTCTCCCGGGCACTGGCTGATCCCTAGATTCCCCAAGGATAGCACCGGCTTTTCAGCATATACTAAGCCTTTAACTCGAGAATCTGCGGCCTCTTCCTGGTCAATTATAGTTACTTTTCAGGGTTGCTGTCTCTTCTTCCGAGACACAGCCTAAAATACATGTATTTCTCCCCCAAGTCCCTGGAGCCCCATGTATCACGATGCCCTAAAAAGCAAAGGAAAATACAAAGTCGTTCACCAAGATAATATACAGCACGCATGTTTAGCAGCGTTAAATACCAGCTCATCAACTCCTGGGCGAGTCTGTCAAGACCACCTACCTTGCTTTGGGGTCGCCTCTCCCAAAACCCCTGGAGCTCCCAAAGTGAGTCCAGGCGGCCTAGCAAGTGGTTCCCCTCCTGATGCACAAAAAATTCTCTGGGCTGGATTTGGGTAAGGAATCCCACACCAGGTACGAAGGAAGCTGTGCCCTCCTGCTACCTTGGCCACCTACACATCGCTGCCCCGGGGGCTCTCAGAGAGGCACCACCAGGGCTGGGACAGCTTTCTATTTTGTCTGAGGGAACCCAGTGCTTGGCTCCCTTCGGCTCCTAGGTCTTAGGGCAGGACCCCCGAGCCTCCCCGTGGCGCACCCCATCAGCAGTGGCAAGAGCTGCAGGTAGGCAAGGGCACGGGCCACCCCGCCTCTGCATCCCCTCCTGGTCCTGGGGATGGGCTCAGCTTGACAGGCAGAGTGGCGGGCTACAGCCACACGTGGTTCCCTGATGGCGCAGCTGGAGCAGAGCTATGGGACGCCTACGTGATCCTTTTGCCTCCTCTGGCTACCTCGCCCACCCTGGGAACCCCGGATCAAGACAGAACCCAAGGGACAAACCCTGACGTTCAAGTCTTTAGTAAGCCGAACTTGGGTCCCTGCACTCAGCGCCTCTTCAGGTCAACCCAAGTTCCTCCCAAAGTTCGGGGTTAAAGCGGACGCTGCCCACACCCACGCCTCGCAAGCCCCGGACAGCTGCCCGCTTCAGTCACTGCGCTGTCTCCGAGTGCCCCGCAACTGGGGTACGAGGAGCCCCAGGACACGGGTGCTTACCGCTCCGGGAGGCCACGCTCCGCGACTCTGCCAAACCTGCGCCAGCTCCCGGGCCGCTCTCTGCGTGTTCCGCCCGCCGAGGCGCTTCTACGGTCAACTCACGAGTGCAGCCCGTGACCCGCGCCCCGCAAGCACCCCGAACGCCGTGCCACATGCTCTGCGGGAATCTGGCGCCCTCTGCCGGCGCCTATGGTTTCCTGCATCCTGCCTGCGCCCTAACTGGAGCAGATCCCAGAGACGTCAGCCTATAGTATCCCCAAGATTCAGGGCTTAGACACTGCTTTCCCCCATCCCCGACTACCAGAATCTGAAAGATTAGAGGCACGGTCTTCCACATTCTGAACTCCTTCACTTGAAATACCACTAAAACTTACAAAAGCAGGACGTCCCTTCGGCTAGCATGTTATTCACTGAGCCAGGATTTCGCCTTTGTGCCCACTGTGTGCCAGGGTTGGAGCAGTAATGAACAATGTGTCATCTTACTCTGCAAGTGAACAAAGACCCGGCATAAACTCAAAAGCCTCTGTGCCCCCCAAACACACACACACGTGTGCACACACCCTCTGACATTGAACGTCTGGCAAAACTCCTTCCTCACAAGCCTGCACATCTCTAGCTCAACTGTGGAAAACGATGCTCAGAAATGTGTGGGGCTTGTTCAAAGTTAACACATCAGCTAGCGAGCATAGTGACCTGTCCACCTGACCTCCGCTTGCATGTTCTTCAACACGACCACATCTAGTATGTAATCCAAAATCTGAACAATTACCACAAGGGCAAAGTGGAGACGGGAATGCCTGGCCCCAGGAAATGTGTCAGTGCATGGAGGAGACATTAGAGAGTCTTCCTGTCTCTGTGAAAAGAGATGAACCATGGAACCCGGAAGTCACTCTGCCTGGATTCTCATCCTTACTGATGAGGGCTGCTCCAAGTATTAAATGAGATGTTTATTCCAGAAGGCTTGGGGCACCGGATACAGACCTAGACAAGGATTTCATGGGCAGAAATCCTCCTGAGATCATTTTTTTTTTAAAGAATAGTCCTGTCTCCATGAGAACCACACACCCCAGTGAATGCCAACATTTTCTCTAGGTTATCTAAACAGCCATCCTAATTAGCCAGCAGCAATCTGATCTTGGGCTTAGGTGCAGTACCCATATGATTGACACAGATGCTCCTCCACCTGGGCACATCGTTCTATCCTCCCACCAGTATCCTTGCTGCTGCACACCAAGTTCCAAGGGCTAGCCATCAGATAGATGCCCCAAGAACCCCTTCAGAGCAGCGGCTCTCAACCTGTCGGTCATGATCCCCACAGGGGTCACATATCAGACATCCTGCGTGTCAGATATTTATATTACAATTTATAACAGTAGCGAAGTGAGTTATGAAGTAGCAGTGAACTGATTTTATGGTTGGGGGGGGGGGATCACCACAACATAAGGAACTGTATTAAAGGGCCACGGTGTCAGGAAGATTGACAACCATTTGCCTTAAAGCCTTAAGCCAGCACAGTGCAGCATCCCCAAGCTTCAGCCCCCTGACAGTCACTCTCTAAGCAATTGGAAATTCAGTTCACTATACTTTCTTCCCTTCTTATCAGTACACACAGATGAGGATGTTTCTCGTCCAAGATGGCCGGGTGAGTCTGAAACTGTGTAACTCCTCACACTCTGCCTACCCCGCCACTGTCTGGAATGAGCAAGATAAGGGCACCTTTGACAGCACAGGAAGCGTTGGGGTCCTTTAGGGCAGGACTGAGGAGCATGCTGTAAGAGGAAGAACTCCCTAGGGAGGGAAAGCACTCCTGTAGCTAGCACTTGCAGAAGAGACAGCAGTACAGTGACGCTCTGGGTGGGGGATGCACAGTGACACTCCTTTGGAGGAGAGGCTCTACAGTAACATTCCTAAGAGTATAGCAACAGAAGCTGGAGATGGCAATGGGGACAATCTGAGGGGTAAAACTTCCCTTTAGGGCTGCCCTTGAGAGGCGCTCCCAAGTCAACAACCCTGGAAATGATCACTGCTCTTTAAATTAAAAGTAGGGTGACAACCATAACAAGACTCTCAGGGGGCATCGCATTGCCTGCAACACCAGTCCCAGGCAAAAGCATTCACGTAAACTGGGAAGAAAGGCTGGTCGTGGTGCACTGGGCAACCATGGTTTCTTTCAACACTGGCAGCTGTTCAGAGAGATCTCTGTTCTAAAATGTCTCTGAGTTATTAAAAGCAGCCCAACCCTGTGTCGGGTGTCACTTTGCTCATGGTAACGCCCTACCACAAGAAAATGTCAGCCATTTTCCATGTCAAAGCATCAAAATGTCTCCTTTTCTATATCAAAGCCAGCAAACAGAAGATGCCTGGGAAGAGCAGAGAAGCAAGAGAAGAAGCAATGTGCTCCTGAAGGGGTGATTTGTTCCTCGTCGCAGGAAACAAGAGTGTTGGATTATTCCCCTATGGTTCTGTAACTCAGAAACAGAAACCCAGGACCCTTTCCTGCCAGCTCAGCTCACTGACGTGTGAATGCAATCACTAGAACAGGGAAGAACAAAGGGTAGCTTGAATCTCAGGGTTTCACCGTGCAAGGTGTGATTGTCAGAGGATCCCAAAGTTTGCCTAGAGATTTGGGTTTTTTATTTTGTTTTGTTTTGCTTTGTTCCCCGCCTGCCCCCCCACTTGGAGTCAGAGTGAAGCAAAGCTTCCATTTTGTTGTTTAAAAATCTCCCTACAAACAGTAAGAACATGAATCTAAATGCACGCAGATATTAGCATTTGATCTTGCTGGGAATGTAGACACTAACACAAAAGCATCTTTGTCTCCCAAATCAGCATGTCTTTGAAGCTATACTGTGATTTATGCATGGTGAGGAGGTAGAGATTAAATAATAACTTATTTGGGGATTGTACAGGTCAGTGGGTACAGAAGGCACTGTCAGACACTTGCACTGACGAGTGTTCTCACGTGATGTATGCAGGCAGCTTTGGGATTATTAAAAGTGGCTTTATACCTAAAATGATCGCTTACAATGCTATGAAGAGAGTAGATGGCTTGGTCATCAGCAAGTAACTAGAATGCTTGTTACATACAACGACACCGGGATCCGTAGTCCCTAGTCTGTTTTCTGCTTCCGTGACTATCTGATAGCTTTAAATCAGTACACATCCCTTTGGGTAGGTCTTGGCAGCTAGAGTGCATATTGGTTTTGTTATGGTTATTTCGTTCTTCTTTTCTCTTTCAGAGGGTTAGCTAAGGTTTGGTTTTGGTTTTGGAGGTGCCGGGGACTGAACCTAAGACCTCTCACACGCTAGGCAAGTAAACTCCAGCTGAGCCACATTCCAAACCTGAGTTGTTGTATAATGTCACTGCATCTCCTTTATCATTTTATTTTTTATAAGCCATTATATGTCTGTGATGCCTTCTGAGTCTGCATCATAGAGATGCAGAAATCCATCTTCTAACAGCCTACATCCAACTGACAGGTTAGCCCATAGATACAAAAGGGCGTTATAATGGCGTTCGTCCGGGTCTCCTCAAACATTTATACCTCAAAAGTTGGACCTTTTTAACTCCAAGAGTCCTAGAGTTACCCAGAAAAGGCCTGATTATTTCAGATCTTGCATTGAAGACTTATTGAGTAGAAGAAGGCCATTGTTGATCCAAGGCTTTTGTTATAAAAGGGAGACAAGATGGATTTTTCTGTGTCCCTCTGCCCTATGCCCCGTGAGTGGAGGGGTTTTTGAGTCTGGCTGTTGATAGCAGGTACTGACCATGGCCCTTTGTAAGTGCCCATCAAATTCTCCCTTACATTCCCTCATTCTCATGGAGTGGTTAGTTCCCTGATGAACTCAAAAGAGGTTCTCTCTCTCTTTCTTTCTTTCTTTCTTTCTTTCTCTCTCTCTCTCTCTCTCTCTCTCTCTCTCTCTCTCTCTCTCTCT
>NC_022018.1:54966807-54973133 GCF_000317375.1 Microtus ochrogaster
TTTCTCTCCCTCCCCCTCTCTCTTGCAATTTTAGACATTTTCTTTGACTCTTCAGTTTGGAGAGTCTCCCAGACTGCACATGGATGGGAACTTCTCTTGAAGCAGGAAGTGGATGTATCTGTCTGCCGGTATCACCTCCCTGGTTTTCCATCTTGGGAGAATCACTGTCCTCCCTGGGTTCCTATCTGAAGGAACTTTACTGTCCTCTGTTGTTTGAGGTCAAAAAGCAAAGAAAGATCTCAACTTTTACATTTTATTCTTGACATTTTATTTTATTTAAACCTAAAAAGCCAAAAGATTCTTGGCAGGCAAGGGCAACTGGAGTTGGGAGGTGAACAACACAGCTTGGGGATATGGGTTCTCATTTGGATTTTTTTCTTTTAATAACATGTTTTACATCTATATATTCCTGTACAAGGCACTCATGTGCCATAGCGCACATGTGGAGACCAGAGGACAGACAACTCATGGGACAATTCTCCTTCCACAGTGGGTGAGCATTCTGGGAGTTAAGCTAAGGCTGTCCCACCGAGCAGCAAGCGCCTTTATCAGCTAAGCTGTCTTGCTGTCCCATGGGTTTTCTTTTTCTGCTGACACAGCTCTGCCTCTTACACAGGTCCTAGCCCTGGCCCCTCTTGTGGTAAGGACACCCAAGTTCTCTGTCTCCCATCTAAATCCCTTAGTTTGAGAGATGGAGAATCTTGTTTGGCCTAGACTGGCTTTGGGGGTCAGGAGCATAGTCAGTTCTTTGATAAGAGATATAACCATTGCAAATGTCAGCATGTCATCATCTATAAATGTCATTGAGCGTCTGTTACTAGCCAGCTAGCATGTGCTAAGATCACAGCCATAAGAAAGCAAACATCTCCATGATCGTGGAGTTTCTATTTCAGTGTTAAACGACAGCTACCTTTTGCACACAGGACAGTGCGGGTCCTTGTGTAAAAAGCAAAGAAGGAACTTAGAAAAAAAAAAAGAGAAGGAAGACCTAAGCCAAGATACAATAAATGTTAATTCACAAAAGCTTTTTACACTGTGTTCAGAAACTGTCTCAGTCCCTACAGAGAGCCTTTTGTACCCACTTATGGACAATATGATGCCTGACAGGAATCCTTGCGAACATACTGCTGAAGCAGAACTCTTCAGGCTGGAAATAGATGCTCTGTGGAGAAACTAAAGCTACGAGCATTTCCACTGGGCCCAAAAGATATGTGACAGTCCCCAGGGGGACTCTTTGGTTCTGGAAGCAATTCCTGTTCCCAGGCCTTTCCCATGGTTCCTTAGGAAGTTGTCAAATCTTAGGAGGTGGAGTTTCGCTGCAGGAAGTTGGTCATTAGAGGTGGGCCTTGAGGTCTTGAAAACCATTTCTGCATCTGGTTTGCTCACTGCTTCCTAGTCCATTTCCAGCCACCTCTCCAGCTAGTATGACCATCCAGTGTAGTCCCCTGTGCTTAGCATAGCCACGGTGAACTCCTGTGGCTCACATTCAGAAAGCAGCCTCTGATCAGGAGGAGGAGGAGGAGGAGGAGGAAGGGCATGTGTCGTGTTTTACTTTTATTTAAATGAACTGCGAGCATTGTTTTCATTTGCCTAGGCAGCAAAGAGAAAAGCTGAATACAAAGAGTCCCAGGATTTCTCCCTGACAGGTTAGCCTGCATAATTTACCTGCTAACACATCTTCCCGATCTCATTTATAAAATTCCATCCTTAACATCAACCACATGCAATAGATTAAACAATCAAGCAGTGTGTCTTTCCCTTCCCTCGATCAACTGCCTGTGTTTGACCCCAGTACACAGATACTGCGGAGGGGGGGGGGTCTCATTTTCTCATTAACAGAGTTCTGTGGCAGCTGGCAGTGATGAGGCCACCGCACTGTGAGTGTGCTTCGAGCAGTTGACGTGGTAAATTTTGTGTTATTTTATCACAATAAGATAAAAAAAAAAAAGATGTCAGAACTGAACCAACAATAGTGACCCCCCCTGTTAGGTGTTGCTGCTGCATCCCCAGGCTGTTGCTGCTAATCGGTAAGGCCTGGTGGACCAGAGCTCCTCTCTGGCCTGTGGACTCATCCATCACCTGCACGATGAAGCCCTCTTGTGGCCTGAGGCAGCCAGTGTTGGCTCATTTTTGCCAAAGAAGATCAGCTGAAAAACTGCTGCAAGATGTGGCAGAAGCAAGGAGCATCCTGAATTTACTTTTCCCTGGGTGACATGTGTGCACCCCAGCTCAGTAACAAGTCAAAACCACCGACCTGCAAGGCCTTGGGTTGTAGCCATGACATAATATTCCATAAGAATCCTGTGTGGATGGAAAGACGGAGGGATGAAAGGGAAATGTGTCTGCCCAAAGCCACAGAACAAAGTTCTGGTTAAGACTCTGTGGACACAATCTCCACTTGGCGAAGAGAGGAAGCTGTGTTAGTCCGTCTTCCGTGGCTACAATGAATATCTAAGATCAGGTTTATTAAAACAGAGCCGAGATGGAATGTTCTCACAGTCCTGGGGATTCTGGAGCATGGGGTGCTTGTCTCCTTGGCTCTTGGAAGAGGACCTCTGACTCTATCACAGGGTGACAGGTCTGAAGGCGGGGGTGTGTGCTAGAAAGAAAGGTCACGGGAGAAGGCAGGGAGTGGGAGAGTGGAGGCCCAGGCATTCTCTTTTCCACAGCTCAGTTTTGCAGGAACTAAGCCAGTCTCTCTAAGAGCCGTGTTAACCCTTCCTACAGCAATGACCTAGGACCCGCTGACCTCCCACTCGGCTTCATATCCTTAAGGTTCTACTGGCTTAGCATGGCGCACTGGAGACTTCTAACACATGAACCTTTGGGGACACAATGAAGCCATATCTGCGGCAATTCTTAACTATAACAGAGTAAGTATTCTATCAATCCCTAAAGAGTCAAAACTAACTCCTCAAACACACAGATTCGGACAAGGAGGCAACATCAATTTTTTTTTAATTAGAAATTTTTGACTACTTGGAAGAGTGAAAACAAATTCATAAATCGAAACGAAACAGGCTTCATATCCGTACACATTATTTCTAAACCCAGATTTAGCATATAATTAGTGTATAAGATTCAATGGCAGGGTAAGAGGTCATTAAGCTAACGTACAAATTATAGAATTAATTAGCTGTATGAAACTACATCAAAGCAAAGCCAATTTCCTGAAGATGGGGGTTTCTGAGTCAAAGCCAGCATAAAAATATTTTATTTTCACCCCAGTGTGATAAATACCATTATTACTGTTCATATTGGTTAAAATGAAACACATCACATACCAAAAAAAAAAAGCAGCAAGAAGGAAATATTGTTCCATTAGTGCCCTCTATGGACCAACTCTGGCGCAAGTTTTATCGGCCTATTTCAAAGGAGAAGGCACTTGCCTGAAATCATTCAGTAATAAGAGGCAGGACTGATTAAAGAAAGTGTCTATCTCCCATAATCCTTCACTGATCTACACTGCCTGGTCTGAAGGCTCACCAGGGCGGCTGTTTTACTCTCTGATCTTCAGGCAAGCTTTATTTATTAAAATACAAATGAAATATCACCACAGGGCTTCAGGCAGTCACACATGCTGGTTGGTCCCTTTCCCCACCTCTTCTCCAGTTTATCCTTTGACCATTGGCTAATCTGTCCCCTATTCCCAGAATCCTCCCCAGTACACTCCCAGGATGGACCAGTTCCTCTAGGCCTGTCTTCTGCTGAGATCACCTGATTCTAGTCTGGGTTTTCATCCCTTACTCCTTCAGTCTGAATAACTTGATTGGGGAACTGTATCTACCTCACCCCAATGTTTCCACCACCCTGAGCTCAGCCTCACCTAAGATAAACATCTTAGAACATCATGATTGACATGGGGCAGTGAGGAACTGAGAGTTTGGGCCTTGGGATACAGGCCAATCAGCATTATCGCTACAAGCAAGCCTATTTTCATCATTTTTGTTTTTATTCTTTCTAAGTAAGGTTTATCGAGATGCATATTTTATATAGGAAAGCCCTACACGCAAGGCACAAATTACTGCCCAGAGTCACAAGCCTGGTATGTGACAACTTTGAGCCATATATCACCTTAATAATAACTTAGTTGCCAACATTCAAAACACTAGAAAACTTTGCATTGAAAGTCCTGATCTATGGCTTCTGTTGGAGCGAATCAGAAAAGGTGGTCACAGCAAATCCCTCATTCCCACGGTGACACTGTGCACACCCAGTCCTTGGGTGGTGGCTGTGCCATCTTCACTTGGCCCAGAACCATGTCCTGTGTGGCTCTCATTATCCTGACGCTGCTCAGCCTCTGAGCCTTTGACCTCCAGCCATCACTGATTAACCTTGCTTGTGCTGGTTAGTATAAGACCGAGCCTGTGCTGTTAAAGACAGTTAACACAGTGAGACAGATCCTTCTCAATTTCACTGCACGTGGACCATCAAACTGCTTTATTACAAAGCATTTTAAGATTCGTTGTAAACAACATTTTGGTTATTACTGACTTAACTTCATATAAATCTTTCTTTTAAGATTTACCTTTCTTACTAAGCTTGTTTTCTTTTTTTGATTTATTTATGTTATGTATATTAGTGCTCTATCTAAATGTACAACTTCATGCCAGAAGAGGGCACCAGATCTCATTACAGATGGTTGTGAGCAACCATGCCATTGCTGGGAATTAAACTTGGGACTTCTGGAAAAGCAGCCAGTGCTCTTAACTGCTGAGTCATCTCTCCAGCCCATAAGATTTAGTTTATGAGCTTTTTCACTATATACTTCAGACAAATTATGGGTATCATTTATACACATAAACATTACATATTTCTTTAAAATAGCATCTCAAAACCATAAAAAGTAACATTTCTAATGAGTTTTTATCATGTTGCATCTGTCAGAAACTTGATTATATAGACTATATTGTAGTAATAATTCTGCTCAGAGACTTAATTAGATAGTATATATTTTAGTAATATTAAGTCTAATAGTTGATAGTCATAGAGACTCAAAATTTAACAAGTTTGTTAGATTTTTATGAAAAATACTGGTTCTAGCTTAATAATTTTATAGTATATATATACATACCAACTTATATCTTAAAATCACTTATAACAAAATGCATTGTAGCACAATTAATAAAAACCCAGAGACAGATATTGGGGTTCAACCTAAAGGTCAGCAAAGCAAAACAGCCGGCCACTGGCTCTTACCTCTACCTCAGTACAAAATGCTTCCAGGAATCTCAGAATGAGACTGACTGAGAGCTGTCTCCTCCCATTTTATATTCTCCAGGTCTGGGATGAAAGGTGTGCACCACTACTGCCCAGTTTCTATGGCAAACTAGTGTGGCTACTGGGATTAAAGGTGTGTGTCACCACTGCCTGGTCTGTAAGGCTGACCAGGGCAGCTGTTTTATTCTCTGATCTTCAGGCAAGCTTTATTTATTAAAATACAAATGAAATACCTCTACATCGCATAATCTGTTACCACTGAGTTAGCATGAGTGACAACTTTATCATTCCTAGAGCAAAAATAGTCTATCCCAACATCCACAAACTATACATGTATTTCCTGTGAAGAAAAGTCTAGAAGCAGCATAAATCCAGTTCTGTGAATAGACCAGTTCTTCAGTCCTTTACCTTGGTGAGTGGTTATGTTTTAACTAGAGAAAATTGCTCATCACAGTACATGCCCCGCCCACGGTGGGCACCTGCTTCTTGCCAGTCTCCTCCTATCTGTTAGGCTCTGCTGAATTGCTGGAATCAGAACATTTAGATTGCTCCATCACCGGAGGGAAAATAACCAACCAACATAGCCCTCCCAGGATAAGATGGGATTCTCTACAGCTCTTCACAGGAGGTCGGGGACCTTCCCCATGGGGCCACCTGCACAATTCCTGCCACTTCTCCCTTTGTTTACCTGTCGATGACATGTGTTCCCTTTCTAGCATGCTGTGCATCTCACTCCCCTTTGTGCTTATACTGTTTTCACTTCCAAGCCTAAGATCTGCCTGAACACAGGGGCTTAAACCTGCTCCATCCGGGGCAGCTCCTCCAGCACTTGGAAGATGCACCATGAGATGATGCATTTGCCATGAGCAGGTTCGTATTCATGAGTATAAATCATGAGTGAACAGTAAAGAATTATATTGAACTCTAACTCAAGGAAAGGAAGGAGAGCATAAAACACAGGTGTGTGTCTAACATCATATTTTACAAGCATGTGTTTTTGTTTTGTTTTGTTTTGTTTTTTTGAGACAGGGTTTCTCTGTGGTTTTGGAGCCCGTCCTGGAACTAGCTCTTGTAGACCAGGCTGGTCTCGAACTCACAGAGATCCA
>NC_022018.1:54973298-55007221 GCF_000317375.1 Microtus ochrogaster
GTGTGTGAGGGACTAAGTTCTGTCCAATCCCTGTGCTTTAAAGTTTCTCATACAAACACTTTGAATAATCCTTACTCCCTGGAGCCTGGTGCCCTGCTGATCTTCGATGTCCACAACTTTGGTCATCTTCACACTAGGCCCTGATATGTGCTTTAACTCACCCTAGGGCTGAAAACACCAAGGCATGGAGAGGTTCAGGTACAAACTGGTCTGGCTTTCATTGACATCAAAACAGAGGTGGACTCAGAAGCCAAGGCCGCCTGCCTGCAAGGTTGTCTTGCTGAAGGCACTTTCGTTACTTAGTTACTTTCCTGGCTAAGATTAAAAAAAAAAAAAAACAACTTAAGAGGGATAGGGTTTGTTTTGAGTTGCTGTTCCAGAGGGAGACAGTCCATCAAGGCAGCAAAGGCATTGTAGCAAAAGCCTGGCTGGTCACACTGTATCCACACTCAGGAAGCAGAAAAGGACAGGAAATAAATCCTGGAGGCCAGTTCCCAGGGACTCACTTCTGCCCGCAAGGCTCTACCTCCTTAAAGTTGCATCACCTTCCAAAACAGCATCAGTTACTGGGGACCAAGCATTCAAACATGTGAGCCTACCTAACAGGGCAGTTCACATTCAAACCACAGCAGGCACAGTGCTGTCTAGAGGGGATATATTCAGACAGAGTGAATAGAACAGTCCATGGCTAGATAATATAATAATAGAATATTGTCTAGAGGTGATAATATTCACACAGTGAACAGAAGTTTAAAGGGTTAGAAAAGGAAATTTTGGAAGAAAGTGTAATAATTTTTTTAAAAAAATCACCATTCTCTGAGCTAGGGAGATGGCTCACCTGTTAAGAATGTGAACTGTTCTTGCAGAGGGCCTGAATTTGGTCCCAGCACCCATACTGAGCAACTCACAACAGCCTTTAATTCCCGCTCCAGGGAATCTGACACCCTCTTCTGACCTCTGTAAGTACCTGCATGCATGTGGTGCACATACATTTGTGCAGGTACACACACATGCACATAAATTTTAAACTAATTAATTTTTTAAGTGCAGCCCTTACCTTAAAAGAAATAAGAGGTAGTTCATTTTTGAGCCAAATATGAGCCACCATGACCTAGAAACACAGACAGTTTGCCCCAAATAACACGTTCCAATGTGGAGACTGTTTCACGATTTTTCTAACAAATACAGAATAAAAGAAAGTCACAAACTGCCGCATTTTTCAAACACATTGATGGGAACATCAGTTAGATGGTCCCAGCAAGGTAGGGAAGCCTCTGCTATTGGCCTCAGCAACCATCTGAGCGTTCTTGCCTTTACCTTCTGAAAGGTTTTACTATGCTATGGCTAAAGAGTGTTGTGATCCAGCTGCCCTCACTCCCCCTGACCGGCAGTGAGGTCTGTAATTGACAAAGATGTTTGTGTTCTTTCTGGCTGGTGGGTCTCCACAGAAGGAGTAGAAGTATAAAAGTTTGCTGAGCAAAATAAAGGTTGCTGTTCTTCCACCTGAAAAGAAGCCTCCGTGTCTCAATCCCGGCACCCCCTTCCAGTCTTGGCTATCCAGGCTGCGCTGGCTGCAGCAATGGGGTGCTATTAACCGGACTAAAGTTAATTAGTGTCTGTTTCTGTAACATTCCAACTCTGTGCAATTACCAACTTCTAACCAGCCAGCCGGTTTCATGTGGAATATTTAACGCAGGTGTGGCTTTAGTTTACAGAGAGATCCTAAAACACTAACAGGGAGATTCTGAGAGGTCCTGGTGAAAATGCACCTGTGCTCTTCCAGGGAGATTCTGGGAGGTCCTGTGCACCTGTGCTCTTCCCATGCCTCTCGAGTGTTCTGGCTAGTTTCAGCAGCTTGACACAAGCAACAGCCATCAGAGAGAAGGGATCCTCAATTGAGAAAAGCCTCCGTAAAATTTGGCTTTCAGCAAGCTCTTAGGGTGTTTTCTTAATTAGTGATTGATGTGAGAGGGTCCCACCTATCATGGTAGGGTCGTCCTTGGGCTAGTGGTTCTGGGTTCTACAAGAAAGTAGGTGAGCAAGCCATGAGGAGCAAGCCAGTAAGTAGCACTCTTCCATGGCCTGCTCCTGCCCTGCTTGAGTTCCTGTCCTGACTGCTTGATGAACAGAGATATGGAGGTATAAGCCAAATAAATCCTTTTCTCCCCAAGTTGTGTTTGGTCTTGGCATTTCATCATAGCAATAGTAACCCTGACTAGGACGTCAAGGTTATATGATTATATATTTCTTTTATTATCAAAAGTATCTTGGACTATGTAAGCCAGAATTGAAAGTGTTCACGGAAGGCTTCATTCACAAAAGGTACAGAGCGGATTCTCAATGAGTGACCACACCCTGAAACCTTGACACTGCACTGTGTTCAGCAACATCTTCACTCAGATCACTAAACTTTATGATGCTCAGAAATGTGCCCCCCACCCCCCGCTTTTGCTGACGTCACCGCTGCTCTGTTGAAGCTGTGCCCTGAGTGGCTCAAAGTCCATTCAAGTGCAAAGTTTTCACAGCCTCAGCAGAGCTGGAGAGCAAAACTCCCTGGGCCTTCTGTTTCAATACCAAGCACAGGAGGTTTAGTCCCTCAAAAGCTACTTCTGGGGAAAACCAAACAAACAAAAAGCCCAGCCATTTAAAACAATGCTGAAAGCATGTGGGGATGCCACTTCCTCTTCCTATGCCCCCTCTCATTTCTCCCTGCTTTGTCCACCTATGCCTTCTACTTTTTCAAATTCAGTTCTATTCACCTCAGATTTTATCATGAATCCCCAGTCAACTAGGGCTGGAAATCCATCTCAAAAGGCATACTCAGGATGGAGAGGTACAGATGATGTCTTGTCCCTAAAACCAGAAGCCCAGGGATGGACCTAGTTTCAGGCCTGGCTAGGCCCAAGGTTTGATGTGACATCTGATCCCCCTCTTAATCGTTCAACGTGTTCACTTCTGACTGGCAAAAGGGCTGCTTGTCTCCCTTGATTCAAATCCTCAGCCTAGCACCTTCAGTCTGTGTTCCTGTGTGGCAGACGGACTGGAGAGGATCGGTGTCTTCCACGGTATTTAATACAAATTCGGTCCAGGAGTCTGTTTCATCCAGTATGGGCCATATACCTGCAGCTGAGGCTGATCTGAGAGGAGAAAGCCCCATAAGGGATCATCTGACAGATTGAATGGAAAGAGGGAGAGCATCTATTCCCAGAAGAATCAAGGTGCTGAAAAGGCAAAGACGTATGACAGGGTGCTGCTGAATAATCCCTTTGTACACTAGAAAGATTTGCCACTGTGATTGATTTAATAAACAAGCTGACTGGCCAATATCTGAACAGAATAAGGTTAGGCGGGAGAGAATGTTGGAGAAGAAGAAGAGTAGAGTCAAGAGTTGCCAGCCAGCCGGGCGGTGGTGGCGCACGCCTTTAATCCCAGCACTTGGGAGGCAGAGGCTGGCGAATCTCTGTGAGTTTGAGGCCAGCCTGGTCTACAGAGCGAGTTCCAGGACAGGCTCCAAGGTTAGACAGAGAAACCCTGTCTCAAAAAAAGCAAAAAACAAAACAGAAAAAAAAAAGAGACTTTCCAGCCAGACACAGAAGAAGCAGGAGATGACTGTACCATGCTAATAAAGGTACCACCACATGGCAGAGCATAAATAAGGAGTATGGGTTAACATAAAATGTAAGAGTTAGCTAGCAACAAGCCTGAACTATAGACTGAGCATTTATAAATAATATTAAGCCTCCAAGTCAATTACTTGGGAAGTGGCTACTGGATTTTTGGGACTGGGCAGTCAGAATAGGAAACATCCATTTACAACTGATGTGGGAGTGATTTCTTATTAATAAAGAAACTGCCTAGGCCCATTTCATAGGCCAACCCTTAGGTGGGTGGAGTAAACAGAAGAGAGGGCTGGGAGAAAGAAGCTGAGTCAGAGAGTCACCATGGTTCCCCCACTCCAGGCAGATGCAGGTTAAGATCATTCCTGGTAAGCCGGCTTGTGGGCTACATAGAATAATAGAAATGGGTTAGATCAATATGTAAGAGCTAGCCAATAAGAGGCTGGAACTAATGGGTCAGGCAGTGTTTAAAAGAATACAGTTTCCGTGTAATTATTTCGGGTAAAGCTAGCCTGGTGGCGGGACACAGCCCGCCGCTCATATTACAACAGCCATGAGGGCAGCTGGGTGCCTGGGATGCAGCCCCGCCGCTCCTATTTCAACATACAACAGGATTCGGGGGACATCCAGTTCTTCACCTTCACAATGTTGCTTGGCAGAATGTGATCTGTTTGTTGCTTGCTTGGACCCACAGACTGCAGCAGAAGTGCAAGTGGTCTCTTCTGTCTTACCTGCTATCTAGTCCTTTGCTGTACAAACATGCCCAGGACTGTCCATGCAGGAAAAGAAACTGGAACAGAGCAAAGGCAGTCAACTGCTCTAGCTAAGGCTTCAGATGCAGAGATGAGCAAAGTCCCTAGCCATCTAGGGATGAAGTAAGCTAGCAGAGAACAGGTCAAAGAAGCAGAAACACACAGCCAGCCATAGACTTAATATTAGAGCACATTGTTACTGTTGTACAGCCTGGGGATGTGGAGTTATGATATGTGGTTCCTGTAGCAACAGGAAACTAGTGAGTTGTATCTATCTACTACGCCTTCTGCTCTGCAGCCAATTTGGTGGCCCCTATCTGGCTTGCATAGCTGTAGTTACAGATACTGTTGCAAAGTTGTCAAGTTAGAAATTCTACAGTTGCCAAGTTTTACACTTGCTTAATACCATTTGTCTTAAATACTTGTTTGCCTTCTCTCCTTTCTGCCCACTAGCTCTTTGAAAGGTTCTTTTGTGCTTTGCTGGAGGGGGGAGGTGACTTAGTAGGGTTATTATTGCTGTGACGAAACACCTTGACTAAAGGAACTTGGGGAGGAAAGCATCTATTTGGCTTACATTTCCACATCACTATTCATCATCAAAGGAAGTTACTACAGGAACTCAAACAAGGCAGGAACCTGGAGACAGGAGATGATGCAGAAGCCATGGAGGAGTGCTGCTTATTGGTTTACTCTTCATGGCTTGCTCAGCCTGCTTTCTTATAGAACCCAGGACCATTGGCCCAGGGATGATAATACCCACAATGGGTAGTCCCAATAACAATCACTAATTAAGAAAATGTTCCGCAGGCTTGCCTACAGCCTGATCTTATAGGGTATTTTCTCAATTGAGGCTCCCTTGTCTTTGATGACTGGAGCTTGTGTCAACTTGACATAAAACTAGTCAAGGATTAGGCCTTTGTTTTCCTTTGCAATCCTTTTTTAATCCATTTTATAATCAGATGAAGGATAGACAGGAGTTCTGAGAACAATGAATACCATTCTAAATATCCATGGAATATTGCCCAGAGTTTTACTTTCCATGTTTGGTTTATGAATTCACCTGCAATTGAGTTCGTTTTATGTTGGCTAAGGCAGGGAGTACCCTGATCGCCGTATATTGAGCAAACACCTCACCTTTGCTTTGTGATACAGCATTCAGGAGCCACATCTTTTGGTGTGAAATTGGTGGGCAGTAAAAGAAGTTACACAAACCGGTACTGAGTAGGAAGGGGCATGTTCAATGAATATAGTACAATGGACCAATGCAGCCACAGACAAACTGTCTTCTTGATTTAGACCAGGTTTTAATGTGGGACCTGTCTTGGTTTCTTTTTCTGTTGTCGTGATTAACATTCTGACACAAGAAACCCAGGGGAGCAAGGTTCATTTTAGAACATAGCTCAAAAGAACAGTCCATCACACTGGGGAAGTCAAGTCAAGGAGAGCTTGAAGCAGAGGGTCACGTGGCATTCAGCGGGCTCCAAGGCAGCAGCGCTTCCATACCCGCTGGCAGCTAATTTGATCTGTGGGCTTGGTCACATCACTCCTCTGCCCTCCACACTCAGAAGGAACACTGCTTTTCTTTACAGTGTTATTAGAGACTTCTCCGACCAGCCTTGTAGGCAGAGGCTCCTGCCAGGAGTGTGATTCCTTTTCCATCTCTCCACGGGGTCTGGCATGTCTGTTTGGACTGGAGCTCCTCATTCATCCTGGTACAAACACACTTCCTCCCTTCTTTACCATTGATCTGTGCCAAATTTTGTAACTGGAGGACAATCTACTCCTTCAGCTGTTTCTCTCATATACATTTTAAAGTCACCACACACACACACACACACACACACACACACACACACACACACACACACGGAGGGGGGAGGGAGAGAGGTGGGGTGTCCAGGATTTAATATATCCCTCCTCTTAGTCCAAGGAGGTCTGCCACCAACATTTCCACCTGACTAAGCTCAGTAGCCTCCATAACTCCAGAAAAGGTCTCTGGTCTGCACGTTCCCTGTGTTCGGGTCTCAGTCCAGCAGTCAGTGACTGTTTCGAAGGTGGTGGCACTTTTATCATCTAAGTTTTTTTATAGCGACAGTTGTGTCAAACGAAGAAACACTGACCCAAAACGAATGAAGGAGCGCGTTATTGGACTTGCTGTAGTAGATAAACTAATAACGAAGGGTAGTCTCCTAAGGAAAATCAAATTGAACTACAGTGGGTTTGACCTGGGCCACACCGCGCGGCGAGGATGAACTTGGGCGTTCCTAGCAGGGCCAGAAGCAAATGCGCGAGCACGAGGGGCGTGCACAGACCGCGGAGCTCAGCAGCCCAGGCAGCAAGTGACACCGAGGCAGAGGCAGGAGCCTCTGGGCGGGGCCGCGCGTCGTGGGCGCGCGTCGGGGCCGCGCTCCTGGGGCGGCGCGCGGGACCGTGGCGCTTCCGGCAGCGGGAGGCGGCGCCGAGTGGGACCGAGCGGTGCGGGTAGCTGCCGGGGAGGCGGTGAGTAACGGAGGGGGGCTGCGGGGCGCGTGGGCTGGCTCGGTCTTGGGTTCCGCGGGAGACCCAGCGGGGTCCGCTACGCGCGCTGGGGATACCTAGGGCGGGTGCCCTACTCCCGGGGACCTCGTGGGTCCTCGGCTCCCGCGTGTGGCTAGGGAGGCCCCGCGTGGAGCAGGTCTCGCCTCTCCCCCATGGGATGGCGCATTACGCATCCTGCCACGCGTCCCTAACCACCGCGTGACGAAACTTGCTGGGTGCAGGCGGCCAAGATGGCTGCCGGGGGACGGTCTCCACGAGGATGGCAATTGCCAGGTGACCAGGTGGCTCCTAGACGCTGGGACCCCGGGCTCGGTCAGGAGACTACCTGATGGCCACCCTCCAGCTCATAATCTCTGCAGGGGACCAAAGTGTCCCAGGTAGATCTGTGGGACCTGCACCCTCGCTCCCACATCATGTTACAGAGCATCGCAGGTCCAGCCGCCCCAGAATGATAATAACCACACTAAGGTCTGTGCCTACTGGGTTAGATCTCTGACTTTTGTGTTCATCCAATGTTGCCAAATCCTGGATATTCTCTCCATAATCCAGATTTGAAAATTGAAATTCAAGAAGTTGAGTGACTTGCCTAAAGTGTCACAGCTGGTCAAGGGAAGAGCAAGGCAATCCGAGTATATGTAGTTTTTGCTAGTATGCTCTCAGTAAAGATTTGTTGCGAGACCTCCTGGAAAAGCCTGGAGTTTGAGCACTTACCTGGGACCCTTTCTTTACAGTTTTCTCACACTCCTGGTCCTGCGTTTGCGTTCAAAGAAGATGCAGCAAACGAGATTAGCAGGTTAGCTGTTCTCAACTTGTGGCTGATATCAGATAGTTACATTATGATTCATAACAGTAGCAAAACTACAGTTATGAAGTAGCAACGAAATAATTTTATGGTTGGGGGTCACCACAACATGAGAGGGTCACAGCATTAGGAAGGTTGAGAACCACTGCCTAGATTTTCTCTCTGTCCATTTTCCAGGCAGAGGAAGGGGCAGGCACACAGGTAAACAAGGAGACTTTGTGGCTCTTACAATGTTAGACTCGGGCTTGCAAGGGAGAGCTGTTTGGGGAACAATGGAACTTCGGCAGGAAGTCCCGGGACCTCAAGGCCTCTTCCTCTCCCTCAAGACTGTAGTTGCCCTGTTCTTAGAAATGGCAGTGTTTGGGAAGAGTTTGTCAGTTCCCGCCCAGCTCTGATAAGGAATTGCTTCATCAGTGGAGTCAAGGGTTAGGTGTAGGGTGCAGCCAAAGGTCTGTAAAATGTAGAGAGTGCATTTAGTTTTCTGTAAAAGTTTGGTGAAAACCCCCAGAATATGCAACCAAAGCTACTAGCTGAGAGGAACATCCTCTTGCCCCTCCTAACTTCCTGCAAAGAAAGTTGTGCAGACAGCCAGGCCACAATGACTCATAAAGTTGTGTGTGTGTGGCCGGAAGAGGGCATTAGATCCCCTGGAATTGCCCACCTTTGCAAGCTGCCAGATGTGGGAGACAGGAGATAGGAACCAAACCTAGGTACTCTGAAAGAGTATCAAGTGTTCTTGACAGCTTGTCTCTCTCCCCCACCTTGTAACTATTGGTTTCTGAGAATGAAACAAAGAATCTATCGCTGCAGAAGTGGCAGCTTTAGCTGTGTGGAATTGTGCATAGGCCAATAGAAGGTTTGGAGTTCAAGGTAAGAAGTCTTGTTGTTTTTTTTTCCTGTTGTTTGTTTGTTTTTGTAGCTATTCATTAGAAAGTTAAAATTCTTCCTTAGGAATCTATCAGTATGGAAGTGTATATATCACTAATTGAGTGTGTATGTATGTATGACCAGGTACTTCATCTGTACAAAGTCCAAACTTATCAAACTTATTGTTTAGTTGATACTATTAATCTGTAACATCATTTCATAGACTTTGGTATATATAATCTGTGAGTTGACCCTTCCCACCCTGCCTAAGGACCAAATCAAGGGCCTTGTGCTTGCTAAACAAGCACTCTACCGCTGAGTTAAACTCACTCCCAACACCAAGATGATTCTTTTTGAGTAATAAATCATTTGACTGAATAGGTCCAAAATATTCTGTTAACAGTTGGGTAGTGTTTTAGCATTTTTGGTGGGTAGTGCCATTATCTCAAGTAGAAATCAATAGCTTTTTTAATTGGGTATATTTTCACCCTGTTCTAGGTGACTGCTTAAACAGCCCAGGCTGAGTTGCTGGAACACGAACAGGGTTGTCTTGTCACCTGAGTGCCAGCAGACAGATGTGCATGGGGGTTGGGGGCAGAGCAGCAGGGCCTACATCTGCACCCAGCACTGTCCTTGAAAGCGAGGAAATGGATTTGCAGCACAAACCCATTACAACTAGACATGCTCTTATTAAAAATTATTATTAACGTTATTATTATTAATTTTATGTACATGTGTGTGCAGCTGCATGAGATTGTGTGCAAGTTGCAGGCAGTTATGAGCCACTTGATATGGTGGGTGCTGAGAACTGAACCCAGGTCCTCTGGAAGAGCAGTCAGTGCTCTTAACCACTGAGGCATCTCACCATGCTCTTCAAACTAGTATAATTCTTTACACAGAACCTAACTTTCTTATCTATGGTTTAATCTCCCGAATGACCATGACCATAAGAAAGGACTGCGGGGGGGGGGGGGAGAGTATGCACACAGGTAACTGGCTAAAAGCCAAACAGAAATTAGTAAATAGTTGGCGTTAGTTTAGTGTTATTGTCCATTGCAGACAGATCGCCTCGTACATCCAAAACTGTGGTAAGGACAGAATTGCCCAGGCTGTCACCTTGGGAAGATACCTCAGGAGGCCATGTGGATTTAGCAGTTTACTGCTGCATGGATAGCCCCATATCTGAACCTGAGGAACCCCCAGAAGTGGGTCATACCTGCCCAGCCTCAAAGGAACCAACTGAACAGTGAGCTCCACCTTTATCTCCAGTGCTGGGAATGAAGCCAGGGCAAGTGCTCAGCCACTGAGCTACATCCCCAGCCTTTGCTTAATGTCCCCCAAAGAACAGCAGTTTTAACCAACAACCTGCTTTCCAGTTCAGTAATATGATCACCATTGTTAATCTTTAGCCAGGCTTAAAGGTTTGTCTCCGATACTCTGAGAAAGTTCTTTCCCTGTTTATTTTCTATGAAATTTCAGAGAACTCTTTTTTTTTTTAACTAATAATCAAACATGTTTTGACATGTATCTCAAAGTTTGGAATTTGAATTCTTTTTATGAAAGTTTCTTTTGCTTAGACATCTGTGAAGATCTTTGGGAAGCTGGAGCCGCCTTGCTCCATTCTCCGTCAGCAGCCACCAGTGAGGACAGCAACTCCCGCCCTCCAGCATGGCTCGCTCAGTGGCCCCTACCTTTGGTGATTTCTGATTATGAGGTCAATATAGCCCTCTACTTGGTGATCCTACCAACCCTGTGAACTAGACTGCTTGTCCAGTTTCTTCATTAGAAAAATGAGATTTAGGGTGAAAACTAACTCCCACTTTGTGGGGTTAGAGAATCCAAGTCACGTTCACTTGGTGAGGCTCCTGTTCTGTAAACTACTGGGGTTGATTCAGTTCTCAGATAGGTCACTACATAAACTGTCCTCCCTAGGCAGGAACCAGCCTGGAAAAACATGCCAGTAACAACAGGCACAAGCTGGGCCATCACTGAATTATTTAGACTGCTCTAGCTCAGGCCTAAAGGTCTTAACTCTGGGTCATCTGACAAACTAGGTTTATGTCAGCTCTGCCCGGTCACATTCTAGGGTGATGCAGTCCCTGGTCACAGGCGGTTCTCAAGGGAGCAGAGATCCTGGCAGCAGGTGACTTAGATTCACATTGAGGCACTGCTGAATTTGTGAACTGCTTTCCTGAGCCGCAGGAGGTAATGCCTGTGCTACAGGACAGGACGTGAGCTGGGAACTAAGCCTGGAGAGTTAAAAACATACAGACAAACACAGAGACGAAGACAGGCAGAGAGACATGGGGACCAGGTCATCCTTGATACAAGAATGCCAAATGTCAAACTTTATTGTGCTCAGGGGCAGCTTATATAGGGATCCTTAGCCACGCCCAGCTCTCAGGACCTTTCAGCTGGAGGCTCATCAGGGTCTTGTGCCCAGAGCAGCTGCAGGCAAAGAAAGTCAAGGGGCCAGGGGTCTATAGCTCCCAACAATAGGAGGTAATAGCTCCAAGGCTTAGATGGGGGAGAGGGTGCTGTAAGGGCAGCTTTTAGAGTAAATTGTAGGTGGTCCCACACTAGCTCAGAATGAAATTAATAAAGGTCTCTTTACTTAGGGGTAGACTCACAAATCAGCAGTCCTCTGCACAAGCAGGGAACAGGAACTGAATCCAGCAGCCAGGGGGCTTGCCCACGCCCCTACCTCTGCATACATAATACCCAAGACCATGCCCGAAGTGGGCTAGCATCTCAAAGGCCATTGGCTGAAGGAGTTCCCACAGCACCTCCCCCTTTTGTCTAAGAGAATTCTAAGCCTCATACAAAACTATATGCAATAAGAACAAATATCAAGTATAAAAATTAGAATTACAACCAGCATAAGCAATATCAGGTAAGAAATGTTTACACAGATTTTGACAATGTTGACTAACATGTAGTTGGCAAGCCACTGGCAGAAGCTGAGATTTGAGCTCAGATTTGTTAGCCCACAAGCAGAAGTTCTCATGCACACCCCACCCTCCTCCATCTAGGGCCCAAGTTACACAACAGCAGGCAAAGATAGGGTGGCGTGTGTGCCACAGAACAGAGTTTCAAGTCCATTGAAGTAACCGCCCTACCGGTTGACAGCACCCCATCTTAACAAACTTAACCTGGAGTCATGGAGGAGGTGTGTGAAGGAAGTACCCCAGGATGCCCGGCTGTAGGCTGCCAGTATGGTATCAGGCAGATGCTTCCCTATAGGGGAGGCAGTGGTATTCTCAGGGAATTGCTCGTGAAGATTAGGGCATGTTCTGTTGTAAACACGAGGAGTCTGGGTCCCCTGTTACCCAGTGAAGCTGAGAACAGGAGAGACGGGCTGAGACAAATGAACTTTACTGGCCTCAAGCTGGAGAGCTGGAAGGTTTACATATAGATTCCTTCCTGCCAGGGCTGCAGATACAAAAATTACTTGACATTCCTAAGGGATCTAATTTTAGAGCCAGGTGAGTACCCAAATGGTCACTAATTCTTGCAGTAACCAGTTCTCATGAGGTGGTTTCTGTAATTGTCCACGAGTCCTCAGGGAGCCAAGATGCTTGGAGGCCGCGGGGGCCATAATATCTAAAGAAACATTATGGTCAGGTTGGATGAGGAGTGTTGTTTTCTTTGATATTTTCTTGTTGTCAATAAGCATAATTTATAGGCTAATTATAATTCTTTGGCTAGAGTAGCCAGACAGAAATGGTGAAAAACAGGTCTCTAAGCGCCAGGAACAAGTTAGCTCAGTTGTTTCCGTTTCCCTTGGCTGATGTTGGGAGGGAGCTGACCAGCCGCTGGCCTCACCATAGGACATGCGCTGACTTAGACTTTTCTTTGTGCTCCTCATTTTGACTTGGCTGTTGTGAATTGTAAAGCAGGTTGAGCCCATCGGCAGGGTGGGTGTTTCTGAGCAGTGTGTGTGGACACCAGTCAGCACAATCCCAGTCTCAGACACGGTTTGCTGGGGTGGTGGTCTCATGACGACTTTTCGGCGAGCTTGGACGAAGCTCTGTTTAGTGAGCGTGCCGTGTGAAGGGTCTCTGCATGCACATTGGAAGAGATGAATGTAGGATGGTCTCCGTTATAATGTGTGTGCTTTTCAACTTGATGTTTTGCATGTTAAGAACTTTGGAAACAAGCCTAGGCCAGTGAAAAGCCTCAGTGGGCACTGGCTGCATTTGTTGATTGTGTTTGTTAATGAATGTCTACAAAGACTGGAGAACTGTGTTTTGATGAGGCTCCATGAACCTTTGCTAAGAGATTAAATGTTAGAACTGAGAGTTCCTGTCCCCTTTGAAAGCTGTTTGGAAGTCTGGCACAATGACTAACAGGTACCTAGTGTTTAGCTTGAGTTAGTCCCAGGATCTCCACCTTCAGGAGAACCAACTCCTGTACCACGAATAATAAAAACCCAGAGACAGATATTGAAGTTCAACCTGAAGATCAGAAAATCAAAACAGCCAGCCACTGGCTCTTACCTCTACCTCAGACCTAAAATGGGCAATCCTGCCTCCGCAAATCCTCAGGTTGAGACTGAGGGTGAGACCTGTCTCCTCGCATTTTATATTCCTCTCTAGTGCTGGGATTAAAGTCATGCATCAGGAGATATAAGCCAAATAAATCCTCCCCCACCCAAAAAAGTTATGTACCCCCACTGCCTGGCCTCTGTGGCTAACTAGTGTGGCTGCTGGGATTGAAGGTGTGTGCAACCACTGCCTGGCCTGTCTTGCTTACTAGTGTGGCTGATTTGCACTGATCCTCAGGCAAGCTTTATCTATTAAAACTCAAATAATAGACCACTGTAAACTCCTACAGGTTGTCCTCTGGCCTGTGCATTGTGACTCCCATGTGCATGTGTGTGCATGCACATTTACGTACACACATACACACACACACACACACACACTTGTGCAAAGTGGATAAGCATAACAAAATAGAAAAAACAATTAAATTAGTTGCCTCTGTGGCTAAGAGCATTTATAGTGGGTGTCCTTACACACAGTAGAGCCCGCAGAGTATCTGTCTGAGTGGAGCAAGAAGGAAGTACTCTGGTTCAGCCCAACTCAGTAGCCAGTGTCGGTTCAAACTTTGAGAGTCTGACGCCTGGTAGTTTATTTTAGGCATATTAAAGCAGAGCACAGCTTTGGGGAAAGTTTCCTGGTAATAATTAACGCAGTCCCGTGTGCACAATAAAGCTTAAGACATGACTACATCGGAACTCTTTGTAAAGTATATGTGACAGCCTCCGTACAAATGAGTGTTATAGATTGACTACCGAAGGGTCTGGGGAAGGAGTTGGTGTGGTCCTGGTCATACAGGTAGTGCAAAGGTCGCCAGGCTATAAGCCATCTCCACTCGCAGCCTTCTGGGCAGACTACAGGTAATGTGCCTCTTCCTTTGAAGAGACAACGCTGCATGTTTAACATCCCTGGGTCCCCTCTTCCTCTCCGTGAGCACAAGAGCCTCTGTGCCTCCTACAACTTACTGCTCTCGCGGAAGATCCGGGTTCAGTTCCCAGCACCCACATGGCAGTTCACAGCCATCTGTAATTCCAGTTCTAAAAGCAGCATAATGCTATAAGTATTAATGTTCCTAGTTGCTGACATCTTAAATTGTCCGTGAGACTGTCTAGTAAAAGGTAGTGGTTATTCACAGGCAAATGGCTTGAATTCACTTCACTTCTTAGTAAACTACAGAAAATAGCTTTAAATCTCACCTTTTGTCTCTTAATAAAACAAATGTTTTTAAAAGCCAAGGTGCTCAATCTAAGGATTAAAAGCACTTTAGAAAAGGTCCTTTAGTAAGTAAGAATTAGTGTCTCAATTAACCAATGGAGTCGTGTGTCAGCAGAATAAACTCAAGTCAAAATTCGCCCCCCACTGACCAAAACTCCAAAAGTTAGAGCTTGGCTTTTGAAATGCATAGTGAGCCAGCCCTCTTGCCCTGGTCGTTCTGCTGCTGCAGGCCAGCTAGCTTGGTTGCATCACTGCTTCCCTGTTGCAGGATTTCTTCAGACTGTGAAACATGAGAAGTGTGCAGTGTGGTATGTTGAACCCTTTGTGTTCACTGTCTTCAGCCCTCGGGTCAGCCGATGCCCGTGGACGCCTCCTCTGCCTGCTGCCTTGAGTCACAGGCAGGGAGTGTGGTCATTTTCCTAAGGTTCTTGTATCCTTGCTGGCTGACTAGAGAGATTCATTTTAGCAGTCTGAACTGTCATAGCCTCAGGTAGATGTGGCAAAGAGAATGTACGCCCAGCCTGTTGTCTCCTGTCTCTCTGGGCACCTTTCAGTGTTCTCCAGTATATCAAAGCTGAGATGTTCTTGAACATTCTCTGGGGTTACATTCAGTCTATTCTTTTGAGAGATGGCATTTTTCATTATCTCTGCCTTTGTCTGCAGTTTGGAAATGTGCATCTCCTCCAACATCTTGAACTGTCTGTAGCCCCATGATCATCCATTCTATCCCCAGTATCAGCGTGAAGCCAAGCAACAACTCTGCCACTGCAGGCAGGCACCGGCCTCTCCCAGTTGACTCATCTGCTGGAGAACCAGTACCACTGATCATCAGGAACCGCTTAAATCCTGGCTCAAGAATACTTCTCTAATGAGTGGTTTGAACTTCGTCCGGTTTCAACCTTCAGGACACATCTATGACCACAGCCATTGGACGGCTTCCCTCTACATGTTAACCAAACGTTCAGGAATCCAAGTCCATCCCTGTTACCTCACACGCCCCACCCATATCCTGCTCCCCACAACAACCTCACTTCTTCAAAGATGTGTGTGTGTGTGTGGCATTCCCAGTCAGGCTGACCAGTCAGGATCAAGCATGCCAGGTGGATGTTCCTACAGCCTATCTCTGCATGTCATTCAGGCCACTAACCCAGGTACCCTGTGCCACCATCCAGCTGGTAGTTTGTGCTACTGTGGTCTAACCAGATGGGCAGGAGGAAGGAGAAACGCCCACAATCCCTCGCAGCAGCCCCCTTTCTTGGCCCACTCAACCCAGAGTGAAGCTGGCCCAGGCTTCATCTCAGCTTTGCTTCTTCCTCCCCTCCTCCAGCTGACACATTGCTCCTGGGTACCAAGTACAAGAGCAGCTCTGTTCCTGCCCATGACTGACCCAGGTGAACTTCAGAGTCAGGGTGGGTGCAGGGGTGGGGGAAGAGGCAGGAAGGCTGATTATAAAAAACCAATTCCTAGAGAAAATGCAAGTGGAGAAAGTGAAAGCTATGCCTGGAGGCGAAGATTAATACCTAAAAGGGGGGGTTGCATAATTGACTGTAGTAAATAATTAAATATTATCTGGCTTGGTATCAGCCTTCTCTGTCAGAATGCTGATGTGGCGTTGCTGGACAGTCTTTCTGGGAGTGGGAAGCTCTGGCTACTGCACTTAGTTTATGCCGGTAGAGAGCTACTTGAACTCACAGAAAAGGAATGGAGCCCTGTTTGTTCCCTTTGCCCCGCTAGCAAACCACACATTTCGTACAGCTTTATTTATTTATTCTCTTAGTGTGCTGAAGGTCAGAAGCCTGACTGGGGCAGCCTGCCACCGGGAGGCACTGGGAAAGTGAGGCTTTTCTGGCCTCACTTCAACTACAGCTTGTAATTGTGTTCATTTATCTGGCTCCTGTTGTGATTCTGGGTGTCCTTAGATAATCGGTCTCGGGGGCTGAAACCCCTCAACAAAGTCCTAAACCATGAATACAGCATTTTCTCCGCTCCTGGAGACCAGGCTGTCTCCATCTTAAGAGGCCATTCTTCTGCCCATAAGAACAAGGCCATCCATGGGGTTTGTGGTTTCTGAGGTTTGACAGATTAACCTAGAGTGTGAAAGTCACTGTTCAGGCAAAGCTGTCCTGATTCCTCCCTTCCTCTGTGGGTTGGGAGTAGCCTCTTAGAATGTTTTCGTACTCCATGGAAAGGGCACGGCTGTTATGAGAAAAGAGCTGGCTTACTCCAGCACTGGCCTGAGGGGAGAGCACGTGCTTTTAGGCATCCACAGTTATCCCTGTCTTTAATAGAAACAAAAAAAATGCTCACTTCTAGCCCATCTTTGTCTCTTAGAGAGGACACTAGCAGAGGCCTCTGCAGCGTTCCTGACTCCATTGGGCTGTACCCTATGAGGTCATGATGTCGGAGGAAGCCCAGTGCAGTGGACAAGTTCTTATTTAAAGGGAAAAGGGGACCTCAGAGACATCAGTGCTCTATAGACATTTACTGGTTTTATCCTTTAAAATAGCTGAAGAGACTGGTGAGGAAAAGCAGTGCTGCTAGCCAGCATCCTGGGGTCCCCTCTCACCTTCAGCCATTTCAGGGGACAGGCTATTTCCTTTCCTTGAGTCTCAGTTTCCTGGTCTGTGTGGTGAACTTGTAGAATGATTCCTTTGTGAGATCCTGAATAGTTCTTTTGCAACAGTACCAGAAAGTATCCATTCTGTTATAGTGGCATCATGTTGGTGACAATTTAGCCAAAATGTTGCCTGTACTTAACACATTGCCCATGGTTTGTTGCTCTGTGAACGCTACATTTATATCTTTGCCTTATTGTTAAGCATAAAGGAGAAAAAATGCTCCAGAGAAAAATCAGGCATCCTGGGTGCCCTGGGGACCATGACAGTCTGCTCTCACCTGAAGGATTTCACAGGGAGGGAGGGAGGAAGCATCAGCTAGACAGTCCCACGTAGAGCATGGTCCGTGCCTGCCCATCAAGCTGGAGGTTTGTGCCCGGAGCACCTGCAGGGTCACATATCCAGCCAGCCTCCTCCGGACCTAGAGTGTGAGCCTCTCTAGAAGGCCTGTTTGTGTGTTTTAAAGCTCTGCACATGATGTATCCTGTGGTTTAGAGCCTGTCTTCGCCGCTGTCTTTGTCAGAATGAACTGAGCAGGGAGGCTTTGATGTGATTCGCTGCCATCTTTGCTTGTGAGAGTCTCTGGACTTTGTGACTGTCCCTTCCATCTTCAGTTGTCATCTCTTACAGTTATCATCAACATTATTATTATATTATTATTATCATTATCATTTTCTAAGCAGGAGGGATCCCTTGAGAACCATCATCCCCAAACACAGACACTGAAGGCAGGTCAGACGGGCTTGAGATGCAGGCAGGCTTCGGGACCCAGGACCCACATTCCTGACTCTGCTTCATTACAGAGGTGGCTGAGATGCCTTGGCTCATCTCTGCAGGCGAGTCTGGAAGCTTTCCTACATAAAACTGGAGTCTTCATTTTACTATTTGTGGGTTATAAATAATCCATGTTTCCACACAGTGACAAAGTCTCTGATGTCCATGAGGCCCTGTTTATCTGTTAGTGATCCATGATCAACTATGACCCAAAAATATGGAATGGAATACTTCAAAAGCAAAATAATTTGAGAGAGAACCCATTCACACAGATTATTGTCATGTGCATTGTTCATTGTTAGGTAGTGTTAACTTGTTGCTATGCCTAATTTAATAATTAACCTTATTCAAAGCACATATGTACAGAAAAAAACATTATATATAGGGTTCCATACTATCTGTGGTTTCAGATATCATTGTGGAGACTTGAACCCCCTCAGGTAAGGGGGGTAGCTATGTACTATATGTCTCTGTCCCTGGATTTAACACGCACAATAGTATATTTGTTCTAATTTATACTTAGGGCATATTATATTATATTATATTATATTATATTATATTATATTATATTATATGTTGTTATGTTATGTTATAACCTTGTCAGGCAAAGTCCAGCAGAGACAGAGCTCTTGTCTAATGGTGGTGTACTTTCTGGCTTGCTGTGATAAGAAAGATCATGACCAGAGGAGTTATGTGGGGTCTACGAGCCTAGCAGGAAAATGATGGCTACCATAGCATTATGGAGAACATGGAGCTTAATGCTTCAGCATTATGGTGGACACAAACCATGACTGGGCAAAGAACTTTGCACGTGAAGTGGACTCGCATCCCTGTTTCCTTAGAAACCACAGTGTTGAGAGGGACTTAGGATGCTGAGTCCAGAAGGTCCTCAATGTGAAGCTTTGTGCCTGGCCTGAGAATTCAGCGACCCCTGTGGTGGGGGGAGGGGGAATTTCATCCTTATCTTTCAGACAGCAGAGTTTCTGAGCATCTGTGACTATGCAAAACAAGGTTGCCAACTAGGATGTGGGATCATCCAGATGGAGCTGTTGACACTTTGTAGCTGGAGGCAAGGGTTGGCTCTGTACCTACTGTGTCTGCTGCTCAAACCCAAACCCATTTTATCATTAGCTTCAGGCTTGGGTGCCTGACTGATATGTTCAGTTTTGATCCGCTGGTCAGTGATGTGTCATTTGTGTGTTTTGACAGAGGACAAATTACAGGGCTGGCTAACATTTGCATCTGATGTCTTAAGTGGTCTTCAGAATTCGTATAATACTAAAGAAAGCTATGGGTAGAGCTGGCGTTAGAAAAGGGAAGGAGAAGAAACAGGTGGAAGAAAACTAATTCTGTGAAGCCAGATGTGGATCGTGTGAAGTGATCAGCCCCTTTGACTTACCAACGCCAGAGATTATCTGAGAAAATCGCCAAAGATGAGGGATGAGGGCCCCAGACAAGGTTGTAGTGTTATGTGTAATGTTGAGAACTAAAACAGAACAGCCCTCAAGGGTCATGGTGGCTCCAGAGTGGAGCTCTGATGTCGCTGGAGGGCTTCATGAAGCAAATGCAAATGGCCATCCCAGAACAGGGTGGGAGGATGGTAAGAGCCAGTGGGCGGGGGTGGGAGTGGGCCTGCTGGGTGTGCTCATCAGCTGCTGAAGGAGGAATCGGTTTTCTTCAGGGGGAACCATATGATAGGTTGCCCGTACCCCAGTGGTTAGCACTACACCCATGGATATACGGGGAACACTATTTGGACTCAGTATGTTTATATATAGCACATTATATATACACATAGTTGTAGGATAGGTCGTAAATTTGAGAGGGGGATGTAGAAGGGGACACGGGAGAGACTGGGGAGGAATGGATATATTCATGTATGAAATTCTACAGTTTAAAAGATAGCCTGTCAAATTGCTTTTTATACTTGAAAAGCTTGTCATCAAAGGAATTTTGAAGACAGTAAAAAATGTTACAGGGAGGCTGGACTGGGGAGATTTTATTTCTTTGTTATTTGCATAATCAGCTTGTGGTTTTCAGCATTCCATAAAACAAGCAGTAAAACACTCCAGCGCAGTTCTAAAAGGAGCAGTAATGACTCAGAAATAAGTGAGCAAACACGGGAAAAATGCTCTTGAGCTAGAAGGGAAGACGGTGGCCGGGTTTGCGCTGTGGGGCCGTCAGGGTGTGTTGCTTGTCTCCATGTTTCTGGTAAATTGATGGAGATGATTTTTAATTTTTGATTGGTGGTTTATGCACTGGACAGGCTGGAAGAACCCGCCTTCTTTTTCAGTTTATACTCACTAGCATTGGTTATCATTATTGTTAGTTTTGTGCTCTTGTGCATCGTCAGTTACTCCCAGCAGGGATGACATTTGTTAGACCAGGACGCGGTGACACTGACGTCCACTGCTTCCCTCAAAGGCACATGCAGATGGAGGCCAGGGCAGACATCAGGTAGCATCCTCTGTCACTCTCCATGATGTGATGAGCCTGGAGTTAATACATTTGGCACATTTGGCTAGATTGACAGGCAGTGAGTTCTTGGGACCTGAACTTGGGTGTGGCAGGCAGTTTACTGACTGAGCTATCCCTCCCGCCCTGGCTACTTTAAAGCTTTGTCTATTTATCCTATGTAGAATATCGTTGGCTTTCCTACAGAAAAGGGATGTGCCAGATTCCTGAAATTTGGTTGAGATTCATTGAGATTTTTGAACAGCTTGCTTTGCCTTAAAAGGGTTCCAACTTGCAGCTTGGGGGCTGCATGGACCCCACGATAGCTATGAATGTGACCGAACACAAAGTCAAAACTAACTTAAATATTATGAGGTATTTTTGTGTGGTTTTTAAAAATTGATTATATTATTGTGTGAGAGAGAGTGGTTGTGTATGTGGCATGCAGGGGGGCTGTAAGCTCCCGAGACGGTCAGAGGACGCGTCTGCAGAGTTGACTCACCTGCCTTTGATGTAGGTTCCAGCAGCAGAGCGCAGGAAACCATGCCGGCGAGTCAGAGCTTTACCCTCTGAGCCATCTGTACACACAGGCTAAGCGTGACTGCCATGTCGTGCTTGTGATAACTGTCGCCTCACTCACCTCGTCCTTCCCTTTTCAGGATCTGGGACGATGTCTGGGGAAGTGCCTCCCAACATCAATATCAAGGAGCCTCGATGGGACCAAAGCACGTTCATCGGCCGAGCCAATCACTTCTTCACGGTCACGGACCCGAGGAACATCCTTCTAACTAACGACCAGCTGGAGAACGCAAGGAAAGTGGTGCACGATTACAGGTAAGGCTGGCGCCGCGTTTGCTGCCTTCCCGTGGTGGGATCACCGTGTTCATTGCATCCTGTACCTCTTCTCTAACTTAACTGTCCCAGGCACCTTTCTGTCTTCGGAGGGACACAGCACTGTTCAAGAAACTGGCTCCTGATAACTAGGGGTAGGGTCATTGCTGCTGAGACTCACCCCCAGTGAGGGAGACTCAGCTGCAAACGATTCTGATGGTGTTCAGGGATGCAGAGGGGAGATGCCCTTCATCAGCTGAGAGAGTCACACCTGGATAAGAGGAGCCACTTATGCAGGGACAGTCCATCTTCCACATTCACCAGTTCTCTGGCAGAAACCACTGGAAAATGTCTTTTCTCAGCATTGGACTTGAACAGATTTTTTTTTATTACTATTCCATGAGGAATGCAGTCTAACTGTACGGGGCATTTCTTGTTCATGATGTATCATGTGTATGTAGCAGGTAGTCTAGAGATGAATCAGCACATGAGAAAGAACCCAGACATGGTACTGCCTGCCGGAGTCCTAGCTACTCAAGAGACTGAGTCGGGGTCTCACTCAGCCAGTGCTCAACAAGCCTGAGCAACACTGTGAGACCCCATCTCAGAAAATAAGTAAGGAATGTATGGGATTAGATACAAATAAGCTAATATCATGCATCCTATAGAAAACACCCAAATCTCAGAATTCATATCCTTGAGGACAGTTAATTCAGAAGTAGATGTATTTTCCTATTTAAAAAACTGAATCAGAAATACTGTAAGGGTCCAGAGAGAGGCTTACATTTAAGAGCTACCTGCTATAGACAGATGTTTCTCTCCTGCCCACCTGTTCCCAATACCCAGAGGCTGCTTCCCAAACAATTGGCTTGAAGGTTTAATATTACTAATAAATGCTCAGCCAATAGCTCAGGTTTGTTATTAGCTAACTCTTACACTTAAATTAACCCATATTTCTATTTATGCTTTGCCACGTGGCGGTACCTTTATTACCATGTTCATCTTTTGCTCCCTCTGCATCCCTTTGTCAGCCCTTCTTCTTTCCAGCATTCTTAGTTTGGTCTTCCCACCTGACTACTGGCCAATCAGTGTTTTATTAAACCAATTCAAGTGAAAAATCTTTACAGTGTACAGGAAGATTATTCTATAGCAGCCTGCTCTTGCAGAGGACCCAGGTTCACTTCTCTGCACCCACGTGATAGCTCATAACTGCCTGTAACCCAGTCCCAGGGTACTTGAAGCCTCCTTCTGACCTCCACAGCCCTAGGCATGCACATAGTACACTTACACACATGCACTTAGTCACATAAAAAATTTTTTCAAAAAATACTTTAGACTTTGTATACTTCAAAGAGTCTCAGTCGCATAATAATTTTGTTAACTTTTTTATAACTCTTTTGATGTAAAATCCCTGTGATCTGGGGGACAGACAGACCATGGACAGTAATTTGCTGATTTCTGATCTAAGGAAAAGCCAATCAAATATGGGGAATTTGACTGTCAGGTGCTCTGCACCTAAACATGCCAGGAATAATGCTCTGGGTAGGCAGTTAGGAAGGGACTAGTGTCCGTCTACAAAGAAAGACCATAAGCATTATTTCAGGAATTCAGGACAATCCCTTTTCTTTGTGGATTTGGGACAAAAGACAGAGAGGGCAGGTTGACTTGAAGAGGTTGACATAATGAAGAGACTTAAAATGCCATAAAAAAACTTCAAACCTTCGCTGGAGACAGTGTTCGGGAACTAACAATAGACAAAGCAGAGAATAAACCAGATGGGCTCCTCAGACCTCAGTGAGAGGGCAGCAAACTCTAAGAGGCCCAGAAAAGGCATTTTTAGGCAGAGATGGTCTCTGGCGGACGTTCTAAACTGTCCAGCTGATCTGAGCACACAGGTCAGGCTCTGAACTGCCCTTGTCATTCCCTAGCAGACGAGAGCGGAACGGACGAAAAGGTCACACATCCATTGCTTCAGCAGTTACCTCTGTGTCATTCTGACCAAAACGCCTGACTTAAAGGAGGCTCCGATCTGCTCGCTGTTTCCACGGTTATTGCAGAAAAGGAGGAAGGTCAGCACTCTCTGCTCTTTCCTCCTGTTTCCATCTGAGACCCAGCCCGAGGATGCTGGCACCCACAGTCAGGATGTACATGCATGCATGCACACACAGGCACATATAGATGCTCACACACAGTTAATCTTCTCTGGAAATGCTTTCCAAGGCACACCAAGAGGTGTATTTTTCTGATCTCCTGGTGAATTCCAAATCCAGTCACATCAGCAGTGATTATATAAGGGGACTATGGCCTAGAGGGTGAAGATATTTGCTCCAAGAAAACCCTGATCTATGCAACAGAGAAAGACTTTCTGTACTGAAGGAATCTAAAAGCTAAAGAGACATGCTCTTTACAGAGGAAAGATCTATGGGCATTTTGTTTGCATGTGTGTCTGGGAACCACTTGGGTGCCTGGTACCTGGAGAGACCAAAAGAGGGAACTGAATTCCTGAGACTGGGGTTACAGATGTTTATGAACCACCATGTGGGTGCTGGGAATCGAACTAGGGTCCTCTGGAAGAGCAGCCAGTGCTCTTAACCACTGAGCCATCTCTCAAGCCCCAAACAAATGTTTGTTTGTTTTTTTTTTCCATTAAAAGTAACATTTTTCTCTTGGTGTGTATTCATGGTGCTGGCCTTCAGAAAGACATTTTCATGTAAGTATAAAAGTTTGAGCATTTTCCCACAAAGCCTTGTCGTCTGCTGTTTCTCCCCCTCCCCCTCCTGTTAATCCCGTTGGTCCTCTAAATTGGCCTCCATGAACAGAATATGAAAGTTCTTAGGAAAGAGCAGACGCTAGGAAAGTCTGTCTGTCATCTGCACACTTGAGTGTCAGAGATGTGGTGTCAGCATGTGCGGGGGAGGGGAGGTCCAGCCGCGGCTGCAGCCCAGGCGGTTTATACCGGATTGCCATCATTAGCAAAGGCAGAATCTCAGATCCACAGTCCTCTTCTTGAGTAGACAAGAGGTGAAATTTAAAAATTAAAATATCAAAGAAGAAGGAATTTCTCTATTGAAATCAGACAAGGGACCATTTAGGGTGAGTGGCAGAAAAAATCCCCTGTTGCTGCCAGCTCTGGTGAGCTTCAGCCAGACAGCATTCAGCAGCCAGCTGAAGCTGCACAGAAAGAACCACTAGAAACACATAGGAATCTGACTCGGCTCTTTGATGCTAAAAGCCCGACAACCAGGCCTTTGCCACACCAGGATTTTTAAATACCTTCTCTCACTCCCAAAAGAAGAACCAGATAGAACTACACAGTGAGAACAATGATCCTTTAATAGAAACTCGTAAGGAACCGAGCTCCCGTGGAAAATGTATGTGTTTGGTTAAACAGTCAAGTCCAACACTGGCTGGACCGAGACTGTTGTTGATCCCAGCTCAGCATCCTCCTGCTGCTGGGAAGGGATGGGGAGGTGGGAACCCGAAGGTCTGACTGCAGTGTGCGCTTTGTACCCTCGCCTGTGCTGCTTCCAGCAAGGATGCAAAGGGCTTTTAACATCAAAAGCCAGTTCGTTCCCAGGACTCAAAGGTAGCAGAAGACCTGCCTCTTCAGGGTCCTCCTGCTACTCTCTGCCTTTGCCTTGGCAACAGATTCTCTCGCTGAACCTGGAGCTCACCTCCCTTCTACTGAGTGAGCAGTCAGCGTGCCCCGGTGGTCTTCCTGTCTCGGCTCACCCCCACACTATCCCACACCCCATGCCAAGGATCCAGGCTTGTGCTCAGGGCTGGGATCTGAACTCCCATCTTCGTGCTTGTCCAGCAAGCGCTCTTAACTGCTGAGCCATCTCTCTAACCGAGTCCACTTTTCTCATTTTTTGGTGGCAAATGTAATAAGTATGTTAAAGCAAAAATAACATGTCTCCCAGATCAGCAGTCAGCACCACATTAGTGAGTCTGTGTAGCAGGACCTGAGACATGCTGTGGGAGGGAGATAGTGTTTGCTCAAACGAGATTTGAGAAAGGTCCAGTCTTGAGAATGTCATATTGTCATATACCACCCCGGCCCACCCCGCTTTGCTTTCAGGTTCCAAAATATTTAGGATTTGGTGTTGTAGGACTCTTTAATCCATTTTCCTAAACTTGAGCATAGGCCTTTATTCTTCCTGTAACCTCTATTAATGCCTACGGGAACACAGGCAGGAAAGTGTGCACCCCAAGGCATCAACATAAGAGCAAGTCCAGGACACCTTTAATCTTCACTGTTCAAAACCACTTTGAAACTAAGAGATAGAGATATTAAAGAGACGAAGCCTTTGTATTTTGCAACTGACAATATCCTAATCGACTTGAAACCTGTAACAAATCAATGTGATGAGAGTGTCTGCCTTCAATCTACATAAAGCATCCCCACGCAGAGTTACAGCGGCTCATGTGCATCAGAACACTTAGAAATACAAAATATGGGCAGGGGAGATGGCTCATAGCTTAAGAGTGCATACTGCCCTTGCAAAAGACCAGTTCGGTAGCCAGCACCCCACCTCGAGCAGCACAAACACCTGTTAGCTCCAGCTGTAGAAAACCCTACACCCATGGCCTCTGCAGGCATCTGCACCCTGATGCACATACCCAGAGCAGCTCACAAACACCCGTTAGCTCCAGCTGTAGGAACCCCTGCCCAGTGCTTCTCACATCTCAGCTGATAGAAACCAGTTCATGGGGAGTAAAACTGAGCAAATTTCACATTTTCATACTGTACTGGCTGGTTTTCGGTCAGCTTGACACAAGCTAGAGTCATCAAAGAGGAAGGAGCCTCAGTTGAGGAAATGCCTCCATGATTTCTACCTGTAAGGCATTTTCTCAATTAGTGATCAATGGGGGAGAACCCAGACCTTGGTGGGTGGTGTCATCCCTGGGCGGGTGGTCCTGGGTTCTATAAGAAAACAGACTGAACAAGCCAAGAGAAGCAAGAAATAAGCATCCCTCCATGGCCTCTGCATCAGCGTCTGCCCCAAGTTCCTGCCCTGTTTGAGTTTCTACTCTGACTTCCTTCAATGATGAACCGTAATGCTGAAGTGTAAGCCAAATAAACCCTTTCCTCCCCAACTTGCTTTTTAGTCATGGTGTTTTGTTGCAGCAATCGAAACCCTAATGAAGACACACACCTTACCATAAATTCCTCTGCTTTTTAAGACAAACTCAGTCTTAAGAGCAAAAGGCAAAAGGCATAGCTTTTGCTATCACAACCTGCAGTTTGGCTCCTGGAACTCTGACTAGGGGCAGGAAGGGCAGGAAGAAAGGACACACACACAATAGCTGAGATCAGGAGGTGACGTGGGCTGTGATGGAGGGCGCCTACCAGGCAACCCAGAACCTCAGGTGTTCATTCGGTACAGCATGGAGGGGGGCTGACTGTTCTAGGTAGGGGGTCTCCACTGATGAGCACTCTGAGGCTCCAGACACCCTGCAGGAGGAAGCTGCAGTTGCCAGTCTTGGCACACACCGACTGCTCATACCCAGATCCATCCCTTGCCATCCCTCTTGAGCCTGGCCCGTATGGCTTTGCCAATTTCTCACGAATAAAAGGCTGGTCTTTGTCATATACATTCTCTCAGGGCTTCCTCCACATCCTACAAACTCAAGTGCAAAGGAGAAAGGCAAAGAACATTTAATAATTTACATGGCGGTCAATTTAGCACATTGACTCATTTATGTCTGGATAATCTTGGGTGTGGGGAAAATTCTTCCATTATGGAGGCTTATCCCTACATTTCCAAGTGGATAAAGTGGAAGAATTAAAAATCCCAACTAAAATTAAAATCCCAGTTAAAACTCACGTTGTGGAATAATCTGTAGTATTTAAAGGATGGTGTAGCCCCCTTCCTAGTTAGGAGGCTGGAAGTCTGAGCCAGGGCACAGTAAGGTCACACTTCCTAGGAAGGCTTCCTGGGTGTTGGTGGCTCTGGAAATTGTCAGCGTCCCTTGTCTTATAGATACATCACTGTACTCTGCCTTCTCTGTTTGTACATAGACACTGTCCCTTGGATTTAGTGATCATTCGTCCAATAGGACTTCACTTTGACTAATTGCATCTATAGAGGCACACACCCTGTTCTATGTGAACATGCATTTGGGAATTACTATTCAAACCAACGTATGATGGTTTAGAAGAATGTTATATAAACACGGGAAGAAATATTTATAGAGTATTGTTGAATAAAAGTCGTGGTTAGGGAGCCTCTGGTTTGGGGTCAGACCTTAAACACCGTGGAAAATTGAAAAAGTATTCTCCCAAATATTGCCAACGACCATGGTAGATAGGCCCAGGGTAACTTCATTGCTCCACGAAGTTTGTATATTTTCCAAATCTCTGACGAGGAGTATTGCTCGGGTGGGAAAATCTGACAAATTGTGCACCAAGGCCTGTATTTGCACCACAGAGTCCTAAACCTAAGTTTGCCAACTGCAGGTTTAAAATGAAGGAACAGCCTTGAGTGCCCTAACTTCGATCTGATTGGTTAAAAAATGGTTGTCGAGAGTTTGCCGAGTTCAGACTCCAGTTTTAATATGTCACTTAAGACAATGACTATTTCCAAGCTGAATACTCCTTAATATGCACATTGCTTTCTGTTATCTTCCAGATTTCAGGTAATTGATGTGCATGGGTCTGAGTTCACTGTAGCCGTGTTCTTGTTCTTAGGCTTTAGGCTGCCAGGAAGACCAGTGGTAGAAGCACAGGCTGTCGGCGTGAGGCTCTGGGTTCAACCCCAGTGCAAACACATAAACAGTTAAAAATCATACTTCCCACCAATGCTCTGACAGACCTGGAAGGTTTTGCAAACCATGAAGGTCATGATGAGATCTCTGAATGGAGCGGTGGCTAGGACTCTCGTTGTCATTTTCTAGACAAGGAATCGTTCCCGCCGGCCTCACGGAGAATGAGTTGTGGAGGGCGAAGTACGTGTATGATTCAGCTTTCCATCCTGACACGGGCGAGAAGATGATCCTGATAGGAAGGATGTCGGCCCAGGTCCCAATGAACATGACCATCACCGGCTGCATGATGACGTTCTACAGGTGAGTCACAGGAGTGCGGGAGGAATCATCGGAAGAACGTTTTAATATACATTTTGCTGAAGTAAGTGTCACCGTGATTATGCTAACAAGGATGATGGGTTCATGCCACAGTGTGTCAAAACATGTTGCTCCCCATAAATATTTCCAGTAAGAGGAGTTAAGTAAATGGAGGGCTGGCAAGATGGCTCAATGAGTAAAGGCACTTCCCGCCACGCCTGAACACACGGTTCGCTTCCTGAGAAGCGCTTCATGGATAGAGAGCCCAGTTATTGCAGGGCATCCTCTGACCACCATGTGCACACACACACATATGAAATAAATAAAAATTTAATTACAAATTAACTAGAACGTATAACAGCTGAAAATAAGGTGGAGGCGGTTTGGAGTGGCTCGCCTGCAACCACGGCTCCTGGGAGGCCGAGAGGAGTGTGAGGCCAGCCTGGCTGTACAGCTGACACCTGTCTCAATCGAACAGGAACAGTGAAAGCAGGCAGTAAAATGATGTGTGTTGCTTTAACATTGAGAAAGATATCATTCATCTTTAGTTCACTCCGAGTAGATGTTGCCACTCTATTAAGCAGCATCTGGCGTGATTCGTGAAACTCAACACGAATAGCTGGGCATGGAGGGCTCATGCCTGGACTCCTAGCGTGTGGGATACTAAGACACGTGGAGATCATGAGTTTGAGGTTATTTTGAGCAGCCAAAAAACAAAACAAATAATAATAAATAGATAAACCATAAAAGTGTGTTTTGCCTCTAATGTTGATAAAACGGGGCCACAGAGGTGGCTCAGCAGTTAAGAGCACTCACTGGCTATGCTTGCAGAGGACCCCAGTTCAGTTCCCAGCACCGTGCGGCAGCTCACAACTGTCTGTGATTCCAGTTCCAGGGCATCTGGCACCTTGTGGCAGGCACTGAACACACACAGTGCACACACATATATGCAGGTAATACACTCATACACATAAGATAAAAATAAATACAAAGTTTTTAAGGATAATAAATAATATATTTATTTAAAAAGAAGTTGACGCTTTTCCTAAGTCTTAGACCCTAGAGAAAATAAGACAGGAAAAAGGGAGTCTAGAACAAATTCCTCCACTCCCTCTCTCTGTAGACTCAGATGCATTTGGGTGTTGGAATAGACCCAGCATAAGAAAGGCCAAGCCCGCTTTGCTCTAAATTGTTTTGTTTTATTTGCCCAAGAGAGGGAAATTTCTCAATGTACTCTGTACTAGGGTTTTTTATAAGTTTATTTCTTCTTGAAAACTGTCCTGGCTAGTTTGTTTTTTGTTTTTGTTTTTTTGTTTTGTTTTGTTTGTTTTTTATTTTCCCAACTTGACACAAGCTACAGTCATTTGGGAAGGGAGACTTTCAATTGAGAAAAATCCCATCATCAAACTGGCCTATCGGCAAGACTGACTGTCAAACATTTTGTTGATTAATGATTAATATGGGAGGGACCAGCTCATTGTGCCTGGTGCCCTGGACTGATGGTTCTAGGTTCTATAAGAAAGCAGGCTGAGCAAGCCAGGAGGAGCTAGGTCATAAGCAGCACTCCCTCATGGCCTCTGCATCAGTCAGGTTCCTGCCCTGACTTCCTCTGATGATCAACAGTGATGTGGAAGTGAAGCCAAGCTGATTTTAATCATGACGTCCATGACAGCAATAAAAACCCAAAGCCTGTGAGCTTGGTGATAAGGAAACTGGTTATCAAAGTAGACGATCTGTGTCTTCCTCCCTGCCAGGTCCCCTTCCTTGCTGGTGTTTGGTGTTTAACTGACTGTACTGAAGAGGGCTCACTGGTGCTAGAGGGGTTGTGACAGTGTACTCTGTTTTAGGACCACACCGGCTGTGCTTTTCTGGCAGTGGATAAACCAGTCCTTCAATGCCGTTGTCAACTACACCAACAGAAGCGGAGATGCTCCCCTCACTGTAAAGTAAGGCTGTGGGGCCAACCCGCCCTCCCTTAGCCTGTGCTCCTTAAGTAGCCATGCATTTAGATACTAATTTGCTCTGTGCAGTCTCTCCTCCTCCCTCTGTATCCGGATACCTTCCTGCTTTTGTCTTTCCTTTTCTGATGTCATCTGTGCTATTATTAGTAGGATGGTGCTGTCTCTTATATCCCGAGCTCTGGGGTCCTGCAGAATGCCTACCAAGCACCCCGCAGGCCTGACCTCTATTCAGGGCTGCTGATCCTCAGGGCTGCATGAGTCAACGCAGGAGAGGCTTTGCAGTGGTGTAGCCTTTATAGATGCTCAACTTCAAAAGCGGGTCATTGCTGGAGTCCTAAGAAAGCAAATTTATGAATTTGTCTCCTGTTTTAGAGTATGTGTGTATGTGTATGTATATGTGTATATGTATGAGTGTACATGTGTGTGTGTGTGTGTTGCCACGTTGAAATTAGCTAAAACTATAGATATAATTTCACAACACTTGAAACAAGTCATTTTCCAGTTTATATTTGAAAATTGCCTTTGACACCAGTATTCTGCTATCATCAAATGGAGCAAAGGATGCTGACACCAGCCACCCAGTGGTGTTTCTCACAGTTAGAATGGCTCGGGCTCAGCTGCCCTTTAGGGGTAAACTTGGGCTGTTTTTACACAGTGAAAACACCGTCTAAGATGGTCCTGCTGCACTTGGCTTTCTACGTTTAATATTAGGAGCGATAGTTTTGAATTGTGCGAATGTGCCCCAGACACTTAGCCCAGACTGTTTTCTCTGACCAAAGCTTTCCACACACTTGCAGCTCCCCTCCTTCCTCATCTGCATGGGTGCTTCACTTCACATCTGTCTGCTTGGAGTTGGAGCCCGTTTTCAGGGATGTGTTGGCCTTCTCTCTGGATTCCCACGCTGATGGAGTGACCCCAGACATTGTTCTGCAGACTCCCCACTGCTGATCGTACACTCCTGTCTCCTCGGTTTCTTCCCTGGTGTACACCCATCATTTACACAGTGTCTTTATTCTTTCCAGTGAGCTGGGGACAGCTTATGTTTCTGCAACAACCGGTGCTGTAGCGACGGCCCTGGGACTCAATGCCTTAACCAAGGTACTTTAGTTTTCTTTCCATGGCGGAGCATCTTAACTGTTCTCACCTGTCGCTCTGGGCGCCTCTGTAATTTCTCAGAAGAGTTACAACCACTTGGCTTTCTTGTAGCCATCCTCAGCTGCATGTGTTAATTGTATCTTCTAGTGGATTTGGGGAAGGATGGTAACTAGTAGCAGCAACAAAGACTGGTATGTTCCTGGCTCTACGCATTAAGTTCTAACCCCTCTCTCTAAAAGATTCCTCCTGAGACTGTCAGAGGGGTACCTTGAAGAGGTAGAAGCGCTGGCTCTGAAATCAAAGTTCTGGGACTTGGGGATGTGCTTCCAGCCACATGAACTAAGCCATCAAAGTATCTTAGATAGCTTTGTCATCTCCGTATGTCCTTCCAGAGATGCAGAAGCACCTCTCAGCAACACGTTTGAGGCCCCTTGGCCTGGCTCTATGCAGCCAGGGCTGCGGTATTTTTAGGAAAATGTGAGAGTTTCCATTTAGCCATCCAGGAAAAGTGAGATGATGTTTCTGGAATTATCTTTTCTACAGCGCGTCTCACCACTGATAGGACGTTTTGTCCCCTTTGCTGCTGTCGCTGCTGCTAACTGCATTAATATCCCGCTAATGAGGCAAAGGTAAGAAGAGTGCATGCGCTGGGCAGGGACTTGCGCTTGATCGGGGAGTTTCTTGTGTAGATGGAGTCTGAGATTTGTTTCAGAATACTCTGGGGTAGGGTGGTAAGGGCAAGCCCATTGGGTTCCTACTTATTGAAGTGGGCTGAAGAAAACCTAGAGGCTTAGGATGCATGGTCTTCCTACTTCAAAGATGAGTCTCTAGCCTGCACCCTCTGCCCAGAAAAAAAATCTGTAAGACTGAAACCAAAGATGGAAAAAGCCAAGAGTTTCTTGGTTTTCCCTTGGAATTTTTCTTAAGGGGCATAAGGTAATTTTAATCTTTATCTATAAAAATATTGTTTTAGAACTGACAGAAATTAAAGGAGAAGAAAGAATAAGTATTTTGATGATAACAAAAGAACAAGGCAGTAGCAGGAATTGGGCTCCCAGCCTTAGGAATCCTGTGTAACTAATGAATATCCAACAGGGCTGTGTTGCAATGACTGTCAATACGTGAGATACCTAATAACACTATGTACTGTATCTATTTCTGATTTTGAAGGTTGTTCAGATTTGTACATGAGCATAGAAATTAACCTCACCTTTGAGCTAACATATCCACCCCTCAAATCATATTACTGGAAAAGTACATCCTTCTGAAAAAAAAGAGTACAGTTATTTTCCCTTTGCATCTATCCCAGGAGGCTTGAACCTGTTCATGGTATTTAAAAATAGATATATCAGTGCCAAAATTGACACTTGAGTGGGAAACTGGATGAAGGAGGCACTTGATCTTTCTCAACAGAGTCCTCCTTCAGGATGCTGCCTGCAGTTTCTGTGAACCCCTCTGCGTGTGTTCTGCCCTTCAGGGAACTCAAAGTCGGTATTCCTGTCACGGATGAAAACGGCACCCGCTTGGGAGAATCGACCAATGCTGCAAAACAAGCCATCACGCAGGTGGTCATCTCCAGGATCCTCATGGCGGCCCCTGGCATGGGTGAGTGAGCCTGGAGGTCCTGCTTTGTAGTTCATGCCAAACCTTTACGTATCAGTAAACAGAAATGGTCAACAGCATTCCTCTTTGTGAAAACTACCTTCTGCTGGTGGAGTCTGCAACTGAACAAGTAAATAATACACAGTACAAGTAGGGGGGGGGCGTCCCTTACCCAAAGCTTGGGGCTTTCAGAAGTGCCCCAGGTTTAGGATTTGTTTGAATTTTAGAAATTTACAAATATATATAAAATGAGCTACCTCTCAGGAACCCAAAGTTAAATTTGAAGTTTATTAATGATTCATATACATCTTGTACACGTGACCTAAAAATAGTTTCATGCATTATTGCTAATGGTTTCATGCATGCACCAGGTGGTGTGCATCCTGACTCACGTGTGTGAGTTGAAAGAGGTGACATCAGTTAGTTCTCAGCAAGTTTCTGATTTTGGAACATTTCAGAGCTAAGGGGTTTTTATGATTTATTTGTATTTTATATTATATGCATTGCTGATTTGACTGCATTTATGTCTAAATGAGTATGTCAAATCACTTTGAGCTAGATTACAGACAGTTCTAAACTACCGTGTGGGTGCCGGGAATTGAACCCCAGGTCCCCTGGAAGAGCAGCTAGTGCTCTTAACTGTTGAGCCATCTCTCAAGCCCCCAGAACTGAGGGCTTTTTTGATTAGGAATGCTTACCCTGTATCTAAAATAGTGATGAGAGCTAAGGGAAGGGAAGAGTAGGGATGGGAGAAGCAGCAATGGCCAGGCAAGGGACTGGGATGGAACATACTGAGCAGGCATGAATCTGAGGTAGAGTGGGCATCAGCAGAGGGGCAGGAGCTTGCCTTTTTGTGGGAGGCATCTGCAAAGGAGGAAAAGGAGAAAGGATTTTAACGGGCCCCAGAGACTGGAGTCAGCTACTTGGGCATTACAAGCTCTGACTTTATTCTGAGGGATAGAGCACCACACACAGTTTTGAATAATTGGTAATTATTCCAGTAATTCCAATAATTGGTAATTATGTGATATGGGTGTTATGTGAGACTAGATTAAAGGGGTGCAGCCGTGGTGAGTAGAGACAGCTCAGGAGGCTGCCTCAGCACCACAGGCAGCAAACCATGGCTAGTTGGACCACAGTGATGTAGTGGAGTGATAAGACTGAGTAGAGTAGGCTGTGAGCTGAGTGGAG
>NC_022018.1:55007541-55014157 GCF_000317375.1 Microtus ochrogaster
GTGGGGTGTGAACTGAGTGGAGTGGGGTGTGGTGTGAACTGAGTGAATCTTAAGATGACTCTGAAGTGTATGGAGATCAGCTCTTTCTACCAAAGCTCTCCCTGGAACATGGGACAATGGTGATACTGAGGGCAGCTGTTAGAAACTGTGTATCTGGCCACTGCTGTGATATTTATATAGTGTGGAGTCAGCATGAGCAGAGGACATCTGTGTCATATTAAGACCTTTTGAGAAGCTCCTGTCTACCCACCAGGCTACTCTGGGGGCCTAGAGAAGGTTCTTAGACACTCAGAAATCAAAGGGCCTGAAAGTGACAGCATTCTATGTAGGGAAAACAAAGAAAGAAACCCAGGATTTAATGCTCTTGAATCTCTTCACCTAAGCTGCATGCAAATGGCCTTTGGCTATTACAAGATGCTCTCGAATGAAGCATGTCTGTCAGCTGCTATTGGCTATTTTCACAGGATGCTCTGAGCTGGCTGCTTTGAATGAACAACAAAAGCTGAAGGAAAGTGCCCAAAGGAAAACTGAGGGACATTCCACCACTGACCCTGTGTGTACACAGCTCAGCATCCAGAGTCAACCAGCTATCAAAGAGGAAGACGTGTGTATTGAACACGTTCAGACTTTCCTCTTGTTATTCCCACAATAGTGTAATGATTTGCACATCATTTATGTTGTGTTATAGGCTACAATTCACCTAGAGATGACAGCAACTATGAGCACCCATGCACTTTGTAACCACAAGAGTCCTGAATCCAGTCCCCTGTAGATTCTGAGAGACAGCAATGGTCATCTTGCATTTCAGCTAACTGGGGGGTTGAGACCCCTCTATGCTCTAGTGGGATGCCAGTGTGTTCTGTGAAGGTATCTAGGGACCAGTATGTTTATCATCCCAAAGAGAAGGCTATGAAGCCCCCAACATGTCTGAGCCCTGATTTCTAGACTGCCTGAAAAGAGTATTGCACCCCAGTTTCCACTCGGCTCCAGTCCTGCGTTTGCTTTGGCTTGAGTTGTTCACTCTGCCAACATGGAAATAGCCTAAAAGTGGCACAGCTTTCTGTCAGCTTGTATGGGAAACTCCACTTAAAACAGGCATTAAGTGAAGACTTACATGGTCTTGTCTTTATTACAGCCATCCCCCCGTTTATCATGAACACGTTGGAAAAGAAAGCCTTCCTAAAGGTAAGACCCATCACATGGTCATTTGTGAGCGCTTTTGTTTCTTTTTCTTTCTTCTTTGAGACAGGGTTTCTCTACACATCCTTACTGTCCATTATATAGACCAGACTGGCCTTGAACTCTCAGAAATGTACTTGTCTCTGCCTCCCAAGTGTTGGGATTAAAGGTGTGTGCCATCACACCTGGCTGTGAGTCCTTTTCCTGGCTCTTCAGACTTGACATTAGTGAGTGACAGACAACCGGAAGGTCACTTTCCCTTGGACACTTGTCTCAATACAAAGATGCTTCTGAGAACATCTTTCCACTCTCAGATACTGGAAAGGCTTTTGTACATGAAGACTTCTGCTGCGGTGAGGCCACCCAGTCATCTGAGCATGCCTGGCTAGGTCAGAGGGAGAAGATAGCAATGAGTCTGGGACATGGGCAGTTACTACCTCTAATATCGGAAGTGGAAAGATCTGGAAGGGTGGCTTCATGGAGCATTGAATTTATTAGTGTTTCTCTTTGATAATCATATCTAGAAGTTAAGTCTGCATTGCCAGGTGCCATCTCTGTGCCCTCCAGATTGTGATTTATAGGTTCCAGGATTAGCTCAGTTGGGATACAGTGGCCTAGGATGACTCTTGCGTGTCATGCTGAGTGTGGAGACATATTTTAGAGCAGAGGCAATGGCCCTCCTGGAGGAGTAGATGCACTGAACATGGCAGCTCCATTGGGGTCGATTGCTTGAGTCTTAAAAACAGAATTGTAAAAGCAAGGGAGTGTCATACATAAAGCTTCAGAGAAAGGATGCTGCCCCAGGCCAGATGCTCCTGGGATGAGACCGTGATGTATACACATAGGTCCATGTACTCCGTATGGGCCCCAGTAGGAGAAGGAAAGCCAAGTGCTGAATGGACACTTGATAAACACTGTGTGAGTCAAGAAAATGTGCTGCAAATAAACACTGTGAGCACCTCGTGGGGCCCCTGTGAGGGACAGGAACTCCTGGCCATGCTCCCGGAACTTCTGGGGACCCATCAGCCTTTTCACTTGCTTGGTCTTATCTTAAGGCCCTGGCATAGATAACTTCAAAAATAACAGAGAATGAAAGAACATATCAAATAAGGCAAATATCCCCTCCTGCCAAAGGCAAGTGATTATCAACCTGTAAAAGCAAGACCAGGGCTGGAGAGGTAGCTTGCTAGTGAAGGGCACACTCTGTTCTTACTGAGGACTCGCATCCCTTTCCCAAGTACCCACATTCTATAACTCCAGCTCCAGGAGATGCAGTGCCTCCAGGAGATGCAGTGCCTTCTTCTGGCATCCTGGGGCATCTATAATCAAGTACATATACCCATACATAGACAAACATTCACACACATAATTAAAGATCATAAAATATATCTTTTTTTTTAAGTGAGGCTAGATTTCTAGTCTTGAATATTGTCATCTTTTGTGTTCACTTTTCTGGCATAAAAGTACAGCTTTTGCCAAAAAAAAAAAAAAGAATAGTAAATGTTAGTTCTTTGACAGATCGTGGTCAACAAGATTTTGTAAGTCACCATGGAAACAGCTTGCAGCCCCCCTTCAGTAGCAGCATCGCTCCATGCAGGCTTTCCTGGTATCACCCCACACATTGTTAGCTGCAAACCTGCTGGCACAGTAAATCCCTGATGCTTTGGTTATGTAGGCTCTCCCACAGCCCACGCATATTAACTGGAAGATTCCACAAACAGTGCCTACTGCACAGCGCAACCTGATGGTGGCACAGAGGCTGAGAACATCATCACTTTCAGGAAGGACGTCATTTAGAAGAGACTGGCTCCAGCTTGTGGACACAGGGCACATTCTGGCTGCTGGTGTGTATCTTGATCACGGCTTGCAATTACATCAGTTCTGTTGGAGTTTGCATCTCATTGATGGAAGACAAATGGCCATGAGGGGAACCTGAGACACAAAATCAGTTCTTTAGTATTGTAATTCTCATGGCATTGAACTCCTGGGGTCTCAGTGTTAGAATGGTTACCATGGTAACTCGCATCTTATCTTACCATGGCAGATACTGGGCAGAAGGTCTAGTTAGTCATATTACACATTTTTCTAGCTGTGATAGATGGAAATCCCTGTGTGTATATCCTGGCCTTTTCTTACACAAAAGAGACTAGATGAAACCAAGCATTCTGGTCACCATGGCCACATTATCCTAGACTTAAAAAGACATAGATGTCATGCGCTTATCCCATCTCATCATTTTTTAATTTTTAAAACTGTATTGTTGTTGTGTATGTGTATATATTGGGAGAGCGCACATGTGCCACAGCGCACATGTGGAAGTCAGGACAACTTTTTGGAGTTGCTTCTCTTTCCATCTTCATGTCAGTACCTGGGGTTGAACTCAGGTTGCCAGGTTTACACAGCAAGCATCTCCTACTGGCCCATCACTGCCTTCTACCCATCTTAATTTATAGTTCGCAGCATGGTTTGTTTCCAGTCTGGAAGTATCACCTCACTTTCTCTTCACTCAGAAGCCCTCCATCACAGGAGCCAGAATAGTTAAAGATCATTCCCAGAGCCTCCCTAGGTACAGGGAGTCTGGTTGTAGCTGCTGTCCTCCCTAGGTTCAGGGAGTCTGATTGTAGCTGCTGTCCTCCCAATTTCAAGAAACAGGTTGCCTTGAAATGGTCAAGACTAAGCGTGCTTAAAGGACCCGTATGTACTCACACTCCCAAGTTCAAGGGTCAAGTTCCAATTACATATTATCTTTGCACTTGGGGCTCGTTTGATAGCGTGATCATTATTCAAACATACACAGGGGCAGAATTTATCAGTGTTCTTATTTGGAGCTTGGAGTGGTTTCTCATCATTTTTGGAAATACAGATTTTTTTTTTCTGTGATAACCAAACCCTTCTACACACATGAAACCCATTGAACATTCTCAGCTTTTTAAACACCACTTGGGGAACATTCAGCATGACTCATCTTCCCCCACATCTTATCTTTTTCCAAGTGGAGGGCCGGGAAACACGCCAGCTCTGGGCAGGTGACTCATGAAAATCCCTCCAGCTAATGAAAAGTTCCCTGACTAAAACACGGCGTGTCATCTTGAAGAATAGGCCTCATACTCTGCAGGCTGCCTGGCGCTTTCATTGGGAACAGAACTGATGGATGTAGGTCCTGAGGTCCGGCTTGGAGCTTCCGGTTCTGGATCTTTCATGTTGCTCTAGTCACACCACAGTGTGTACTCAGAGGCTGATTCTGAGAATGTGACATTCTTTACTTGTTCACAGACACTATTTACTCTTGAGCCCTCTGCTGGGCGCCTGTGGTCAGTGTTCAGTACCAGAGTCACAGAAGCAGGGCATGAGCCTGGCTCTTAGGGTGGAGGAATGAGGGTCAGAGTCAGTGGCCACGGCACAACGTGATTTCAGCGTGGGTCCACAAAGAACACAGGGGAGCTGTAGTTGGTGTAGACTCTCAGAGGACCAACCAGCAGGTGGCATGTGTCAGCAGAAGCTTAGTGAGAACAGAACAGGGCTCGTTGGGGATTTGTGAGTGGTCAGGTTGTACATAGGGAAGTGATTCTACCCTCAATGCAAATTAACTCTCCATGGTTCATGAGATCTAAATCTAAAAACTCAAGTATAAAAAGAAAATATCATTGAACACAGGGCTTGGGCAAAGATTTCTTGGATACAAGACCAAAGAAAAAATGAAAACTCAGACTACTTCAAAACTTTTTTAAATTCTGTCTTTCAAAAACTAGACAGAGAATGCAAGATGAGAAACCAGCTAGGTGTAGCAAGTAGCGAAGCAAGCCGTTTCGGTCAGAAAATAAATCAGGAATTTGTAAAGAACCTAAAACCCCCTACAGGAAAAAGGCAGGGCGAAAATGGGCAGAAGTTCAGCAAAGGCACGAAAATACACAATAAAACATAGAAATGTTTCCGATCTTTTAGTCATTGGAGAAATTAAAATGAGCTGCTGTTAAATACCTGTCAGACAGGCTACAGTCAAAAATTGACAAACAGAAGAAGTAGGTACTGTGTGTAAATCCCTAGATCCAGACCTGGTGATGCTCGCCTGTAACGCCAGCAATTGGGAGGTGGAGATAGGCAGGTCAGGAGTTCAAGGTCATTCTTGGCTCTGCAGTAAGTTTGCTTAGGCCAGCCTGGGCTACATGAGATTCCGTACAAAAAATTAAAAAATAAACTCAAACCTTAGGAAACATCAACCAATACATAGTGAGATCAGAGCTACAACTTTGGCAGGGGACAGAGACCACAAAAGGAGCAGAATCCCAAAGGAGCTAAAGGAGCATGGAAAGCACTTACCATGAAAGATGGGCTCGTTATTTTTATTGATGACAGCATCATAACTGTGATATGGGTCACAAATTACATTGTACACATTAATTTAATGGGAAAGGGGCCATTGGGAGAAAAGAATTGAGACTCATATTAACATTGAGATACATATCCGTGTCACTGTGTATCCCAAACCACATTGGTCTGAAGATATATACCTTCTAAACTTAGTATTTACTGTCATTTTCAATTCATTTGAAGTTTTTTGTGTATTATACCTCCTTTTCATACAGTCTGTTAAGCAAGACATGTCCCAGACATCCTCAGTTCAGCCATTTCCTGGCCTCAGATGAAATTCTTTCTGGGGAATAGGCAGGATGGGGTAGTGAAGACAGAGTCAAGAATGGGACCAGTGATGGATTGGGTTTTACAAGCAAGTCAGAATTCTCCAGAGTCCTTGTCATTATGAAGAGCCCTCAAGCAAAGCTAGCCTTTAGCTTATGTGTGTCCATCCCGAGGTGACACACAAGTATACTCTGGAATACATCTGGCTGTGTTTACTTAGGCAGACAAGAGGCCAGTAGAGATGCGGGGACTGGTCTTACAGGCTCAAATTCATCTACCCAAATGAGCTCACTCAACAGTTAGCCTGGTGTGGCGGGGGAGAGGGTGTTCAAGACAGGGTTTCTCTGTGTTTCTCTGGCTGTCCTGGAACTCACTCTGAAGACCAGGCTGGCCTTGAACTCACAGAGATCGACCTGCCTCTGCCTCCCTTCCCTGAGTGCTGAGATTAAAGGGTGCACCACCACCGCTCGAGCTTCCTGTCCCATCCCTAAGGCTGTGTGTCACCCTTGGTGTCTCATGTCCAGGGAGATCTGGGTGAGGATTTATCATCACCTGCCAAGAGACCAGCCCTCAAGCAGGTCAGGTAATAAAGAGGAGGCATGGAGTTGGCACAATGATATACATGAAACTTTTTTGAGGGCCAACACTTAAATCTTCATTTTATTTTTCACTTTCTGCTGTTCCTGCTCTGTTCTTCTACCCTGTTGTTTTCATTCTTCTTCCCTGACGTTCTCCTTCTCCATCCTCCCTGACGTTCTCCTTCTCCATCCTCCCTGACGTTCTCCTTCTCCATCCTCCCTGA
>NC_022018.1:55014443-55029372 GCF_000317375.1 Microtus ochrogaster
GTGGTGTTTTCTTTTATATCTTTGCTTCTTTTTCTCTTATCCCTTTTATACCTCCTAAGACAAAAAATTTCTAAGAAAATATGGCCTCACAGCCACAAGTTACATATTTTCTAAAAAACAAATTAAAATCTTTATACAAGAATAAATCACATATGATCACAAGTAAAATGTTATTCTTAGAAGCCCACAAATAGGTAAACATTTTTCTTTGTATTAATTTTCCCACCACAGCATCTTCACCCCAAAGCAATGACTCTTTTATAATTGATTAACAAAGTCTTAAGCAAGCTAAGTGTATTTCAGCCAGTTCCCTTTGTACTGGCAGGCAATTTGGAGTTTCAATGTAACAGATTCCTATCCTATAAAACAAAACTTTAAACAAATGCTCAGCTAACCATCTATTTTCTTTACACACAATAGGGTCATTTAATTTCCTTGCGCAATTTTGTTTTTTCGAGGTGCATACCGGGGCCTGTGGTTAATTCTGCAAATAACATGACCAAGGAACCCTGCTTTACCTTGGGTGTAGGAACATAACTGTTTCCTTTACTCATTAGCCTGGTTTCCACAGACAGAATTCATGGATCTATAATGCATGAAACCTCTTTGTTTTTATTCTCCATATTCTGCAAATCTCACATATAACAAAGAGGAAGATGACTTTTAGCCATTTTTGCCCTTTTTTTCTATCTCTTATTGGAGCAATTGTCAGAATGACCTAAACCATGCCCCAAATCATCTTCACTAACTGTCCTAACCATCTGTATCTATTAGGCTAACTCAGAAAGTCCAGTTAAATCATAGATCTAACTGATCATTACTCTGATAAAAATAATCTTCATTATGATCTGTAAGTGAACTGTCCAGTGAGGAGTAGAATCTTCCCCAGAAACAATCACACTATACTGGATACAGTGGCATCTTTTCATATAGTAACCACACCGTGCCAAATAGAGCAGGAACAGGGCAGCAACCCGCAGGAGGAAGCGCAGCAGAAGCCAGGGCCATTCTGCAAACAATCCTCCTGGGGCTTTGCCTGTCCAGGATGTACCCAGAGTAGCTTTGCTGTCCACTGGGCTGTGCCCCATAAGCTCCATTGCTGGCTGCAGCTCCTCTAACATGGCCACCAGCAATCTCCCTGTGTAAATCCCTCCTTAAACAGCCAGTCATTTGTGTAGAGGTGGAGAAGTGTATGTATTGAAATCATATAGCCCAGGGAGCTGAATTTAGAATGTATGCTAGTGAGTGCCCAGACAGCCTGGCCCGAGGATGCATTTTTCAGAACTTATCCTGTCGTTAGGTGCCACATGATAGTAGTTTCCTCTTGGAGGTTAACCTCCCGCCCCCTGCATAGCCTACGTGGGTTGGTTTCATTTTGATGACTTTTCTCTTGCTTCATTCCCTCTTTCCTTCCATCCCTTTCAGCAAAGGAGTCTCCTTGGGCACCAGGGTATGCCTTCTCCGCACGTTATCTTGCAACACCTTGTGTGACTCGGGGCTGAGGTGGCTGATTGCATCCCAACCAACTCACAGCTCATTGCAAGAAGTTTCTGTGGTCTTACTGAGATAACCCTGTGTTTTATGTTGTGTGTTTTCCTTTTTTAAAAACTAAGTTTGCTTCCTACAAGGCCGACCTACTTGCTCACGACTAGCAAAGATATCTTATTCTGGAAACAGTTTTAACTGACAGCAGCTGAATTCATCAAAGAGTGTGTACAAGCAAGTGGAGGGTGGTGTCTACTAAGACTCCTCCCACTCTGCTAGGCTTCTCCCACTTGGTCACCGTCCTGGGTTCCTGGCATGTCTTCCTCCTCACCTTTAGAGGGACTGCTTATTTTCCATCCTAACAAACCCTGGACTCTGCCTGCTTTTTCCACACAGTTGGTCAGTGCTGATGGGGCAGGAATCTAGTGCAAGTTCATGTGTCTTCCAGCTTGCATGTGGGGCCCTTCTTCCTCCCTAGCAGCAGATAAGCCATAATTAAATGCTAGCTAGTCCCCTACCTCATATACACAGGTGAATAATACTCGGGATGGCTGCTGCTTGGTCATTCATAGCTCAGGGCCGTGAAGTCAGGACTAATCAGTGTGGTAGTGTTGCCCAAGGTCTCACTAATCCCATTGCGCTGGGTTTTATGCCACGGGGATGCTCTTCAGTCAGCAGGAGAGACTCTTGAAGAACCACACAAGTTCTGACACCTGTGTGTTTTTCAATACAGAGGTTTCCATGGATGAGTGCACCAATTCAAGTCACGTTGGTTGGCTTTTGGTAAGTGGAAATGAGCCTTTAAAGGCATAGCTGCTGTTGTTATTGTTGTGTATGTATTTATTCAGTAGGTGTTATCATATGTTCTCTTGGAAGTCAACTCAGAATCACACTTACATAAGTCATTTTGGTGCCTGTGGGAGTTTGGGTGACAGAAAAGTTTTGAAAATGGCACCAACCCAGAATGCCTGCAGTTTGTGGCCCCAATTATTAAAAAGATGAAAACTGTCCATACAGGAACCTCCACAGTTAGGGCTATTTGGGTGTTCCCACGTAAACTCCAGTTACCCCTTTGTTCCTGGTGCTTTTGTTTACCATTTTGGTGATTAAACATTAAATATTCATAAGGCAGTTCTGTGCTCTAAAGCAAAGAGGTTGTCATATATCTATGACATATATATATATGAGAGAGAGAGAGAGAGAGAGAGAGAGAGAGAGAGAGAGAGAGAGAGAGAGAGAGAGAGAGAGAGAGAGAGAGAGAGAGAGAGAAGCCGAGGGTGACCACTTCAGCCAACTGACCTGTCTTTCTGTTTATTTTGAAGTTTGGTGTTTGCTACCCCCCTTTGCTGTGCTCTGTTTCCTCAGAAGAGGTAGGTGGTAGTTTGTTTGCTTGCTTGCTTATTGTAAATTTTGATCTTAAAAATGAGCTGGAGAGACAAGTGAAGATAGTTGATTTCAATCAGGTCTCTAACGGGCCAGGAAACCCTCTAAAAGGAAGAGACTTGGGCAGACAAGCTCCTGTCTGTGGGGCCTCAATACTCGCTCTACCCAGTTCTCTCCTGCCCCCTACTGTTTCATTTGAGAACGTTTTAGCCTTTGTAAGAGTCCGGTTGCTCGTGCTCATTTTGCTTCTATGACCTTTAGCATGACTCATTAATGTCACTGGATCCACAGACAAGCACATCTGTGTTCGTCCATGAGTGGGGTTCTGTGACCTCAGCTCTGCCCTTAGCTTGGGTAGCTGCTTGCAGTCCCAGCGCTGTGACACGTGGGTCTGTGCATGTCATTGCCGTGTGCTTACCAGCAAGGAGACGGTTTCAGCTTGAAATAACAGAGGTGGACAGGCTTAGCAGTTGGCTTCTTGCAATTCTTTGTTGTGACGATTGTTTTCATGGCAGGAACAGAATGCTCCTTTTGTGGCCATGTGCAGCCTTCCTGGTGTGTTCATGCACACCAGACCTGGGTCTCTGAGCCTGTGTCCTTTCCCTGCCCTTTCTAGTTCAGGGTCCCTTCTTTGCCCATGTGATAACCTTGTTCCCTCTGCCTTGTCCCAGTTCCATGTCTGTGACAAGCTTGGAGGATGAGTTGCAAGCCAGCATCCAGAGGAGTCATCCTGAATTACAGCGCGTGTACTTTAACAAGGGCCTGTGAAGCCACGATCAAGCCCTGGAGGCTCCTGCCATCATCTGTGGACCTCCCGAAGCCACAGCAGTGAGGAAATCCCGTGTGACGGGCACTCCCAGTTACAAAAGCCTCTAAAAGATCTGCATTAGAATCAAGCTGCCCCTTGACACAGCCCCCCAGTGCGGGTCAGGAGCCTGACATTTGAATCATGTTGTAATTTACAAACATACCCTTCTGGTAGACTTTAATGACATCATTTGTTCAAAGCCCTCACCTGGAGCTTTCTAAAGCACTGGTAGGCACAGCTAGGTGCTCAGTAAGCATGGTTGTCAGTCATTGGAAAGGTTACCTGTGCAAATACCAATTTCATTTCCGCTTCTGCCGTGAACTGGGAAATCCACCAAAGGTCTAAGACTAACTACACAAGCGTAAATACTAAGGAAACTTTGTCTCCGGTTTGGCAATGGACCGGTTCAAAGCAGATGGTGAGGAGACTTGAGGTTCAGAGGGTCAACACTCCATACACCTTCCTGAAGTCAGCCACAGAGCAGGGTATGAAGCCGCCCCTGCAGCTGAGCATGTGTTCATGGTACTGGATTCTCTTGGTTAACTTTCCAATTTGTCTAATGTTCTTATGAAATTACTAATATGACCTCAAAGGTATTTAAGAATCATGAATTTCCATCAAATAATTAACCGAAATGCCCAAATGCTAGGTTTAGGAGTATATTGGGTTTTTTTAGGACCGTGAAACCATAGTTCCCAGTCCCTCTCTGCCTCTCCCCTTGTGTGTGTTTTCGGGAAGATACAGAGACAATACATGAACAAGTCAGCAACAGTGAATGTCGTGTTGCATTCCACTCTGTTTGAAGACCCCGAAATGACGGGGCACGTCCACATCTCTCTAGGGATTTTACATGCTATCTGTTCAGTGTAGCTGAGGTCGTGTTGGAATCCATAGATGTTCCGTGTCAGTCATTCCAATTCAGAGGTTTGTAAGCGGAAAAAAAAGGAGCTACCCAGTTTCTGTAGATCCTTCTTCCCGTTAATGTGTCCAGACTGAATTTCCTCATAAAGAAAAACTGGTGTGCCTTGTGTCTGTGTTTCTGTTTTCTCTGAAAGGATGTATGGATCTGAAGCTCTCAGCCGTCCCCGTGCTGCTGGAATCTTCTGTAGAGTTAAATGCCAAGCTACTTGAAATACAATGGCTTCCTGTGACATTCTGGCCTTGGATGAGCCTTGTTGCCCTCAGTGCATCTGTGTAAATGGTGGGGAGAGCTTGGAGCTCAAGGCAGGGCTCACAAGGTGCTTACAGGACATTTCCGCGGGAAGCTAAAGGCCTTGAGGTCCGCCCCACCCAGCTCATCCCTGAGCCCTCACGCCAGTGCACACTCAGCTCTGAGAACGTGCAAACTCAGTAGCTAGTGGGGAGACAGACACACTCACCGAAGTGTCGGCCCAGGTGTACCGAGGAATGCATAGTCCATGTGGAGCTGGGCTCTTTTCAGTTTGTTTTTGAAGTTTCGGCCTCTTAATGCTTTTGTATAGGAATACTCACTGCGTGGTTTAATCGTGATTTATTAAAAAAAGAACAAATGAGCGAAAATTGGCAACCTTTGCTGGTCTTTTAAAAGCCTGTTTTTTCTGAAGACACAGCCACACCAAGTGCAATAAGGTTGTAAGGTGACTAGTTAACATTTCTTCAATGTGAGACAGCGTTGTGTGTGGCTGACTAGCAGCTATCAGTATTAGTGAGGTGTCCTGCCAATGTCACAGCCAATGTGTCATTTCAGTTTAACTGGATGAAATGTCAAATAAATGCAGAATGAAAATAAACTCTCTCTTTTATTTGCATGTAGTTGGAGTGTTACAATCTGTGCTGCCTTTCATCTGTGCTTTATCAAAAACTCTGAATGCAATGCTCTGTGTGACTGCCTGTCCCTTAACAAATAGTGTGTTTCTGCTTTAGGTTGCTGGGCTTCCACCCTCTTGGACCTCACAGGGACCCCTGTGAGACAGTACCCTGTCTTCATTACAGACATGCTCTTAGACCCCCAAAGGAGCCCTGAAACAGGTCCCTTTGAAGAACAGTTGTTAAATTTCATTGATGAGTTAAGCACAGCAAGTTTAACAGTGATAACAAGCAAGAAAGGTAAATGATGAACTAATTTATACATGAGTTATTTAAAACTCATGGGCTGTTTATTTCTGGAATTTTCCATGCAATCATTTAGACTATTGAGGATAATGAATAAAAACAGGAAAACCCAGAGTGCAAAGAGACCACTGTTGACAGAGGCCACTAGTCTGATTGTGAGTCTCTGCTTCAGACCTCAGTGCCCGGTGCCACCGGGGATGCCCAGGGCAGTTTGTTCTCATTGTCTCTCTTCCTGCTTCTGCCTGGGAATCCAGGTGTAGAACTCTGAGCTACTTCTCCAGCTTTCCCACCATGATGATAATGGTGGGAAACGCTTTCTTTTGTAAGAATTGCTGTAGTCATGGTGCCCTTCACAGTCAAACTGGTCGTCAGCACTGGCTGCAAGCACCATTGCCTACTGAGCCATCCCGACAGTCCCAGGCTGAGTGTTTTAACCTGCATCGGTTTTCCTTCTGTACCTCTGTTCTCACCTCATTGATTATAGTCAGGAGCATGGGGTCTAAGAGTCAGAAAAGCTGGGCCCAGCCTTCGTTGTTCCCATTTATAAAATGGATGTTTTTTGACTAGTGGTGTTCTTAGTGTGTATTGTCTTCCAATCACTGTAAGAACTACCTGAGGCTAATCATCTAGTAAAAAGAAAGGGGTTACTTAGTTCTAGTCTGTGGTTAGATGGCCTTGCTGTTCTTAGGCCACTGGTGGAAGTGGGGGCTGGTGATGTCGGGGCGAGGCTGCTGAAGTGACTGGGAAGTGCAGAGAAAAAGATAGAAGGCCCCGCAGTCCCTTTCAGTAGCTTATCCCTAGTGACCTAAATATGACGCCATATTTTCTAGCTTCCACCACTTCCCGACAGTGCCTCCTGGGAACCTGATCTTGAACAGATGGACCTTTGAGGTGTGTGTACTTGTGTGTGTGCATGTCTGTGTGTGTATGTGTTGATTGTTTGGAGAAAGTAACTGGTACTACCTCGTACAGTAGCTGTAAATATTAAAGCTAAGCCCCTGTGCATAAGTTATCATGGTTCCTGGCACAAAGTAAACAATGCTTAAATGGTTTCTGAATGAAAAAAAAAATAAAAAATAAAAAGGGAAAGGACATGACTGCTGCTAGGTATGAGGGGGAGAAAGTCTATTGTAGATATGAGGGGGAGTCCAGAGCGGACATAACTATAGCGCGCACACACGCACGCACACACACGCACACAAACACCCAGAGACAGATATTGAGGGAGCGTCCAGAGCGGACATAACTATAGCGCGCACACACACACACATACGCACACACACATACACACACCCAGAGACAGATATTGAGGGAGAGTCCAGAGCGGACATAACTATAGCGTGCACACACACACGCACGCACGCACACCCAGAGACAGATATTGAGGGAGAGTCCAGAGCAGACATAACTATAGTGCGCACACACACACGCACACACCCAGAGACAGATATTGAGAGAGAGTCCAGAGCGGACATAACTATAGCGCGTGCACACACACGCACGCACGCGCGCGCACACACACACACACAACCCCAGAGACAGATATTGAAGTTCAACTAGAAAAGCAAAGCAGCCAAGTCTCTAGAGAAGCCGTACCTCTAGCAAGGCTGGCCGACTGCGGACTAATTAGCTCTCTCCTCCCATTTTCCATTCCCTCTAGTGCTGGGATTAAATGTGTGTGACTTGCTAATACTGGGATTAAAGGTGTGAGCCACCACCACCTGGATTTGTCTCAGCATTGATCTTGTGTAGCCCACGGTGGCCTTGAACTCACAGAGCTCCATCTGCCTCTGTCCTCCAAATCCTGGAGTGCAGGGTGCTCAGCCTCTGGCCGTACTTGGACACAAACCCAACTTGTAGCAGATATATCATCATCCCTCAGCTACAGTCTATAAAACGTTCCTGCCCTGACTTGGGCATGCAGCTTCTCTGGCCTCCATCTCTGGGGCTGGAGAACCCACTCAGGCATTGCTTTGCTCAATATAGCTGTAGTTACACTTTTTTCAGTTCGGCTTGATCTGGCTTACTTATAGTCGCGATGGGGGGGGAGGGGCAGAAAACGGTCATGTGGGGGACTCCCTCTATCTTTCTCTCCACCAGACATGATCGACTTTCTACTCAGGGAAGTCCATTTCCAAGCCACTGTCTAAAGAGGTACCGGGTGTCTCTTCCGGGTATCTAGAACCCCAGGATCCCCTGCCAGGCCACACCATGCCAGGGCAAGAGCGTTCCATTGCAGAGCAGAGACAGTCACTGTTGCAAGGAGCCTTTGGGTTTGGAGACTACCAAAGGCTATTCCACTGCTTAACCCCAGGTTATTGAGTGGGATGCCTGCCCTAGTTTTTGGTCTCCCGCACAGGCTTGGAAATGGGCAGTGCCAGGTCTAAACCCAACCCTCAGTAACCTCTGGGGTGTCTGCTGTAAAATGTATCCATATGCCTGGCCTCATTACATGCTAGGTAAGTAGTCTAAATGGCCACCAGAGGGCACTCTTGACTTCAACATCCTCCATCATCCACCAGCGTTTCCACCAGTTTATGGACAAATTGTCTGAGCTCCCTTACGTGCAGGTTTTGGGGTTCTGCTCTCCCGTTCCTCCTTCTGTAGTCAGTGCTCAATATGGCATGTCTCTCGCTCGCTAGGGTTGCGATGTTTCCAGATGCTCTTTCATCTGGGGACTTGGACCCTGAGCCCTATCCACCCTGAAGGAGCCACCCGAGTCACTGGCACCCCCACCCTTTCCGCGAACCCTGCCTGTCCCTTCCCCTCCTACACAGTCCCATGCTCCACCCAGTGGCCAGCCTTCTTCCCTTTACCTGCCCTTCTCCCTCCCCCTTCAGGACAAAGGTCCATCCTCCTCCCTCTTGACCACCTCCATCTCTTCCTCTCCTCCTCCTACTGCCTCTCCTCCTTCATCATCACAGGCCCTGCTCCACCCCCCCCACAGTGCCACAACCTTCACCCTGGTCCCAGTCCACACACCAGCCTACCCCTCTCGACTCCTTCCTTGTGGCTTCTCCTCCTTCATCATCACAGGCCCTGCTCCACCCCCCCCCCTACAGTGCCACAACCTTCACCCTGGTCCCAGTCCACACACCAGCCTACCCCTCTCGACTCCTTCCCTGTGGCTTCTCCTCCTTCATCACCACAGGCCCTGCTCCACCCCCCCCCCCACAGTGCCACAACCTTCACCCTGGTCCCAGTCCACACACCAGCCTACCCCTCTCGACTCCTTCCTTGTGGCTTCTCGTTCATGGTCTTGGCAGACTCCTGCCCTCCTCTGCCCCCTTCGTGAAGTGGCCAGAGCCGATGGAATTGTCCAAGTCCACGTCCCTTTCTCCCTTCGGGTCCTCTCACAGACTGAAGGTTCTGCTAATCTTTCTGCCTGTATCAAAGAGTTCATCATCTTTCCTATGACCTGACCTGACATGATGTTTATGTATGTCATCCAGGTCCCCACCCTCACTCCCAAGCTCAGATGGGTTCAGGCAGTGGCTACACGGTATGCAGACCAGAGCCATCCAGTAGACCATATGGTCCCTGTGGGGGACATGGCAGTGGCAGCTATAGAACTCAACTGGGATTACCAACCAGGTCAAAATGGCTGCCAGGGGAGGGATTTCAGATATGGAGATGGCCTCAAACAAAGTTGTTTATTTTGACAAGCTCCACAAGATTACATAGCAAACTGACAAAAATTTGGCTGTTTTCCTAAAATGATTACAAGAGACCATGATCCAATATACCTGCCTTGACCCAGCCTTCCCTGCTGGAGCTGTGGTCCTGGCCAACTGTTTCATTTCTCAATCACTGACAGACATGAGAAAGAAACTTAAAAAGGCTGAGGATGGTCCCCACACAGGAGTTGGTGAAAATGGCTTTTAAGGTTTTTAATGCCTGAGAGGAGGTGCCTGAGTCTTCCCAGCAGCCTCAGCTATAACACAAGGGCACACGCTAAGCTCAAGTGTTAACGGCTGTCCTGAGGCCAGTGGTACTCCCACAGAGGGAACAAGGGAAATCCACAAGGCTCCATCCCACTGGGGCCTGCATCAAATGTGGCCAGGAAGGCTGACTGGTCCCCAGGCTGCCCCAACCCTCAGGCACCCTTCAGGCCACATCCTGTCTGCCAGCAGCCTAGCCGCTGGAAGTTAGAGAGCCACCACGTGGGCTCATCCTCCGTGCCATGCCACGGAGGTCCATCCCCACCAGTGCAGGCATCTGAGACTCTTCCAGCCTCTGAGCTCCTCAGCCTGCTGGCAGACTGACGGCATGCAGACTCAGAGACTCCCATAAGACTCGCTGAACCCCGGGTAATGCTACAGGTAGCAAGTAAATCCATCACCTTCCCAGTGGACACAGGAGCCACCTTTTCTGTCCTGACCTCTCACTCAGGTCCCATGGTTCCCTCCTTTCCTCGATGATTTCTGTCACTTTATCCCTAACTTTGCCAAGTCCCTGTACCAAGCATCCAGACAGACTCCCTTACTCACCCAGCTGCCTTTACTGTGGGATGCCCTGTGAGACAGTCCCTACCCTGACTCTCCTGAATTCCACCTCCCCTACCTCCTCTTTACAGACAAAAAGGCGGGAGTGGTCACAGGACTTCTAGCCCAATCCATTGGGCCCTCACATTGGGTTTTTTTGTTTTCTTGCCCAAACAGCTAAACCCCACCGTGTATGGATGGCAGCCATGTTTGAGAGCCCTAGCAGAGGTGACCAAACTCACCTAGGAAGCCCTCATGATGACCCTGTTTCAGCCAATCTCTGTGTACTCCACTCATCTTCTCTCAGGCCTTCTGGATCATTCTTTCTTTTCCTCCTGGGGCCCTCATGGATCCAGGTCTTTGATTTATTATTTCTAGGTAAACCCCAAATTACCTTGGCCTCTTGCCCTGTCCTAAATCCTGCAACCCTCCCCTTGTCCCTTTCTCCTCTGATGCCCCCCCTCCTTACTCCTGCCCAGGGCTATGGAGGCCTTATGCTCACTCAACTTGGTCTCCTAGAGCAAACTTTCACAGACCCCAGCTCACCCTCCTTGTCGATGGAAACTCTCATACACAGATGGGGAACCTGCCAGGCAGCCTATGCGGTGATCGCCTCCATTAAAATGGTTGAAGCAACCCATCTGGGAATAGCTGAGAAGGTGCGTTTTCCCTGGGACTCTGGTGGGGGGGGTGCAACTGTAGCCATGGTCAAATTGGTCCACACCCAGCCTCTTCCGGAGCAGGATAGAGTTAGACAGAGGTGATCCATTGGAGCACGTACTGTCCTTTCTAAAGAGATGTGAGGCTGAGGAGTGGATTGACATGTGCACTGGCTGGCTTTCTGTCAACTTGACCCAAGCTAGGATCAGGAAGAAAGGAGCCTCAGTTGAGGAAATGCCTCCATGAGATCCAGCTGTAAGGCATTTTCTCAATTAGTGATCCACGGGGGAGGCCCAGCTCATTGTGGATGGTGCCATCCCCGGGCTGCTGGTCCTGAGTTCTCTAAGAAAGCAGACTGAGCAAGCCCTGTGAAGCAAACCAGTAAGCAGCACCCCTCCATGGCCTCTGCATCAGCTCCTGCCTACAGGTTCCTGCCCTGCTTGTGTTCCTGTCCTGACTTCCTTTGGTGATGAACAGCAATGCTGAAGTGTAAGCTAAATAAACCCTTTCCTCCCCAACTTGCTTTTTGGTCATGGTGTTTCAATGCAGCAATAGAAACCCTAACTAAGACAGCATATCTAGTGTCACTTGGTCACTGAGCCTCTTGACCCATATTTGCCCAACTCTTCCCTATCTGTAGTGACAATGTAACTGGCCATGGTGCTGCACTTTCCACAGTAACTCCCCCAAAGGTTCCCATGAGCATTATCACCATTAAACATAAGAATTGTCATAAGGAAGTGATAATGACCAAAATAACAATAATCATCATCATAATCATAATAATCATAATAATGTGAAGGCGTAAGTCACAAACAATCCCACGCCAGTTTGGAATTATGATTAATAGAATGGTTATTTATTTAAAGGGGAAAACTTACAGATCACCGTCCCAGACAACAGCCCTCTGCACAATCAGGAAAGGAGCCTAGTCGCCGGAAGCAGAGCCAGAAGCCAGAGAGAGAGCAGAGGGAAGTGGCTGCTTTTTTAAAGGGAGAGAGACCACGCCCCAAATGGGCTGGTATCTCAGCGGCTATTGGCTGGGGGAGCAGAAGGAGCTCCTGCAACAATAATGAAGCAAGAAAATATTCCAAGGCTAAGGAGATGGCTCAGTCTGCAATGTCCCTACCATACAAACATGAGGACCTGAGTCCTGACCCCAGAACCCACATAAAAAGCCAGGTGAGGTAGGCTGCGCCTATAATCCCAGTGCTGAGGAGGCAGCTAGGCAGGCAGGTAGGTCCTTGAATCTCATTGGCCGACCAACCTAGCCTAACCAGTGACTTTAGATTCCCTGAAAGACCCTGTCTCAAAGGATAAAGGTAGAGCAACCAAGGAAAGATACTCCGAGTCCACTTCTGGCCTCTGTAAGCACAAACACACATGTGCACATGCACACATGTACATGCACACACAATAGTAACAAGTGCACGCAGCACATAACACGCCAAAAGTAGAAAATTAGTTTCCCACAGACCTTACCTGAAACATCCAGAAGACCTTGAAGGGTCTGCTCACATGGATACAGGGTTTCAGTGCACACCCAGTCAAAACCCAAGTTTAGCATGACCATGTCCCATACATAGTGGGGCAATAGGATCAATGGTTGTCAGAGGGTGGTCCCTGGAACACAGTGCCCCATCCCTGGAGACTGAGAACTGCTTCTTGACTCAGGTGATCCCAGGCAGCTTTTAGCAACCCCCCTGAGGGTTCTGACAGACGCAGGCCTGAGAACCACGGGCTGAGAGAATTCAGGCTGTGGCAGGACAGACTGACTTGGATTCAGCTCAGCCCCTTCCATTGCAGCAGGCCAAGCTCTTTAAAGCACAGTTCCCGAAGCTGTAAAGCAAAGACAGTCCTTGCTTCCCTGGGCCACAATGAGGTTCACACAGCACGCTGCTTGGCACGGTGTGTGTTCGATACTCAGAGTTTCATAACGTTTCGTCTGCAGCCCTACTTGGAAAACAAGCACGCTCGACTGCAGAGTGCAAGGTTTGACAATTTTTCTGCAAGGGTTTGACAGTATCTGTCTAAATTTATAAAATTATAGCGTGCCTCTCCTTTTAACCATTTCAGTCCTACGAAGCAATCCCACGGAAATACGCCCTCACACTCATACACTTGGTAGAGTGTAGCTTCTCCCATGGGAGCTGCGTCAACTGGGGGAGGGGAAGAGAGGTTGGAGGATGTCTCCAGAAGGTGGTGAGAGAGTTCCTAGAAGAAATTAATAGGCATGCTCTGCTATAGGGATAACCAGAGGTGCTAGAACTCAAGTCCTTTACTATTTTTTAAAGTTTTACAAAATAGATAAGTAGGTGCATTGTCGCAAATGTAAGCTAAGCTGGGAGAAAGGCTGCCACTGGGCGCTAGGAGTGGCGGTGGCCTGATTATTGGGTTTTGGTTGTTTGGTTGTTTGGCTGGTTTTCCTCTATTTTCTATTTCTTGAACTCAGTAAATGTTGACTGCTATTGTAAAGTAAGTTGCTAGCAGGACACAGTCTTTGGGAGACAGGAGCAGGTGGATCTCCGTGAGTCTGAGGCTGAAGAGATGAAGTGTCATGAAGCCATGAGGACCTCAGTTCGATCCCCAGCCCCCACATAAAAATCTGGGTATGGTGCCTGGTAATCACTTGGAACCCAGAACTGGGGAGACAGAGACCAGCAGATCTCTGGGGCTCACTGGCAGCCAGCCTGACCTAACTGGGGAGTCCTGGGCCAATAAGAGACGGTGAATCAGAAAACAAGTTGGATGTCTGCAGGAACAAAGCCCAAGGTCGGCCTCTGACCTCCAGGTACGTCCACACACCCGTACATACACTACACACACACTTGCCCCCACACAAATCCCCTTCTGTATATTCTAAACCCCATTTTAGAATAAATTCATGGATAGATTCAAATGATAGATAGCCCCAAAGTAGTCAACAGTAGGTGTCTATGGGTTTATAGATAACCTTTATTCCTTTTCAGCTTCTCCATCTCGGATTTTTCTTGAAGGTTGAGGATTCTGAGCAACTTCCTAGCTTGAGTCAGGACCCAAATCTTTGGTCCTCCTGAAAGAGTGCTTTGAGACCCCAGCCGGAGCAGTCTTGGAGGCAGCCCTGAAGAGAGGTTCTCGACACCCCTACTCAGTCCCTGGAGTTGCTGAGTCAATCACAGCCCCCTCTGGTTCCAGCTGCGCACAGGCAATGACAGACGCACCGCCTAGCTCAGAGCTTCCTTGTCAGGCCAGAGCCAGGCCTTGTTAGCCAAGCTCCAGGACAAAAGGGAACAGCAGTACCACGAGCGAACACCAGAGGGCAGCATCGCCCGCAGGATCTCATTGCTGGTGCTGGGTGATTCCAGGAGTTGTCTGCCAGTGGCCAGAGGCAGCCTGCTAGCCCCAAGCATGGACCCCAGGATTTCCAGGCCTAGTGGACAGGTGGTCCTGGGCGCTTCGGAAAAGATGGGATTCCTCGCACAGTAGCTGCTGAAAAGATGCCCTGGCTTGGAGTCCATAGGCAAGATGGACTTGTTCTTTGTGTGTGTTTCTCTGGGGTACGTTGTAAAAGGGGTCTCAGAGGAGGGAGGAGAAAGGCCACACTCAGAAGTAGAGTGGTCCAGGCCCTGTCCTTGTCGTCCGTGTTATCTGTTCTGACAGTGCTGCAGAAGCTCAGAAGATAAGCAGTGAACTTGTTGGGGAAAGAGACAGGGAGTGGGTGTAACCTGCAGGGAGAGAACAGCAGGGCGCGCACAGCACAGTGTGCAGCTTCGGGAAGAATCCATGGACCCTGGCCCTGCGGGCTCTGTGCACCATGAGGCAGCACGGTTTCACCCTCGCCCAACTGGGCTGCCTTCACAGTTTTTTTGTTTTTGTTTTTGATATAAGCTTTTGTGATATGAGACATGCCAATTTGGCACTCTGCACCTGTTTCCTCATCTGTAACATGGGCCAATCAGTTCACAAAGCAGTCTGAAAATTAAGAGTTCACAGGGAACTGTGGGCCACTGTCCTGTTCATGTCACTCTGCCCGTTGTTG
>NC_022018.1:55029672-55035316 GCF_000317375.1 Microtus ochrogaster
AAAAGCTCCCGTGCTGCTTCTGGAGCTCCCTGTCCTGGAGAGTCATCCAGCCGCATTCAGGGCCTGGAGCCCAGATCCCACAGGGCTGACAGCAGACAGGAGCCAAGCCCTGCTCTCTTCCATTTTTATAGTAGATTGTGCTCTACTCGGATGGTGAAAGCTCTGACTACAAAAGCAGCATCTCTAAGAAAGATGGTCATATGAGAGAACAGCTTTTTCAAACTAAAAATAGAGAGGAAAATACCAGTTCTATTGAAATAAGAAAGAACCCAACCGTGTGGTACAAACTCTGAATAATAATTTCAGGCTAGAAAAGGGAAGCTGGGAATCTACTTTCAGAGAGGAGGTCTTGTGGGGTAAGGAAAGGTGGGGTGGGAGGCTTTGAGGGCAGTGTGTGGGTGAGGACAGAGCAGGTCCACAGGCCAGGAGACATCAAGGAAGGTGTGGGGGTTGCTGGTGGTGCTGGTGCCAGGGATGGAGGTTGACTGTGGTGGTTCTGATGGAGGAGGAGGAGGAAGAAGGGGAGAAAGAAGCTGCTGTGGGAAGTGGGGCTGCTACAAAGAGAAGCAGTGTGTTGTGAGCTTAGCCTGAGGGACGAAGGAACGCCCAGGTGCTTAAACAGAGCCTCCCAGCAAACACTGGAAGAGGAGGCAGATCTGGGAACGGAGCCAGAGAGGGAGGGTCTGGAGGGAAAGGACAGAGAGTGACAGCAATAGGGACATCGTCAAGAGTTGGCTGAGTATTAGAGCACTCGGTGTTTGAATATAGACAGCACATTTTTTAATCCCTAATTTCACTCCAGGTTCATCTGAGAGGAGATTGCAGGGGCCTAGTACTCTGTCCCTGTTCACAGAGGTTTCCTGTCCCACCAGGTCCCACAGTTGTTCAGTCCCAAAGAAATACAGAGGTCTACATTAATCATAAACTGGTTGGTCTATTAGCTCGGGCTTCTTATTAATTAATTCTTACATTTTAACCCATAATTCATGCCAGGAGCTACCTGTGGTTGCTGGAAAGTCCAAATGTCCTCAGTCACAGTACAAGTCCAGTAGTCAAGCTAAACCAGTAGGCTGGGACAGTCCAGTGCTCATCCATGTAGCCTTTTCCCATCCAAAAAGCTAGGCCCCTCATTATTTCAAGGACAGACCACACTTCTGATTGTGCTACATGTGTAAATGTCCTCTGGCCACAGGAAATCACTCTGGCAGCTATACCCAGAACAAAGGAGGGAGCAGTCTGGGAGCTCACGATTTTTGAGATAGGGTTGTCGTGGGGTAGTCTTTTTGTACACTGTGAAAATGTATCTCCGCTAAAGCACCTTCTGATTGGTTTAACAAAGAGCTGAGCAGCCAATAGCTTAGCAGGGAAAAAAAATAGGTGGAATTTCCAGGGAGAGATAGGAGCTCTGGGAACAAGAATTCACAAGTGGGATACGGGGAAGTCAGGCATACAGTATAGGAGGGTTAATGAGCCGCATGGCAGAGCATAGATTAGTATAAATGGGTTGATTTAAGTTATAAGAGCTAGTGGGAACAAGCTAAGGTCAAGCTTTCAGAATTAGTGAGTTTCCATGTCATTATTTGGGAGCTGGCGGTCCAAAGAAACTCATTACACAGGGTCTCGCCATGTCATCCAGGAGACTCTTCATGTTTAGAAATGTCACTGGCATGTGGCCTGCCCCAGGAGCCTCCATAAGAGAATCCTATAGGCTCTTTTACCACTCAGAATCCCAGTTTCTCCTGCACCTCATGATTCTGGATCCCTGACTTGTGGATCACCATCCTCCAGACATTCTCTGGCTCACTGCTGCCTCACCTCCAGGGTCCATCAGGCCCATTTAATGAAGCAACATCAGCTGCCCCAATGGGGCCCGTGCCTTCCTAGTCATGAGTTTTCATCCTGTAGTACTAAGCATAGGTTTCCTCTGACAGAGCGGATCTTACTGTGTCACCAGACACAGGATGGTCAAGGACAATTCTTCCCCAGCAGACTTCATCATAGCTTGGGGCACTATGCCAAAATGCAGTGTCTTCAGCAATGGGGTCACACCATCTAGTTCCGGGAGGCACCCAACCCCAGTGGTGATACTTCGTATGAGGAAAGGGTGCCTCCCTGGCTAGGAAGGGAGCTCACCTCTGGCACTGAAACTTTTACCCAGCAGTCTTATGGCTCCTGGAAATGTCTTTTTTCCCCACTTACTTTAGTCCCAGCTCATCAGATGCTGTTTTCGCTATTTGTCTAGACGCTTTCCTGAGTCTATAAAACGGTCCAGGGGTAGCACTACATAATGAAGCTTTTGTTCAGAGGATGGGCAAGATGACCCATTGGCACCCACGTCATCGCTTCTCTTTCCAAGATGAAAAGCTTCTGTTTGGGGAGAATGGCGCTACACTGGAAAGCCAAGGCCTGACTAAGACTAGTCTCCAAGGCACAACTGCATCTACTCCGTCTCAAATCTTCATATCACACCTTGAATGTATCTATTCCTGGTGTGTTCACTGTACTTTTTGCAGGGCAGGAGATTGGGCCCAGGGCCCCTTGCCTCAATTAAACATTTTTTTAAGTAGACTTAAGCCTCTGACCAGATGCTTATAGGATTCTGTATGTTGGTGCACTGTGGGTCAGCACTTTGAACCTCCCTCTGATCTAAGTTCCGGTTTGGGCATTAGCTGAGCGACTGAGATCCTGGGCAAGTCTCAGGCTGCTCACCTGTAAAACAAAAAAGTAGGTACAAGAGCCCACCTTGCACAGCTGTGGGAAGGACGAGGTGACATAATACAGGGAGACAACTCGGCACAGTGCCTGGCACACAGGAAGCAGTGGGTAGCAATGTGAGCCATGATTTCTTTTCTCGAGTGGGAAACACAGGTCTGGCTGGTCCTCAATGATAAAGTTGGTGTTAATGAAAGGGAGGAGGTCGGTTTTGCTTTCGGCTTGGGCAGGAACAATAATTGAAAAAAGAATTTCCCCAGGGAATATGGACCGGGTTTTGAAGAAAAAAGCTGAGGCCTGGGGAAGACAGCTAGCTGGCTTCTGAGGAGAGGAGACTTGAGAAAATTTGAAGCCTTTATTTCTGCATCAGCGCTTCATTTATCCCGAGTTTTTATTTAATTATGCGTGGAGGGTAGACTCAACGGGAGCCTATTTGCATAATAAAAGGGGTGATTGAATTCCGTGCTGTGGTGCCTCTGCCTTTCAGGACGCCCTGGCCATTCTCTTTGTCTCCTCGCTAATCATTTCTGGCATTTTGTAAAGGGTAGAAAAAAAAATGTGGCATAAGGAGCTATCAGTTCAGGGTAACCAAAGGGGTTAATTTGACATATGGCCAGGAAACTTTTCTTCTTCTACTTTTTCTGTGATAAGCAGTATTTAAAGAGGAGAGCAGTTCAGTTCCTCACTTGGTCTGTCTGTCTGTCTTTTTCCTCATGCCCATTGTGAAATGTCCTTTAAAAAATGTTAAAACATTCTGAATACACATCCATTTTTAAAACAAAACTAACTGTAAACATGCATTTATTCAATACATACAAGCAAAATACCTGGAATGGATTTAAGTTTCAACGTCATGACCAGTTCAGAGGCACAGAAACTCACTGGCTAAGAACCTCCCAGAGACTGTAATGTTCTCAAGTCCTTGGCACTGTGAAATGAAGTTCCCAGGGGGAAGAAGTCACAGCTGTGTGTTAAGGATTCTACAAGACTGGCTGACTGATTAGAGCTTGCTAGTGTGGAAAGTGACAGATCCAGGGTCAAATTATACTGCGCTATCTCCTGTCCCCTTAGTATCCAGTCATGGCACACCTCTGTGTCTAACCTTTCAGCCAACAGCTAAACCTTTGGATGTGCTAACTTCCCTGATCACTAGCTCCCACCACCCCAGGAGCCACAGACTTATTATTCATAGCATCTAAAATTCCTTACTGTCTCTGCTGCTGTGCTAGATTCTGCTTGTCCTGTGCTTTGACCAGACCTCTGCTGACACTCGTTAGGGAAAAGCAACTTTCTTCTGGCACTGGGTAGAGACCTAACATTCAAAGCTACTCAAAAGATAAGAGTTGGGCTGTCAATCACCCGGCTAAGCCCACCCCTCAAGGATTCACCTAATGCCGTATGGTGGTGTCTTTTATGGTAGGATGCAGCCAGCATTAGATGGGCCTTGTCTTCTAATTCAATCTGCTACGTGTGTCCTTTGATGAGGGACTTGACTCTTTATCTTAGGTAGGCTTTCTATCGCTGTGAAGAGGCACCATAACCATGGCAACTCTAATAAAGGAAAACGTTTAATTGGGCCTGGCTTACAGTTTCAGGGGTTTAGTTCGTTATTGCCATGGCAGAAGCACAGCAGCACACAGGCTGACACGGTGCCACAGAAGGAGCTGAGAGTTCCACATCTGGATAGGTGGGCAGAAGAAAGAAAAACTAGGCCGGGTTTGGGCATCTGAGACCTCAAAGCCCACCCCCCCAGTGACACACTTCCTCCAACAAGGCCACAGCTCTTAACAGTGCCACTCTCTATGAGCCTATGGGGGCCGATTACATTCAAGCTACCACACCTTCACCAATCAGTTACTGTTGAAAGGGGTGTCTTTATGTCATTATATCCCGTCATTTTGTCGATTTTCAGTGTGTTTTTCCTAGTCCCCTCCTGCTTATCTGTTATTCAGGAGTGGTTTGTTCCTCTGTGTGCCTCATGACACTCTTTCTCTTCAGCCCAGGAATTCCTTCCAGCAGCTTCTGAAGGCTGACTTACTACTAGGCCCTGAATCCTTGAGCCAGCCTTCATCACAGCAGGTTTTTCTTCCAATTATGACAGATAGTTTTGTTGAGTATAATAATCTGGGTTGGCTGTTGCTGCCTTTTAAAAACGGAAAAGCATCATTCCCAGCCCTCCTGGCTTTTGATGCTCCTGTTGAGAAGTCTGCTGCTGATCTCTAATCTAAGGGCCTCTCTTCATATACAGCCTTGTGTGTCTCCCTTGCTGCTTTCCATACCCATGCTTTATTCTGCGCATTTAGTGCTTTAGTTACAATATGGCAAAGGGGAGCTCTTTTCTGGTCTTGACTATTTGATGTTCTAAATGATTCCTGTATCTGGATTGGCATCCTTTCCCCCATTTGAGGAATTTTTCTTCTATGGTTTTGTTGAGTCATTTTTATGCCTTTGTAATGGAATTCTTCACTTTTTTTTCATAATTTTTAGTTGGGTGTTGTTCAATTTCCATGAGTGTGTAGGCTTTCTGTAGTTTGTGTTGTTGTTGAATTCTAACTTTAATCTGTGATTCAATAAGATACAGGGGGTTGTTCCATATATATATACATACTGAGATTTGATTTGTGACTGAGAATGTGGCCAGTTTTAGAGAAGGTTCCATAAGGTGCTGAGAAGATATATTCTTTTCTGTTTGAGAGAAATGTTCCATAGATGTCTGTTAAATCCATTTGAGTCATAACATCTGTTAGTCCCTTTAAGTTTCTATCTGGCAGATCTGTCCATTGGTGAGAATGGGTTATTTAAGTCTCCCACTATTAATGTATGGGGTTGGCATGCGATTTAAGCTCTACTAATGTTTCTTTTACAAATGTGGGTTCCTTTGTATTTGGGGCATAAATGTTCAGAATTGAGACTTCGCCTTGATGAATTTTTT